>NC_086446.1:490869481-491193231 GCF_028390025.1 Pseudophryne corroboree | reverse complement strand
CAAACCAGGAACAAAACTGACTGAACTGATCGCAGTGGCAGAGTAAGTCTCGAGCTACTCAAAAACTGCTTAAAAATTTCTAATCTCAATTTTGAGAATCTTTCGTTCGCAATTTTGCTAAGCTAAGATTCACTCCCAGTAGGTGGCGGCTTAGCGTGTGCAATGCTGCTAAAAGCAGCTTGCGAGCGAACAACTCGGAATGAGGGCCATTGTACGATGCTTTCGCATTTCTGCGGGGCGGGGGAGGGGGGCACTGACATGCACGTCTGAGTGCCTGATCATAGCTGTGCTAAATTTAGCACAGCTATGATCAACCCGTAATGACCCCCATTGTCACACAGCACTGACAAAAATGAAAAGTGGAGCAAGATAGAATTGTCCTTGGGCCTTCTCTCCCTATGTTGGATATTAAAAAAAGACATGCACAGTTTAACAAACCAAGCACTTTAACGACAGGGACTACAACTTTTGTGGCTGAAATGCTTGATTTATTTGCTTATATGTTATGGATACATAGTGGGGTATGGCCTGCTGAGTCAGGAGAGGAGGGCTAGGGATAGGCTGCGGGTAGGGTGGGTTAGGGTTCCAATACTTAAATCCAACTGGATTTTGAATGTCAGGATATCGCTGCTGGGATTCTGACCGGTCAGCACACTGAATTCCGGTACATCATACCCAACACGTCGATAAGTCATATGCACAGTATGTTTTGTAGCTTTTTCTGTACTGCACATGTGATTGATGTGAAGACCTACCTCGCAGAACTGTGCAAGGAAAGTCTGGATGGCGTTGAGACATCTAAATATACAAAACGCTATTTTGAGACGGGATTGTGCGAAGGATCCATTTGTATGGGCGTTTGCAAGGGGATTGACAGGAAGAAGCCGTTTGTGGGTGGCAACTGACCGTTTTCAGGGAGTGTCCAGAAAAACACAGGTGGGCTCAAGCATTTCAGGGAGGGTGTCTGACGTCAGTAGGATTCAATCGAACTGGAACACTAAGTCCTGGGCTGCGCAGAGACTGCACAAACTGATTTTTAGCAGCTCAGCCACACATAGGAACGCACACTTGCACAAAGAAAAAACACTCCCCCTGCAGGCGGCGAAAAATGCAGCCCAGTGATCAGATCATCTGAATGGCCTTCTAGGTCTGTACCTTGATGTGTGCCAGGCAGACCATCCAAGCATGTACAACACCTGTCTCTATACCCGCTGGAGCCTGTAGATGCTCAGTTTTTGACAGTCGGGCTGCGTACATGTGATAGCCCACTAGTATTAGGTATGCAAGATCTACAGTCACTGTGTATAGTACATCACCCTTACCTTGCCCCGGCTGGTCATGGGTTCAGGCACAGTTACCAGAGGGTCCCCTGAAGAATCAGGTCTTTAACTACAAGCACATTGTGGGTGTGGACTACAGGTGTCGGTGCAGCGCATAAAGAATTGGGCGCCAGCCCATCTCAGATAAACAGCATAAAGTTTATTTAAACATCAAACAGGGAGATTGCAGGGATAACTTGTGAACACTCCTCCAGCACAAAGCATAAGTTACAGTGGATCACACATCAGGGCACCTCCTCCAGCGCACCGCTTAGTCGCAGCGGCATATACATGGCAAACAGCATTACGTACCAGGGCATTCTGTGACCAGTAGTGCTACACATCAGGTGACCATCTCTCTCTCTTACTTAGCGAGGATTCTTTTCCTTGGGGGGCGCTTACTCACGCCGCGTGGCTTTCCGCCCACTTCACCCAGATACCTCTCGAGATACTTTTCCATGGGGGTGCTTACTCACGCCGCGTGGCTTCCGACCACTTCACCCAGATACCTCTTGAGACTCACACCATTAGAACACTTTTCTCCTGGCATCACCCTTTCGCTGGATTCTGCATACTGCTGCTCTCACACTGCGATGTCTCCCTCTGTCGAACGCCTTGCTGTGGCTGGCATCACTCCCCACCAAAACATGTGGGGAGCCCTCACTGGGGCTACATCTTTCTGGCTAATCCACCTCACTGTCTGCTCACTCTCCTCACTGACTGTCCACCTCCTAGGCTGCTGCAGGACAACCTTTTTATAACCCTGCATTCCCAGGTACACATTCTATCTGGGATTTCCCGCTCTGTGTTTCCCGCTCTCAGTTTCCCGCTCTGAGTCTGCAAATGAGTGAGTCATGCCCTTTGCATTTTGCAGACTAATCTGTATAGCTATGAGCTGTGCTGTTAACTCCTTCTGTGCTGCAAGCCGTAGGCTTCTGGCACAGTGCTATGCAACTCCAGCAAACATTTTACTTTTATTAAAGTCATGCTGGCACCTGTAGTGCCACAGTTGATTTGGGCTGCAGTTTCAGGGTATCACATACAGAACATTAAATGAATACAAAAATCAGTATAAATCTTCCTGTGACATCGAGACCCAGGCTGATGCCACCAGCAACGCAGGGCCGTGCAGTCAGGGGAGGCAGGTCCCCTGTGATTAATTATTAAAATCATACAAAGAAGATACTTATGACACATAGTCTGTGTCATAAGTATCTTCTTTATTTAATTCTAATAATTTGATGCATTTAAATGACTTTGGGAGGCACTGATAGCAGTGCCTCCCGTGGATAATGGGAACGGAACAGAGCGGGGGGCGGGGCCAAACACTGGGCTGTAAAAGCCCATTGAAATAAAGCAGGAAAGCGGCACTGAAACAAGTGCCTCGCTGACAGGGACACCACCCCCATGTCAGCGAGGCACGCTGTCCAATCACCAACACGATGCTGGAGGGGGAAGAGGCGGCGGGACCCGGCGGCTGTGACTGCCGTTGGAGCGACGAAGCCCTGTCTGTGAGTGAGCCGTGAGCCCGGGATCTCTTTATCTCTCTTTCTCTCTCTCTCTCTCCTCTCTCTCTCTCTCTCTCTCTCTTACAGGAACCACCTATTGGATTCTACTGGACAAGTGGACGACGTGACCGGCGCGTGGGATGTAGGTAAGTATGTGTGAGTGTGTAAGTGTGTTTTTAATAAACTTTTATGTGTTTTTATTTGGGTATTTTTTTTGTTGTAGAACTACAGGTACCAGTGGGCCCGTTATTTCCCCGCATGCTGGTACTTGAGGTTCTCCAAGTACCAGCAAGCAGGGGAGGCTTGCTGGGCCTTGTAGTTCCACAACAAAAAACAATACTCTTTTTTTTACACACCTAGGGGTGCTGGGGACAGCCTCGGGCTTCACCCCTGGCCCTTGGGTGCCTGGAGGGGGGGACCCCTTCATTTAAGGGGTCCCCACACCTCCAGGGAACCCCGGCCATGGGTGACTAGTTGAGGGGGTAATGCCACGGCCGCAGGGACCTACGTAAATGTGTCCCCCGGCTGTGGCATTATGTCCCTGGCTAGTGGAGCCCGGTGCTGGTTTCAAAAATACGGGGGACCCCTACGTCTTTTGTCCCCCATATTTTTTGGAACCAGGACCGGACTAAGAGCCCGGTGCTGGTTGTCTAAATACGGGGGATCCCCTGTCCAATTTTTCCCCAGTATTTAAACAACCAGGACCGGCTCAAAGAGCCCGAGGCTGGTTACACTTAGGAGGGGGGACCTCACGCATTTTTTTTTAACCCATTCAGACCCTTTTCCATTAAGTTAATGGAAGCCCTGGACAACAAAATTGCATTCATGTCCTCCTCCCACTCCCTTCCCAGTCCCAAACACTATTTTTTTTTCTATAAAAATGTACAATATATCACAAGTATGATGAGCAGGCAGGCAGCGGGCATTGGCGGCATCGGACTGAGATGCAAATTAGTGGTGGAGGGCTGGGTCAGTTGATGGTGGGTGAGTTTGTAAGCCATTGGCGGTGGCACAGGGCATCAACTCAGGGTCAGTAGCGGGCATTTACTCGGCGGCGGTAGGGGTCATCGGCAGATTCGGTGGACATTATGGCTGTAGTGCCTCACCAGCCACTGACCTCACCGCACGCCACTGCAGCAACGTTAGGAAGCCTTTTACATGGATAACATTTATGCTGGATAGCTTTGGTCCCTGGCGACTATGGTAATTATGGCACGGAGACTCTTGGTACCATTGATGGATAACCTCAATGGTTTAAAACCACCTGTAAGGGGAACATCAATGGTTTTACCTACCAATGGTCACCTCTGCAACAGTGTTCAATTAGCTGCGGGCAAATCAGAGCCCAAGGGTGGGGCTTCATGGGTGTCTGAGGTGGAGCTAAGCTCTGTGTCCTGACACTTGGGAGGGGGGGACAAAAACAGTCGGTAGCTCTGTACCATCAATGGTAAAAGTATTCACCATTCGTCATACACCATCGATGATTTCAAATCATTGATAGTCGATGGCCATCCCTAGGCTGAGCCTCCCTGCCGGTTATAGTGTCTTTGCCCTGCATAGAAGCTGCTCTGCCCGTGTTCCTGCTCTCACTGCTGTGTCTCTCTTAGATTCCACCATGTATTCTTGCCCGTCAGCAGTAACTTACTATACCTCAGTACCCGTCAGCTCTGCCTCCCAGATTCCAGCCTGTGTTGTTACTTGTCAGTAGTAACTTACTATACCTCAGCACCCACCAGCATCTATCTTATATATCACTGCTGCTATCTGCGTTCCTTTGTCTACCACCAGGTATCCTGGTTCCTGTAGGCATTCCCTGGTAGATGGCCACCGATGACCTGTGCTAGGTCCTGACTCCTACTACCATGAGTAGTACTGGAGGTTACCTGAGTACCTGTGAGAATTTCTACTAAAGGTGGAGACTTCTGTAGCCAGGATCTAGGAGGTCATGCGGTTACCTAGGTGTGGTGTAACGGGTAATAGTGAATTGGTGATGAGCTGGGAATCTAGTCTCTCTCAGCGTTATGGAGATTAGTCAGGTATACTGCACCAGCTACTCTGTACATGGAGCTGCTGTCCCTAGAAGGCATCCGGCCCTCTAATATAATTATCTATGGGTAGGTGAGGGACGCACTATCACTGTGTGGTGGTGGGGATGGGGGAAGGGAAATTGTTGTGTTATACAAAATGGACCTGTAATTATACTGTACAATAAATGCAATTGAATGGGGCAAATGCTGTTTTTTTTATTATTTATGATGCTTTAGCTTATCTATTAAGCATTAGCTTATCTATAACACTGCTGATATCTAAACAATTTCAGGTGGAGTCCTTATGGAGCGGTATAATGGTAGTACACGATGCTTAGATCCGCCGACCAGTACTAAGCGGTAGTCTGACAAGGCTAAACACTTAGTACTGGACACCGGATCTAAGCATCGCTCTGCACATGCAGATTGATAGTGATGTCCCACCATTATACTAATTTACAAGGTGCTCCATAAGGGCTCCACCTGGAATGGTCTAGATATCAGAGGTCGGCACATCCTTTAGCGGGGGCGGCAACAGGATCTTCCTTTCTTTCTTTTGGGAAAAGGCCTCAATCTCTGGTTAGAATCCACCTCATATACACGTATTTCAACATTCTCAGCAAAAGACACTGTTTTCTTTCTTTTTCCTTCTTTCTTCTCTTTCCCTGAGTGATGTAAAGTAGAAATAGTTAGGAAGGGGTAATAAGCTGCTCACAGTAGTCCCCATGGGGGTAATTATAGTGGGTGCAATGGTGCCATTGCTATGGGGCCCAGGGCTTAGGGGGCCCTGAACCCAGCTCAGATAGTTGTCTACCAAGTTCTTGAAATTGCCGGGTAAGAAATTGGGTTTTGCCAATAGCCTGGGCATGAAAAGGTGGACTCATCAGTGGCACTTCTATGGGGCATAACATGAACTAGGTCACTACTAAGGGGCAATTAATACAATAGGGCACTATTACTGTATATTGCATACATTGAACTAAGGCAATATTATGGGGCATAAAATGAACAACCACTGCGGAGAGAGGTGTCCCTCTAGAGGCCAAGGGGAGGGGCCCCTTCATAATGTAGCTGTGGGGCCTACAAAGTTCTGGTTACACCCCTGGTGGTCACCCGTTATTGAGTAGATCTTATATCTAGTTACTCTTACCAGATGTTTTGGCCCCCGCGCTCACTCTTGTGCGTTTCTTGTAACTGCAAAAAAAAGAAAAAAAGGTCAGTTACAGATGATAATTAGCAAGTAATGGGGACTGAAACTGCGGCACGTCATCAGGGTGTGTGATGTCACAGAGCAGTATTCCATGGTACAGTACAGGGCAGGATATGGTAGTACAGTACAGAAGCAGAGGTAGCTCAGTATATTGCAGTGTAACACAGATGTACCTTAGTGTGTCTGTATGTGCACTTGTGTGTTAGGGAACTTAGAGTGTGAGCTCCAGTGGGACAGGGAGAAATATTCTCTGTACAGCACCGTGTAAACCTGTGGTGCTATATACATAAGCAATAGTAATTACATATAGTGTATTATACAGAGTTGGAGGTAACACTGTCTGCCCTCCGCTGGGAATAGAGCCGGGAGAGATCCTATGGACACAGTCCTACTACACCTAATGCTAAAACTGCTCCTGGTAAAGGCTGGGACACATACACCGAGCCTCCGACTAGATACTTCTGTTACCACTGGATAATAGTAATAATAATATTGTAATACAGTCTAGTAACCTGTAACACCATCTGTAGATAATCTTAGTAACTTACTAGGTAGACGCCCCGAGTTTCCCGTTGTTTCCTGTGTAAGAAAGAAACACATCTGGTTAGTACATACATTATATTACATCCATGTTACACGTATCAAAAATGACAGAAAGCATTTTTTTCCAGTAAAATAAGTGCTCTCATTAAAGTTGGGTAACATAAAAATGGGTATAAGTATACATTTGGGTCATTTTAGGGGATGTTAAAAAAAGCGGAAATGGACCGATTACTCCCACCTGTGAGTCTAAAATCACTTGTCCCACTCATAAAACAACCCGATATACCTGTCCCATACCTTGTACCCCAATTTTCATCACTTTGCATTTTTGACCCCAAAAATGAAATGTCATTATTGGCTAATTAAAAATAACTAAAACTTTAAGTGCCTAATTAGTTATTACTTATACCCTGCTCAGAGATGGTGAAGAGAAATCCGCGATAAACCCTATGGAGACTTATCAGCGATAACTTATCACCGGTAATAGGATACCGAATTATCACATTTGCGATAATTTATCATGAAACTGCGATATTGCGGATAATAGGATCCCCCTTTGTGATAACAGCACAGAAGATAATGCAGTGTGTCCTGTAATCCTACAGATCACCGGCTTAGTAACAGTAACTGAAGTCTCCGTTTACCTTTCTCCATGGTGTTCTATCCGCTGTGTTGCACAGATGTTATCACGTCAAGATATTATCACTGGAATGGCAGTAACTGCTAAAGCCCCTGCTATTACCCCAGCCAAAGCTCTATTATGATGCGTCTGTGATGTCATAATGCAGCTAGGACTGGGCTGTGACTATTGGGATCAGTAAACTATAATAATGTATCAATGTAATTATAATGAAGAATTGCTATTGGAGAAATGTAATTAGTAACGGGTCACCCTTTCTTTATATATGGAGAGAGAATTGACTGCATGGGAAAGGAATGAGTTAAACATCTGGTGAGGGGGGTGGACCTAGCTGTGAGGAAAGTACAGCCTTTTGAAGGGGAGGGTTTGATATATATAGGGAAGGCTAGGCCATTTTTGCTCTCTCTTGTGGTGAATTGCCTTTGAGTGGCTGCAGAGCAGAATTTCCCACGTTATTCGGTTCGAGCTTTTGGGTGTTTTACAGTTCACTGCCTTCCTGCATATAGCTCCCCTGCATTCCCTTGTAATATGGCTTCCCACCCTCGACGTTCCGCCGGGCCCCCAGCTCGGTACCGCGCTTCTGGCGGTGGAGCTGGACCGGGGGAATGGGTGGCAGGCCTGGGGGACGGGGCTCCGACCCCCGGGGCCTCCACGGGCGCGGGCGGGAGCACAGTGCGGCGGACCAGGTCGGCCTCGCCGCTGGGGGCCGGGCCGGCTTTGCCGGGCGGGCGCGGGCGGGGGGGTGGGCCGGAGGTCCGTTTAGGCCGCCCGGAGGTTGACGGGCATCGGCCCTCGCCTCCGGGAGCGGCGGATGAAGTGGCGGTGTCCGGCGCCCGCGGGCGCGCGCATGCGCGCCGCGGCGGGCGCCCGGCGATGGATCCAAACTCGGCCTCTATCACTTCCCCCTTGCCGCGGCTGGGTGGAGGTGCCGGGCGGGGGGGGGAGGCCCGGCTGGGGTCGGCTGTTCGCCGCGCAGGGCTTGTTACGGAGCCTCGCGCGGCGGGTCTCACAAGTGCGGCGGGCGGGAGCTCTGTGGCGGGGAACAGTGGGACGCACGCACGAGGTGCGCGCGCGCCCACGCTCGCTTCCGGCGGTGCCAGCCGCACACGTGTGCGCGCAGCGGCGCCGCCAGCCCCTCTGTCTCCCCAGATAACTTTCCGGCAGCCGGAGTCCGGCAGGGGCCGGGGGGGGGGAGAGGTGCTAGCAGGTGACAGTGAATGGCAGGGGCGTGCAAGGTATGCCCAACGGGGTACAGCAGGGAGCGTTGAGGTCTGGCTCAAGGTTACTCGGGCTTCGCAACAGGCTGAGGAGCCCCAGAAACCGGGGGCGGACGGGCACCTCGCAGGGTCGTCCGCCCAGGGGTCCGGCGCGGACGGTGGATTGGCCAAGCCAGGTAGGTCCGCCGTCCGTGCAGGGGGGCGAGCCGCCACAAAAGGAAAATGTTTCGCGTTTAACAACGCGGCATGTTCCTTCGGCAAGCAGTGTCGTTTTCGACACTCGTGCCTGCAATGTGGCGGATCCCACCCAGCCTCCTCCTGCTTCAAAGGCAGTCGGCAGGGTGCCCGGGGTAAGCAAACTTACCCCAGACAAGCCGCGGGCGGGAACGCTCCGCAGAGCTCCAACACCAATTAATTTGGAGACTATGGGCCGGTGGTTGGACTTGTATCCGAATAGGGAGGATGCTAAATTTTTGTTTTCCAGTTTTCAGTTTGGGTTTCGCTTGCCTGTTGCGAGCGAGGTGTCCGTGCGGGCCCAGCGGAACCTCCAGTCTGCCCGAACCTTGCCGTTAGTGCTGCGGGAGAAAGTGGATAAAGAGGTCAGGTTGGGCAGGATGGAGGGACCGTTTCAATCGCCCCCGGTGGATGACTTGGTCATCTCTCTGGTGGGGGTGGTTCCCAAGAAGACTCCAGGCGCTTTTCGGCTCATTCAGCATCTTTCTTACCCGTCGGGGGCGTCGGTCAATGACGCAATACCGCCGGCGCATTGCTCGGTGGTGTATCAGTCGTTTGACGAAGCGTTAGAGATGGTCCGCAGCTACGGGACTGGGGCCCTCATGGCTAAGATTGATGTTGAGTCCGCTTTTTGGTTGTTGCCATTACATCCGGGCTCATTCCGTTTTATGGGTTTCCGGATTGGAGCGGAGTATTTCATCGACAAATGTTTGCCGATGGGATGTTCCGTTTCATGCTCATTTTTCGAGCGGTTTAGCACGTTTCTACATTGGTGCGTGGAGTCTTCGTCAGGGGGTCACGGGGTCGCCCATTACCTCGATGACTTCCTGTGTGCGGGTCCGGCAAATTCTCCACGATGCGGCGACTTGCTTTTCAGCATACGAGCTCTGTTTTACCACTTCGGCGTTCCCGTGGCCGTGGATAAAACAGAGGGACCGGCCTCCTGTTTGTCCTTTTTGGGGATTGAGATTGACACAGTGGCAGGATCGTGTTGGCTGCCTCGGGACAAGGTGTTGAAGCTCCGCGACGCTATTTGCCGGTTCGAGGGGTCGCGTAAGGTTACACTGAGGCAGGCGCAGTCCTTGCTGGGCATGTTGAACTTTGCTTGTCGAGTAATCCCGATGGGCAGGGTTTTTTGCCGGAAGCTAGAAAGGGCGACTGCAGGGTGTGCCAGACCACACCATTTCGTGCGTTTGTCCTCCGAGATTAAAAGGGATTTGGCCGTATGGGCCTCGTTCTTGGAGGACTTCAACGGGGTGTGTATATGGCAGGCGCCAGCGGTGGACAGCGAGCGGTTGCAGCTGTTCACCGACGCAGCAGGTGCCTCTGGATTCGGTTGCTATCTGGAGGGATCTTGGTGCGCGGCCTCCTGGCCGGCGGAGTGGCATCGCGAAGGTTTAACTAAGGACCTGGTGCTTCTGGAGCTTTTCCCCATTATGGTGACGCTGGAGGTCTGGGGCGAGCGGCTGGCTCATCGCAGCATCTTGTTTAGATGTGACAATCTGGGCGTGGTGCATGCGATTAATAACCAGAGGGCAAAGTCGTTGGTGGTTCTGAGGGTGCTGGGACAGTTGCTATTGACATGCTTATGTAGGAACCTGTGGTTCCGCGCGCAGCATGTGCCCGGTCTGGAGAATGGAATTGCCGACGCTTTGTCGCGAGGGCAGTGGGAAAGGTTTTGGTTGTTGGCACCCGAGGCCGACGAACATGGTTTTCATTGTCCCGGTTATGTTTGGCAGGTGATCGGGCCGGACTGGAGGGTCTAGCGTTGCGGTCAGTCGCGCCATCCACGCTCAAGGCTTACGGACAAGCTTGGAGCGAGTGGGAGGAGTTTGTTCGAGGACGAAAGCAACAAGGTAAGAGCAGGCATCGGATGATGCTTTCTTTTATTTGGCAGCTGTATGTTTCGGGTAGGTCCAGAGCGGTGGTATCCCGGTACTTGGCTGGTATCTCGTTTTTCAGCAAAATATGGGGCGTCCCTGATGTGACAAAAAGCGGTATTCTGCTGAGGGTGATGAAAGGATGGGCGCGAGTCGCGCCGACGCCACCTGACAGGAGGCGGCCCATCGATGCGGCTTTGTTGCCGGCTGTCATCAAGGCGGTTGGAGGCGTCGCGTCGTCCATGTTTGAGTCGCTATTGTTCAGTTTGGCGTTCTCAATGGCTTACCACGGGGCCTTTAGGGTTTCGGAATTGGTAGCGCCTTCTAAGCGAGCAGATTCGCGCATGCTGGTCGGGGACGTGGTGGTGGGTGAGAGGTCCTTGCTATGCAGATTGCGGCGCTCTAAGACGGACCAAGTGGGGAGAGGTCGATGGGTCACCTTGGTTCCGGCACTTGAGGAGAGCGTTTGCCCAGTAAGGTTGGCAGTGCAATATGAGGCAGTATGACCCGACAGGAGGGGGTCATGGCGGCTGCATTATGACGGGCTGCCGGTGACGAAATATCAATTTCGTTGGATGCTGGGTCGCTGTTTGGCGAGCTTGGGCCTTCCGCCCGCTGCGTTCGGGACGCATTCCTTCCGCATAGGCGCTGCGACGTCGGCTGCGGCGGCGGGTTTGTCCAGGACTGAAATCCAGGCGGTGGGGCGATGGAAGTCGTCGAGTTACAGACGATATATTCGCCCCGTTGCATGAGAGGTTGGCTTGCGCGTGGTGTTTTGTTAATTACAATTGTATACTCATGTTGTTACAGTTCAGTGCGTTATAGTATTGTGCGTCTCTTTGTCCCCCCCCTTTTATCCTACTCGGGGATTAGCTACTCGCCGATGCTGGCATGAGCCGGCAGCGGGGGTCTGGAGTTCTTTTGCGATTTTTTCCCTGACTTGACGGACTGAATTCTAATCCACAATTCGGCTGATCAGTTCTAATCAAAGTCCCTCAGCAGGTTTTTACGCTTTCACCTCCAGCTGAGTTCTTACATGTTTTTTCCCACTTTATACCCCCCCCCCCCCCTCCCCACTCCCCCTGTTTAAATTTTTTTTTTTTTTTAATTTAATTTGAATTTTCCTATTGTGTGTTTCTGTCCGCTTCAAATTGTCTAGAAGCATTGTGCAGATCGGCTAGGCCGTGACTTCTGCAATAACGAGAACTAAATTTTTTTTTCTTTTTGGCAGATCCTTCAGGTTAATGCATTTAATGAAACTTATTAGTAACCAATTTTACCCCCTTTTTTCCTCCTCTTCAGGTTGGTTTGAAGATGATTTGGCTATTTGGGTGGTCGGCCACTCTTATGTATACTGGGCCGCCAAGTTTTTGGCCTCGGAGGGGGCTCAGACGTTGCCTAGGGCTCAGGGTGTTAGGTGGCTTGGTTGGCGAGGGATGATGTGGAACGAGCTGAGGAGTAGACTAGTCAGTCAGGCCAGCAAGCATGGAGTCACTAGGGTCCTGGTTGTCCATCTAGGTGGCAACGACCTGGGGAAGAGGACATCCTTGGAGCTGCGGTGGGCCATGATACAGGATCTGGCAAGTGTGGCCGCAGCATGGACCAATTGCGTATTGGTGTTCTCCTTGATGGTGCCAAGGTTGAGTTGGCGGGGTGTGGCGGATGGTCGCCAGACTGATGAGGCCAGAAAGAAGGTGAATGGGGCGGTGGCGAAGTGGGTGCTGTCCCACGGAGGCAAGATAGTTCGCCACCCTAGGATTCGGTTCCGAGACAGTCACCTTTTTCGACCGGGTGGTGTGCATCTATCCAATGAGGGGATGATGCTTTTCCTGGAGGATCTGGGTTTAGTGTTGCAGGAGTTAGGGTAGGTTATGGTGGCGGTGCGAAGACTTTGGGGATGAGTCTTTCGCTGTTGGCGGAAAAGAAGGGCAGTTTGTAGTTGTATGGTAAGCTGTAGTGATTTACAGTTTGGTGTGGTTTAGGTGCACTCACCTCCATCGACTTATTGGCCGCTCGACCACCCGTCCGGGAAGGCAGCGGCAGGGCACCTATCAGGGTGGGTAGTCACTGTGGGGGTTGAGTTGTCACCTATTACCGGTTTTGATAGTTTGTAGTACAAATTAGGATGGTTTCGAATTTTTAGTATTTTAAGGTTAGCTTAGTTTAATAGAGCCGTTCTTTTTTCTGCCACCATATGCCGGCTGAATCGGCATCTTAATAAAATTTTCTATTACAGGTTTGCTATTGGTTAGGGTCAAATAAATAGCTAGCAATTTTTCTGCCAAAATTCAAGTCTCCGTGTCTTTATTTCTGGGTATGAAGGTAACGAATGCTTTACTTTGAAGGAAGGGGGTCCACCGAGTATCACTAGGATGTTTAGGAGAGAGAATTGGCTGCATGGGAAAGGAATGAGTTAAACATCTGGTGAGGGGTGGACCTAGCTGTGAGGAAAGTACAGCCTTTTGAAGGGGAGGGTTTGATATATATAGGGAAGGCTAGGCCATTTTTGCTCTCTCTTGTGGTGAATTGCCTTCCCACCCTCCCGCCCTTTTTGGTAGAGGTTCTGGCACGGAGTGCCTTGGCGTTGAATTGTTGGCTGGGTTTATCGTTGGCTATTTATTGGCGGAAAAGAACGGCAGTTTGTAGTTGTATGGTAAGCTGTAGTGATTTACAGTTTGGTGTGGTTTAGGTGCACTCACCTCCATCGACTTATTGGCAGCTCGACCACCCGTCCGGGAAGGCAGCGGCAGGGCACCTATCAGGGTGGGTAGTCACTGTGGGGGTTGAGTTGTCACCTATTACCGGTTTTGATAGTTTGTAGTACAAATTAGGATGGTTTCGAATTTTTAGTATTTTAAGGTTAGCTTAGTTTAATAGAGCCGTTCTTTTTTCTGCCACCATATGCCGGCTGAATCGGCATCTTAATAAAATTTTCTATTACAGGTTTGCTATTGGTTAGGGTCAAATAAATAGCTAGCAATTTTTCTGCCAAAATTCAAGTCTCCGTGTCTTTATTTCTGGGTATCAAGGTAACGAATGCTTTACTTTGAAGGAAGGGGGTCCACCGAGTATCACTAGGATGTTTATACCTAGATCAGTAGCGCTTACCCTGTGACCCAGGACACACATCATGGAGAGGTCATGTTATTTAGGGGGGTAGTTACAATGAAAGATGCCGACCCCAGTGTTTTGGTGTTTGTTTTGCATCTGTATTAATTTCTTGATTTGGTTTTTCGAAAAACAGGAAAAAAACAACACTAATCCAGGCGCTAATCAATTTATAATGATAAATATCCTTAATTCTTTAACGTAATTTAAGCTGCAACCTCCGTCTAGCTGTACCTGTGTTCGTACAGCTAAAATTGATTATGAGGTAGGGGGCTCACTTGCTCTCCTTCCTCAGAAACCGAAGAAGTAAGAAAGAAAAAGAAAGAACTGATTGCGCTATATTACCAGGTGCATATATGAATAAAGACACATTTAAAATTACATCTCTAGTTTTTATTTTAATTCAAAATATCACAAATGTAAATATATAAAAACTCAATATGCATGCATATTCACTATGAGCTCACTTAAAAACTGTAACACTAATTCTGTGTGTAAGCATCCAGTGCTCAGATCTGTTTTTTGGGGGCAGTTTTATTTCTCCCACTGATATATATAAATAGCTCGTATTCCCACAACAATAGGTGATGTTTTTCCCAATATATTGGGACTCAGTCCTCTAAATAGAGACACAGTTCCTGTTTGTGTACTGGCCACAGTCTATGAACTGTCAATTTTAAGACAGATGAATGCCGCTTACCGCCGCAGCCGTGAGCACGGACGTGCTGGGGAGATCCTCGCTGTGCACAGCGGCGTGTCTAGTTCTCCTTTCTCCCGTCTCTCTTTAGCGGTGGTAGCGGTGCTGGATGGTCTCTACCCCTCAACGTGCTGGAGCGGCAGGTGTGTGGAGTCTCGTTGGTTGTCCTTAGCTCCCAGTCCGGCGGGGCAGATCCAAATGTGGGGTGTCACTTATCAGGGTGAACAGCAGATCTGGGAGCTAAGGTCAACCAACGAGACTCCACACACCTGCCGCTTCAGCTGAGCCGCAATCAGAGGAGACGCGGTCAGCCAGGTGGGGAGTCTGCTCTGCATGTATCCGCATACAAGCGGCTCCAGCACGTTGAGGGGTAGAGACCATCCAGCACCGCTACCACCGCTAAAGAGAGACGGGAGAAAGGAGAACTAGACACGCCGCTGTGCACAGCGAGGATCTCCCCAGCACGTCCGTGCTCACGGCTGCGGCGGTAAGCGGCATTCATCTGTCTTAAAATTGACAGTTCATAGACTGTGGCCAGTATACAAACAGGAACTGTGGGGTATATTTACTAAGGTCCCGATTTTGACCGAGATGGTGTTTTTTCTTCAAAGTGCCATCTCGGGAATTTACTAAACTCAAATCACGGCAGTGATGAGGGCATTCGTATTTTTTTGGAAGTCCAAGTAAAAAAATACAAATGAATACACCATCGGTCAAATACGCCTGTAATTTGGTAGAACTCGGTCATTTACTAAAAAGTGTAATTCACAAACACTGCCGACAATAGCCAAACACTGCCGTGAAAAAATACCAATCGTGAAAAAGTGCTAAAATAAAACAGACCTGCTTTTTTTTACCGTGTTCTGATAGGCATGCACGGATCCATGAGATCCGTGCATGTTTATCAGTGGGAAGGGGTGGGAAAGTGTTAAATTTGCCAAAAAAAAATGCGTAGGGTCCCCCCTCCTAAGCAAAACCAGCCTCGGGCTCTTTGAGCCGGTCCTGGTTGAAAAAATATGGGGAAAAAATTGACCGGGGATCCCCCATATTTAATCAACCAGCACCAGGCTCTGCGCCTGGTCCTGGTTCCAAAAATACGGGGGACAAAAAGCGTAGGGGTCCCCCGTATTTCTGAAACCAGCACCGGGCTCCACTAGCCAGATACATAATGCCACAGTCGGGTGACACTTTTATATTGGTCCCTGCGGCCCTGGCATTACATACCCAACTAGTCACCCCTGGCCGGGGTATCCTGGAGGAGTGGGGGCCCCTTCACTCAAGGGGTCCCCCCCCTCCAGCCACCCAAGGGCCAGGGGTGAAGCCCGAGGCTGTCCCCCCCATCCAAGGGCGGCAGATGGGGGGCTGATAGCCTTTTTGACAAAATTTGAATATTGTTTTTAGTAGCAGTACTACAAGTCCCAGCAAGCCTCCCCGCAAGCTGGTACTTGGAGAACCACAAGTACCAGCATGCGGTGGAAAACCGGGCCCGCTGGTACCTGTAGTACTACTACTAAAAAAATACCCCAATAAAAACAGAAGACACACACCTTGAAAGTAAAAGTTTAATTCATACATCCACACCTCCAAACATACATACTTACCTATGTTCACACGAGGGTCGGTCCTCTTCTCCATGTAGAATCCATGGGGTACCTGTTGGAAAAATTATACTCACATAATCCAGTGTAGATCGGTCCTAAATAGTGAGTGTGTTATAGTGAAGGGGCACTGTATGTGTGTGCAACTACTCTGTATCTGTGTATGAATGTGTGCATGTGTGTGACTGTATGTGAATAGGTGTGTGACTATATATCTTCATGTGTGCTTGTGTGTCACTGTATGTATGTATGTATGTATATACCTATATGTTCACTTGAATGAAGAGCATCTCCGTCTGGGCAGGCGCGTGCGCCCAGATGGAGATGCTCAGAATGGGAGCCTCTCTGTGGACTCCCGGAGTGACAAGGCGGACGGATCGCCTAGTCAAGCTAGGAGTGCACACCTACGATGGAGCCGCCTCAGATGAGCGTGGCTCCATCTGTATATAAAGTATACAGGTGTGTGACTGTATGTATGTGAGTGAATGTATGCATGCGTGTATGTGTTTAGATGTGTGACAGTATGAATGTGTGTGATTTTACATATCTATCAATGTATGGGATATTATTTCTTTTCTACTTTATCTGTAGCCCAAATGTCTAACCAAGTCCAGCTAAATGTCTAGATAAGAAGCTTTACAGCAGCTACCAGCCCTTTGACCTTATGGAGTTTATATATATATATATATATATATATATAGTATATATATATATATGGGTTGGGGTTACGTGGCCGGTGCATGGTCAGCATACCGACGCCAGAATGCCGGCAGGGGGCGAGCACAACAAAGCCCCTTGTGGGCTTGCTGCGCTCGCCACAGGTTCTGTTCCTGCTCTATGAGTGTCGTGGACACCCATGAGTGGAAATAGCACCTGTTAACTGGTATTGCCTGGCGGCATTGTCAGTCTTCAGGATCCTGGCATCAATATACTGTCCACCGGGATCCCATGCATCGGCCACGTAACTGCATCCCATATATATATGCATACTGTATATATGTGTGGCAATGCGGCGGCACTCACCAGACTTGCAAATAATCAGTAGTGATACTTGTCCCTGACGACGGACGGAGGCCCGAAACGTAGGGCTCCAATAAAGGACGCTTATGATTATTTGCAAGTCTGGTGAGTGCCGCCTCATTGCGCCACACATGTCCACAGGGTTGACACACTTGAGAAGGCACCGCAACAAGGAACGGTATTTATACACGAGGAGTGCCGGGCACAGGAATAGAGTACATACTGTGTGTATATATATATATATATATATATACGCACACAGATTTACACCTGGGGGGGGGGGGCGCCAGCTTACTGCCTTGCCCCGGGTGACAAAAATCCTAGTTTCGGCCCTGCTGGTGGTCACTGGTCAGCAAAACTCTGCACTGTACTCCTCCTGTATAATACTGGTGGTCCCCAGTCCCCACAATAAAGCAGTGTGAGCACAGATATATGCAGCACACTGAGCACAGATATGGAGCGTTTTTCAGGCAGACAACGTATAATACTGGTGGTCACTGGTCAGCAAAACTCTGCACTGTACTCCTCCTATATAATACTGCTGGTCCCCAGTCCCCACAATAAAGCAGTGTGAGCACAGATATATGCAGCACACTGAGCACAGATATGGAGCGTTTTTCAGGCAGAGAACGTATAATACTGGTGGTCACTGGTCAGCAAAACTCTGCACTGTACTCCTCCTATATAATACTGCTGGTCCCCAGTCCCCACAATAAAGCAGTGAGCACAGATATTTGCAGCCACCTGAATAAAACTGAGAGGACGCCAGCCACGTCCTCTCACTATCATTTCCAATGCACGAGTGAAAAATGGCGGCGACACGCGGCTCCTTATATAGAATCCGAATCTCCCGAGAATCCGACAGCGGGATGATGACGTTCGGGCGCGCTCGGGTTAACCGAGCAAGGCGGGAGGATCCGAGTCTGCCTCGGAACCGTGTAAAATGGGTGAAGTTCGGGGGGGTTCGGATTCCGACGACCCGAACCCGCTCATCACTACTAAAAATCGCACGTTTCTTTTACTAAAAATCACCAGAAATTGCATGCGAATTCCATTTTAACCTTCAAATTTGCACCCTATTACATTTGCGATTTTTAATATAAAATCGCAAGTTACAAACGTGCGATTTTTTTCGACACCTGAAAAAATCACACCATATTACATCTAGCCTTTGGTGTTACGTCTAGAGCACAGATGTCCTTTAGCGGAGGAGTGGAGTTGGTGAGGAAGCCGATGTTTTCCTAATCATATCCCTTTAGGGCAGTGTGTGTGAGGGGAGAGGTTACCAATGGCATGTAACATAAGGGGGGTGCACAGTGCACACATCTCCCCCCCCCCCACTCAGCGCACAGCGGGATGTGTGCCGTGCGAGGGGGGGGGGGCACTCACTTCACCCAGCGGTAAAGTAAGTGATCTTACTAGATTTGCCATGCATGCATACCAACTCTAGAGCCGACGATAGCGACATGCGGTATTGCGCATCGCTATCGCCGGCAGCCTATACACGGAGCGATGTGTGCTTAATTTCTAAGCAATCTAGTCGGATTGCTTAGAAATTTAGTTAAAATTGCTATGTGTGCACCCCCCTTCAGGGGCAGATGTATTACCTGGAGAAGTGATAAATTAGTGATAAGTGCAAGGTGATAAAGCACCAGCCAATCAGCTCCAATATGTAAATTGCCAGTTAGGCGCTGATTGGCTGGTGCGTTATCACCTTGCACTTATTAGAGATGAGCGCCTGAAATTTTTCGGGTTTTGTGTTTTGGTTTTGGGTTCGGTTCCGCGGCCGTGTTTTGGGTTCGAACGCGTTTTGGCAAAACCTCACCAAATTTTTTTTGTCGGATTCGGGTGTGTTTTGGATTCGGGTGTTTTTTTCAAAAAACACTAAAAAACAGCTTAAATCATAGAATTTGGGGGTCATTTTGATCCCAAAGTATTATTAACCTCAAAAACCATAATTTACACTCATTTTCAGTCTATTCTGAATACCTCACACCTCACAATATTATTTTTAGTCCTAAAATTTGCACCGAGGTCGCTGTGTGAGTAAGATAAGCGACCCTAGTGGCCGACACAAACACCGGGCCCATCTAGGAGTGGCACTGCAGTGTCACGCAGGATGTCCCTTCCAAAAAACCCTCCCCAAACAGCACATGACGCAAAGAAAAAAAGAGGCGCAATGAGGTAGCTGTGTGAGTAAGATTAGCGACCCTAGTGGCCGACACAAACACCGGGCCCATCTAGGAGTGGCACTGCAGTGTCACGCAGGATGGCCCTTCCAAAAAACCCTCCCCAAACAGCACATGACGCAAAGAAAAAAAGAGGCGCAATGAGGTAGCTGTGTGAGTAAGATTAGCGACCCTAGTGGCCGACACAAACACCGGGCCCATCTAGGAGTGGCACTGCAGTGTCACGCAGGATGTCCCTTCCAAAAAACCCTCCCCAAACAGCACATGACGCAAAGAAAAAAAGAGGCGCAATGAGGTAGCTGACTGTGTGAGTAAGATTAGCGACCCTAGTGGCCGACACAAACACCGGGCCCATCTAGGAGTGGCACTGCAGTGTCACGCAGGATGTCCCTTCCAAAAAACCCTCCCCAATCAGCACATGATGCAAAGAAAAAGAAAAGAAAAAAGAGGTGCAAGATGGAATTGTCCTTGGGCCCTCCCACCCACCCTTATGTTGTATAAACAAAACAGGACATGCACACTTTAACCAACCCATCATTTCAGTGACAGGGTCTGCCACACGACTGTGACTGATATGACGGGTTGGTTTGGACCCCCCCCCCAAAAAAGAAGCAATTAATCTCTCCTTGCACAAACTGGCTCTACAGAGGCAAGATGTCCACCTCATCTTCACCCTCCGATATATCACCGTGTACATCCCCCTCCTCACAGATTATCAATTCGTCCCCACTGGAATCCACCATCTCAGCTCCCTGTGTACTTTGTGGAGGCAATTGCTGCTGGTCAATGTCTCCGCGGAGGAATTGATTATAATTCATTTTAATGAACATCATCTTCTCCACATTTTCTGGATGTAACCTCGTACGCCGATTGCTGACAAGGTGAGCGGCGGCACTAAACACTCTTTCGGAGTACACACTTGTGGGAGGGCAACTTAGGTAGAATAAAGCCAGTTTGTGCAAGGGCCTCCAAATTGCCTCTTTTTCCTGCCAGTATAAGTACGGACTGTGTGACGTGCCTACTTGGATGCGGTCACTCATATAATCCTCCACCATTCTATCAATGTTGAGAGAATCATATGCAGTGACAGTAGACGACATGTCCGTAATCGTTGTCAGGTCCTTCAGTCCGGACCAGATGTCAGCATCAGCAGTCGCTCCAGACTGCCCTGCATCACCGCCAGCGGGTGGGCTCGGAATTCTGAGCCTTTTCCTCGCACCCCCAGTTGCGGGAGAATGTGAAGGAGGAGATGTTGACAGGTCGCGTTCCGCTTGACTTGACAATTTTGTCACCAGCAGGTCTTTCAACCCCAGCAGACTTGTGTCTGCCGGAAAGAGAGATCCAAGGTAGGCTTTAAATCTAGGATCGAGCACGGTGGCCAAAATGTAGTGCTCTGATTTCAACAGATTGACCACCCGTGAATCCTTGTTAAGCGAATTAAGGGCTGCATCCACAAGTCCCACATGCCTAGCGGAATCGCTCCCTTTTAGCTCCTTCTTCAATGCCTCCAGCTTCTTCTGCAAAAGCCTGATGAGGGGAATGACCTGACTCAGGCTGGCAGTGTCTGAACTGACTTCACGTGTGGCAAGTTCAAAGGGCATCAGAACCTTGCACAACGTTGAAATCATTCTCCACTGCACTTGAGACAGGTGCATTCCACCTCCTATATCGTGCTCAATTGTATAGGCTTGAATGGCCTTTTGCTGCTCCTCCAACCTCTGAAGCATATAGAGGGTTGAATTCCACCTCGTTACCACTTCTTGCTTCAGATGATGGCAGGGCAGGTTCAGTAGTTTTTGGTGGTGCTCCAGTCTTCTGTACGTGGTGCCTGTACGCCGAAAGTGTCCCGCAATTCTTCTGGCCACCGACAGCATCTCTTGCACGCCCCTGTCGTTTTTTAAAAAATTCTGCACCACCAAATTCAAGGTATGTGCAAAACATGGGACGTGCTGGAATTTGCCCATATTTAATGCACACACAATATTGCTGGCGTTGTCCGATGCCACAAATCCACAGGAGAGTCCAATTGGGGTAAGCCATTCCGCGATGATCTTCCTCAGTTGCCGTAAGAGGTTTTCAGCTGTGTGCGTATTCTGGAAAGCGGTGATACAAAGCGTAGCCTGCCTAGGAAAGAGTTGGCGTTTGCGAGATGCTGCTACTGGTGCCGCCGCTGCTGTTCTTGCGGCGGGAGTCCATACATCTACCCAGTGGGCTGTCACAGTCATATAGTCCTGACCCTGCCCTGCTCCACTTGTCCACATGTCCGTGGTTAAGTGGACATTGGGTACAACTGCATTTTTTAGGACACTGGTGAGTCTTTTTCTGACGTCCGTGTACATTCTCGGTATCGCCTGCCTAGAGAAGTGGAACCTAGATGGTATTTGGTAACGGGGGCACACTGCCTCAATAAATTGTCTAGTTCCCTGTGAACTAACGGCGGATACCGGACGCACGTCTAACACCAACATAGTTGTCAAGGCCTCAGTTATCCGCTTTGCAGTAGGATGACTGCTGTGATATTTCATCTTCCTCGCAAAGGACTGTTGAACAGTCAATTGCTTACTGGAAGTAGTACAAGTGGGCTTACGACTTCCCCTCTGGGATGACCATCGACTCCCAGCGGCAACAACAGCAGCGCCAGCAGCAGTAGGCATTACACGCAAGGATGCATCGGAGGAATCCCAGGCTGGAGAGGACTCGTCAGAATTGCCAGTGACATGGCCTGCAGGACTATTGGCATTCCTGGGGAAGGAGGAAATTGACACTGAGGGAGTTGGTGGGGTGGTTTGCGTGAGCTTGGTTACAAGAGGAAGGGATTTACTGGTCAGTGGACTGCTTCCGCTGTCACCCAAAGTTTTTGAACTTGTCACTGACTTATTATGAATGCGCTGCAGGTGACGTATAAGGGAGGATGTTCCGAGGTGGTTAACGTCCTTACCCCTACTTATTACAGCTTGACAAAGGGAACACACGGCTTGACACCTGTTGTCCGCATTTCTGGTGAAATACCTCCACACCGAAGAGCTGATTTTTTTGGTATTTTCACCTGGCATGTCAACGGCCATATTCCTCCCACGGACAACAGGTGTCTCCCCGGGTGCCTGACTTAAACAAACCACCTCACCATCAGAATCCTCCTGGTCAATTTCCTCCCCAGCGCCAGCAACACCCATATCCTCCTCATCCTGGTGTACTTCAACACTGACATCTTCAATCTGACTATCAGGAACTGGACTGCGGGTGCTCCTTCCAGCACTTGCAGGGGGCGTGCAAATGGTGGAAGGCGCATGCTCTTCACGTCCAGTGTTGGGAAGGTCAGGCATCGCAACCGACACAATTGGACTCTCCTTGTGGATTTGGGATTTCGAAGAATGCACAGTTCTTTGCTGTGCTGCTTTTGCCAGCTTGAGTCTTTTCATTTTTCTAGCGAGAGGCTGAGTGCTTCCATCCTCATGTGAAGCTGAACCACTAGCCATGAACATAGGCCAGGGCCTCAGCCGTTCCTTGCCACTCCGTGTGGTAAATGGCATATTGGCAAGTTTACGCTTCTCCTCCGACAATTTTATTTTAGGTTTTGGAGTCCTTTTTTTTCTGATATTTGGTGTTTTGGATTTGACATGCTCTGTACTATGACATTGGGCATCGGCCTTGGCAGACGACGTTGCTGGCATTTCATCGTCTCGGCCATGACTAGTGGCAGCAGCTTCAGCACGAGGTGGAAGTGGATCTTGATCTTTCCCTAATTTTGGAACCTCAACATTTTTGTTCTCCATATTTTAATAGGCACAACTAAAAGGCACCTCAGGTAAACAATGGAGATGGATACTAGTATACAATTATGGACTGCCTGCCGACTGCAGACACAGAGGTAGCCACAGCCGTGAACTACCGTACTGTACTGTGTCTGCAGCTAATATAGACTGGTTGATAAAGAGAAGATGTCTATGTAACTATGTATGTATAAAGAAGACTGAAAAAAATCCACGGTTAGGTGGTATACAATTATGGACGGACTGCCTGCCGAGTGCAGACACAGAGGTAGCCACAGCCGTGAACTACCGTACTGTACTGTGTCTGCAGCTAATATAGACTGGTTGATAAAGAGAAGATGTCTATGTAACTATGTATGTATAAAGAAGACTGAAAAAAATCCACGGTTAGGTGGTATACAATTATGGACGGACTGCCTGCCGAGTGCAGACACAGAGGTAGCCACAGCCGTGAACTACCGTACTGTACTGTGTCTGCAGCTAATATAGACTGGTTGATAAAGAGAAGATGTCTATGTAACTATGTATGTATAAAGAAGAATGAAAAAAACCACGGTTAGGTGGTATACAATTATGGACGGACTGCCTGCCGAGTGCAGACACAGAGGTAGCCACAGCCGTGAACTACCGTACTGTACTGTGTCTGCAGCTAATATAGACTGGTTGATAAAGAGAAGATGTCTATGTAACTATGTATGTATAAAGAAGAATGAAAAAAAACCACGGTTAGGTGGTATACAATTATGGACGGACTGCCTGCCGAGTGCAGACACAGAGGTAGCCACAGCCGTGAACTACCGTACTGTACTGTGTCTGCAGCTAATATAGACTGGTTGATAAAGAGAAGATGTCTATGTAACTATGTATGTATAAAGAAGAATGAAAAAAATCCACGGTTAGGTGGTATTACAATTATGGACGGACTGCCTGCCGAGTGCAGAGACACAGAGGTAGCCACAGCCGTGAACTACCGTACTGTGTCTGCTGCGACTGGATGATAAATGATATAAAAAATATATATATATCACTACTGCAGCCGGACAGGTATATATTATATATTATATAATGACGGACCTGCTGGACACTGTCTGTCAGCAGAATGAGTTTTATTTTTATAGAATAAAAAAAAAAAAACACACAAGTGAAGTCACACGACGAGTGTTTAACTTTTTCAGGCAATCACAATATAAGTATACTACTAACTATACTGGTGGTCAGTGTGGTCAGGTCACTGGTCAGTCACACTGGCAGTGGCACTCCTGCAGCAAAAGTGTGCACTGTTTAATTTTAATATAATATGTACTCCTGGCTCCTGCTATAACCTATAACTGGCACTGCAGTAGTGCTCCCCAGTCTCCCCCACAATTATAAGCTGTGTGAGCTGAGCAGTCAGACAGATATATAATATATATAGATGATGCAGCACACTGGCCTGAGCCTGAGCAGTGCACACAGATATGGTATGTGACTGACTGAGTCACTGTGTGTATCGCTTTTTTCAGGCAGAGAACGGATATATTAAATAAACTGCACTGTGTGTCTGGTGGTCACTCACTATATAATATATTATGTACTCCTGGCTCCTGCTATAACCTATAACTGGCACTGCAGTAGTGCTCCCCAGTCTCCCCCACAATTATAAGCTGTGTGAGCTGAGCAGTCAGACAGATATATATAATATTATATATAGATAATAGATGATGCAGCACACTGGCCTGAGCCTGAGCAGTGCACACAGATATGGTATGTGACTGACTGAGTCACTGTGTGTATCGCTTTTTTCAGGCAGAGAACGGATATATTAAATAAACTGCACTGTGTGTCTGGTGGTCACTCACTATATAATATATTATGTACTCCTGGCTCCTGCTATAACCTATAACTGGCACTGCAGTAGTGCTCCCCAGTCTCCCCCACAATTATAAGCTGTGTGAGCTGAGCAGTCAGACAGATATATATAATATTATATATAGATAATAGATGATGCAGCACACTGGCCTGAGCCTGAGCAGTGCACACAGATATGGTATGTGACTGACTGAGTCACTGTGTGTATCGCTTTTTTCAGGCAGAGAACGGATATATTAAATAAACTGCACTGTGTGTCTGGTGGTCACTCACTATATAATATATTATGTACTCCTGGCTCCTGCTATAACCTATAACTGGCACTGCAGTAGTGCTCCCCAGTCTCCCCCACAATTATAAGCTGTGTGAGCTGAGCAGTCAGACAGATATATATAATATTATATATAGATAATAGATGATGCAGCACACTGGCCTGAGCCTGAGCAGTGCACACAGATATGGTATGTGACTGAGTCACTGTGTGCTGTGTATCGCTTTTTTCAGGCAGAGAACGGATTATAAAGTAAACTGCACTGTCCTCACTAGTAAACTCTCTCCACTCAGTCTCTACACTTCTACAGTAACAGTACTCCTCCTAGTCAGCTCCAGTAAATCTCTCTCAGTCTCTTATAATCTAAATGGAGAGGACGCCAGCCACGTCCTCTCCCTATCAATCTCAATGCACGTGTGAAAATGGCGGCGATGCGCGGCTCCTTATATAGAATCCGAGTCTCGCGATAGAATCCGAGCCTCGCGAGAATCCGACAGCGTCATGATGACGTTCGGGCGCGCTCGGGTTAACCGAGCAAGGCGGGAAGATCCGAGTCGCTCGGACCCGTGAAAAAAAACATGAAGTTCTGGCGGGTTCGGATTCAGAGAAACCGAACCCGCTCATCTCTAGCACTTATCACTGCTTTATCCCTTCTCCAGACTTAATACATCTGCCCCGATGTTGGATTTGGAGGTATCATCTGAGGTTTAGAAAGCAAATTCATGTGTATGAATCGTGCCCAATTTGCATGACCATACATACTGTCTACACATTAAGGGGGTTGTTCAACTTCAGTGGGTAATTAGCAATTTGGCATACGGGTGATCTTTGTCTGTCTGCACATATGCCATGATCGCATATACATAGATTATAGCAGCAGCATGTCACACTATATATACATCATAGCAGAAGCATGTCACACACTTTAGGCCAAAGGCTGCAGTGAACTAAGCGACAGAGCAGCGGCACAAACACACGGCAGTTTATAGCACATCTAAAGGTGGGTACACACTATTAGATATATCTGCAGATCAATTGATCTGCAGATATATCTATGTACGGATCGGGCAGTGTGCTGTGCATACACACAGCCCGATCCGTCGGGGGACTGACGTCATGAACTGGGCGGGCGGGCGCTCGCGCCCGCCCAGTTCACCTGTCAATCACCGCCGGCCGCCGCAGCATGTGTACGGGCGGTCGGACGACCGCCCCGTACACACACAGCGACGGGCCAATATATCGTTAGATATATTGGCTGTCGGCTGTGCTGCGCGGCCGACGCGATACGTCTGTGAACGACGGAGTTCACAGACGTATCGCCCGTACACACTGGCCGACGGTTCCGCGATGTATCGGCCATTCAAGAGAACGGCCGATACATCGACCAGTGTGTACGGGCCTTAAGAAACATTGGGGGTCATTCCGACCTGATCGCTCACTGCAGTTTATAGCAGCGCAGCGATCGGGTTGCATCTGCGCATACACCGGTGCCGCAGTGTGCCGGCGCATGCTGGGCGGCCGAAGGCAGTTGTAGTGTAGCGATCGCCTCTGCCTGATTGACAGGCAGAGGCGGTCGCTGGGCAGAAGGGGGCTGGACGGCGGCATTAAGCCAACATTTATGGGGCGCGGTCCGGCCAACACATGCGTGGCCGGACCATTTGGGGGTGGGCCGCGGTGGCTGTGTGACGTCACACACAGCCGCTGTGACCCGGGCAGCGAGGATGTTCTCCCAGCCAGCCGCAGGAGCTGCGCTGGCCGGGAGTTACTCCTGAAATGCAAAAGCATCGCCATTGGCCCTCATTCCGAGTTGTTCGCTCTGTAATTTTCTTCGCATCGCAGCGATTTTCCGCTAATTGCGCATGCGCAATGTTCGCACTGCGACTGCGCGAAGTAAATTTGCTAAGAAGTTTGGTATTTTACTCATGGCATTACGAGGTTTTTTCTTCGTTCTGGTGATCGGAGTGTGATTGACAGGAAGTGGGTGTTTCTGGGCGGAAACTGGCCGTTTTATGGGAGTGTGTGAAAAAACGCTGCCGTTTCTGGGAAAAACGCGGGAGTGGCTGGAGAAACGGGGGAGTGCCTGGGCGAACGCTGGGTGTGTTTGTGACGTCAAACCAGGAACAAAACTGACTGAACTGATCGCAGTGGCAGAGTAAGTCTCGAGCTACTCAGAAACTGCGTAAAAATTCTAATCTCAATTTTGAGAATCTTTCGTTCGCAATTTTGCTAAGCTAAGATTCACTCCCAGTAGGTGGCGGCTTAGCGTGTGCAATGCTGCTAAAAGCAGCTTGCGAGCGAACAACTCGGAATGAGGGCCATTGTACGATGCTTTCGCATTTCTGCGGGGCGGGGGCACTGACATGCACGTCTGAGTGCCTGATCGTAGCTGTGCTAAATTTAGCACAGCTACGATCAACCCGTAATGACTAGAGATGAGCGCCTGAAATTTTTCGGGTTTTGTGTTTTGGTTTTGGGTTCGGTTCCGCGGCCGTGTTTTGGGTTCGAACGCGTTTTGGCAAAACCTCACCGAATTTTTTTTGTCGGATTCGGGTGTGTTTTGGATTCGGGTGTTTTTTTCAAAAAACACTAAAAAACAGCTTAAATCATAGAATTTGGGGGTCATTTTGATCCCAAAGTATTATTAACCTCAAAAACCATAATTTACACTCATTTTCAGTCTATTCTGAATACCTCACACCTCACAATATTATTTTTAGTCCTAAAATTTGCACCGAGGTCGCTGTGTGAGTAAGATAAGCGACCCTAGTGGCCGACACAAACACCGGGCCCATCTAGGAGTGGCACTGCAGTGTCACGCAGGATGTCCCTTCCAAAAAACCCTCCCCAAACAGCACATGACGCAAAGAAAAAAAGAGGCGCAATGAGGTAGCTGTGTGAGTAAGATTAGCGACCCTAGTGGCCGACACAAACACCGGGCCCATCTAGGAGTGGCACTGCAGTGTCACGCAGGATGGCCCTTCCAAAAAACCCTCCCCAAACAGCACATGACGCAAAGAAAAAAAGAGGCGCAATGAGGTAGCTGTGTGAGTAAGATTAGCGACCCTAGTGGCCGACACAAACACCGGGCCCATCTAGGAGTGGCACTGCAGTGTCACGCAGGATGTCCCTTCCAAAAAACCCTCCCCAAACAGCACATGACGCAAAGAAAAAAAGAGGCGCAATGAGGTAGCTGTGTGAGTAAGATTAGCGACCCTAGTGGCCGACACAAACACCGGGCCCATCTAGGAGTGGCACTGCAGTGTCACGCAGGATGTCCCTTCCAAAAAACCCTCCCCAAACAGCACATGACGCAAAGAAAAAAAGAGGCGCAATGAGGTAGCTGACTGTGTGAGTAAGATTAGCGACCCTAGTGGCCGACACAAACACCGGGCCCATCTAGGAGTGGCACTGCAGTGTCACGCAGGATGTCCCTTCCAAAAAACCCTCCCCAATCAGCACATGATGCAAAGAAAAAGAAAAGAAAAAAGAGGTGCAAGATGGAATTGTCCTTGGGCCCTCCCACCCACCCTTATGTTGTATAAACAAAACAGGACATGCACACTTTAACCAACCCATCATTTCAGTGACAGGGTCTGCCACACGACTGTGACTGATATGACGGGTTGGTTTGGACCCCCCCCAAAAATGAAGCAATTAATCTCTCCTTGCACAAACTGGCTCTACAGAGGCAAGATGTCCACCTCATCTTCACCCTCCGATATATCACCGTGTACATCCCCCTCCTCACAGATTATCAATTCGTCCCCACTGGAATCCACCATCTCAGCTCCCTGTGTACTTTGTGGAGGCAATTGCTGCTGGTCAATGTCTCCGCGGAGGAATTGATTATAATTCATTTTAATGAACATCATCTTCTCCACATTTTCTGGATGTAACCTCGTACGCCGATTGCTGACAAGGTGAGCGGCGGCACTAAACACTCTTTCGGAGTACACACTTGTGGGAGGGCAACTTAGGTAGAATAAAGCCAGTTTGTGCAAGGGCCTCCAAATTGCCTCTTTTTCCTGCCAGTATAAGTACGGACTGTGTGACGTGCCTACTTGGATGCGGTCACTCATATAATCCTCCACCATTCTATCAATGTTGAGAGAATCATATGCAGTGACAGTAGACGACATGTCCGTAATCGTTGTCAGGTCCTTCAGTCCGGACCAGATGTCAGCATCAGCAGTCGCTCCAGACTGCCCTGCATCACCGCCAGCGGGTGGGCTCGGAATTCTGAGCCTTTTCCTCGCACCCCCAGTTGCGGGAGAATGTGAAGGAGGAGATGTTGACAGGTCGCGTTCCGCTTGACTTGACAATTTTGTCACCAGCAGGTCTTTCAACCCCAGCAGACCTGTGTCTGCCGGAAAGAGAGATCCAAGGTAGGCTTTAAATCTAGGATCGAGCACGGTGGCCAAAATGTAGTGCTCTGATTTCAACAGATTGACCACCCGTGAATCCTTGTTAAGCGAATTAAGGGCTGCATCCACAAGTCCCACATGCCTAGCGGAATCGCTCCCTTTTAGCTCCTTCTTCAATGCCTCCAGCTTCTTCTGCAAAAGCCTGATGAGGGGAATGACCTGACTCAGGCTGGCAGTGTCTGAACTGACTTCACGTGTGGCAAGTTCAAAGGGCATCAGAACCTTGCACAACGTTGAAATCATTCTCCACTGCGCCTGAGACAGGTGCATTCCACCTACTATATCGTGCTCAATTGTATAGGCTTGAATGGCCTTTTGCTGCTCCTCCAACCTCTGAAGCATATAGAGGGTTGAATTCCACCTCGTTACCACTTCTTGCTTCAGATGATGGCAGGGCAGGTTCAGTAGTTTTTGGTGGTGCTCCAGTCTTCTGTACGTGGTGCCTGTACGCCGAAAGTGTCCCGCAATTCTTCTGGCCACCGACAGCATCTCTTGCACGCCCCTGTCGTTTTTTTAAAAATTCTGCACCACCAAATTCAAGGTATGTGCAAAACATGGGACGTGCTGGAATTTGCCCATATTTAATGCACACACAATATTGCTGGCGTTGTCCGATGCCACAAATCCACAGGAGAGTCCAATTGGGGTAAGCCATTCCGCGATGATCTTCCTCAGTTGCCGTAAGAGGTTTTCAGCTGTGTGCGTATTCTGGAAACCGGTGATACAAAGCGTAGCCTGCCTAGGAAAGAGTTGGCGTTTGCGAGATGCTGCTACTGGTGCCGCCGCTGCTGTTCTTGCGGCGGGAGTCCATACATCTACCCAGTGGGCTGTCACAGTCATATAGTCCTGACCCTGCCCTGCTCCACTTGTCCACATGTCCGTGGTTAAGTGGACATTGGGTACAGCTGCATTTTTTAGGACACTGGTGACTCTTTTTCTGAGGTCTGTGTACATTTTCGGTATCGCCTGCCTAGAGAAATGGAACCTAGATGGTATTTGGTACCGGGGACACAGTACCTCCAACAAGTCTCTAGTTGGCTCTGCAGTAATGATGGATACCGGAACCACGTTTCTCACCACCCAGGATGCCAAGGCCTCAGTTATCCGCTTTGCAGTAGGATGACTGCTGTGATATTTCATCTTCCTCGCAAAGGACTGTTGAACAGTCAATTGCTTACTGGAAGTAGTACAAGTGGGCTTACGACTTCCCCTCTGGGATGACCATCGACTCCCAGCGGCAACAACAGCAGCGCCAGCAGCAGTAGGCGTTACACGCAAGGATGCATCGGAGGAATCCCAGGCAGGAGAGGACTCGTCAGAATTGCCAGTGACATGGCCTGCAGGACTATTGGCATTCCTGGGGAAGGAGGAAATTGACACTGAGGGAGTTGGTGGGGTGGTTTGCGTGAGCTTGGTTACAAGAGGAAGGGATTTACTGGTCAGTGGACTGCTTCCGCTGTCACCCAAAGTTTTTGAACTTGTCACTGACTTATTATGAATGCGCTGCAGGTGACGTATAAGGGAGGATGTTCCGAGGTGGTTAACGTCCTTACCCCTACTTATTACAGCTTGACAAAGGGAACACACGGCTTGACACCTGTTGTCCGCATTTCTGGTGAAATACCTCCACACCGAAGAGCTGATTTTTTTGGTATTTTCACCTGGCATGTCAACGGCCATATTCCTCCCACGGACAACAGGTGTCTCCCCGGGTGCCTGACTTAAACAAACCACCTCACCATCAGAATCCTCCTGGTCAATTTCCTCCCCAGCGCCAGCAACACCCATATCCTCATCCTGGTGTACTTCAACACTGACATCTTCAATCTGACTATCAGGAACTGGACTGCGGGTGCTCCTTCCAGCACTTGCAGGGGGCGTGCAAATGGTGGAAGGCGCATGCTCTTCACGTCCAGTGTTGGGAAGGTCAGGCATCGCAACCGACACAATTGGACTCTCCTTGTGGATTTGGGATTTCGAAGAATGCACAGTTCTTTGCTGTGCTGCTTTTGCCAGCTTGAGTCTTTTCATTTTTCTAGCGAGAGGCTGAGTGCTTCCATCCTCATGTGAAGCTGAACCACTAGCCATGAACATAGGCCAGGGCCTCAGCCGTTCCTTGCCACTCCGTGTGGTAAATGGCATATTGGCAAGTTTACGCTTCTCCTCCGACAATTTTATTTTAGGTTTTGGAGTCCTTTTTTTACTGATATTTGGTGTTTTGGATTTGACATGCTCTGTACTATGACATTGGGCATCGGCCTTGGCAGACGACGTTGCTGGCATTTCATCGTCTCGGCCATGACTAGTGGCAGCAGCTTCAGCACGAGGTGGAAGTGGATCTTGATCTTTCCCTAATTTTGGAACCTCAACATTTTTGTTCTCCATATTTTAATAGGCACAACTAAAAGGCACCTCAGGTAAACAATGGAGATGGATGGATTGGATACTAGTATACAATTATGGACGGGCTGCCGAGTGCCGACACAGAGGTAGCCACAGCCGTGAACTACCGCACTGTACTGTGTCTGCTGCTAATATAGACTGGTTGATAAAGAGATAGTATACTCGTAACTAGTATGTATGTATAAAGAAAGAAAAAAAAACCACGGTTAGGTGGTATATACAATTATGGACGGGCTGCCGAGTGCCGACACAGAGGTAGCCACAGCCGTGAACTACCGCACTGTACTGTGTCTGCTGCTAATATATAGACTGGTTGATAAAGAGATAGTATACTCGTAACTAGTATGTATGTATAAAGAAAGAAAAAAAAACCACGGTTAGGTGGTATATACAATTATGGACGGGCTGCCGAGTGCCGACACAGAGGTAGCCACAGCCGTGAACTACCGCACTGTACTGTGTCTGCTGCTAATATATAGACTGGTTGATAAAGAGATAGTATACTCGTAACTAGTATGTATGTATAAAGAAAGAAAAAAAAACCACGGTTAGGTGGTATATACAATTATGGACGGGCTGCCGAGTGCCGACACAGAGGTAGCCACAGCCGTGAACTACCGCACTGTACTGTGTCTGCTGCTAATATAGACTGGTTGATAAAGAGATAGTATACTCGTAACTAGTATGTATGTATAAGGAAAGAAAAAAAAACCACGGTTAGGTGGTATATACAATTATGGACGGGCTGCCGAGTGCCGACACAGAGGTAGCCACAGCCGTGAACTACCGCACTGTACTGTGTCTGCTGCTAATATATAGACTGGTTGATAAAGAGATAGTATACTCGTAACTAGTATGTATGTATAAAGAAAGAAAAAAAAACCACGGTTAGGTGGTATATACAATTATGGACGGGCTGCCGAGTGCCGACACAGAGGTAGCCACAGCCGTGAACTACCGCACTGTACTGTGTCTGCTGCTAATATAGACTGGTTGATAAAGAGATAGTATACTCGTAACTAGTATGTATGTATAAAGAAAGAAAAAAAAACCACGGTTAGGTGGTATATACAATTATGGACGGGCTGCCGAGTGCCGACACAGAGGTAGCCACAGCCGTGAACTACCGCACTGTACTGTGTCTGCTGCTAATATATAGACTGGTTGATAAAGAGATAGTATACTCGTAACTAGTATGTATGTATAAAGAAAGAAAAAAAAACCACGGTTAGGTGGTATATACAATTATGGACGGGCTGCCGAGTGCCGACACAGAGGTAGCCACAGCCGTGAACTACCGCACTGTACTGTGTCTGCTGCTAATATATAGACTGGTTGATAAAGAGATAGTATACTCGTAACTAGTATGTATGTATAAAGAAAGAAAAAAAAACCACGGTTAGGTGGTATATACAATTATGGACGGGCTGCCGAGTGCCGACACAGAGGTAGCCACAGCCGTGAACTACCGCACTGTACTGTGTCTGCTGCTAATATAGACTGGTTGATAAAGAGATAGTATACTCGTAACTAGTATGTATGTATAAAGAAAGAAAAAAAAACCACGGTTAGGTGGTATATACAATTATGGACGGGCTGCCGAGTGCCGACACAGAGGTAGCCACAGCCGTGAACTACCGCACTGTACTGTGTCTGCTGCTAATATATAGACTGGTTGATAAAGAGATAGTATACTCGTAACTAGTATGTATGTATAAAGAAAGAAAAAAAAACCACGGTTAGGTGGTATATACAATTATGGACGGGCTGCCGAGTGCCGACACAGAGGTAGCCACAGCCGTGAACTACCGCACTGTACTGTGTCTGCTGCTAATATAGACTGGTTGATAAAGAGATAGTATACTCGTAACTAGTATGTATGTATAAAGAAAGAAAAAAAAACCACGGTTAGGTGGTATATACAATTATGGACGGGCTGCCGAGTGCCGACACAGAGGTAGCCACAGCCGTGAACTACCGCACTGTACTGTGTCTGCTGCTAATATAGACTGGTTGATAAAGAGATAGTATACTCGTAACTAGTATGTATGTATAAAGAAAGAAAAAAAAACCACGGTTAGGTGGTATATACAATTATGGACGGGCTGCCGAGTGCCGACACAGAGGTAGCCACAGCCGTGAACTACCGCACTGTACTGTGTCTGCTGCTAATATAGACTGGTTGATAAAGAGATAGTATACTCGTAACTAGTATGTATGTATAAAGAAAGAAAAAAAAACCACGGTTAGGTGGTATATACAATTATGGACGGGCTGCCGAGTGCCGACACAGAGGTAGCCACAGCCGTGAACTACCGCACTGTACTGTGTCTGCTGCTAATACAGACTGGTTGATAAAGAGATAGTATACTCGTAACTAGTATGTATGTATAAAGAAAGAAAAAAAAACCACGGTTAGGTGGTATATACAATTATGGACGGGCTGCCGAGTGCCGACACAGAGGTAGCCACAGCCGTGAACTACCGCACTGTACTGTGTCTGCTGCTAATATATAGACTGGTTGATAAAGAGATAGTATACTACTAATATTATATATACTGGTGGTCAGGTCACTGGTCACTAGTCACACTGGCAGTGGCACTCCTGCAGCAAAAGTGTGCACTGTTTAATTTTAATATAATATTATGTACTCCTGGCTCCTGCTATAACCTATAACTGGCACTGCAGTAGTGCTCCCCAGTCTCCCCCACAATTATAAGCTGTGTGAGCTGAGCAGTCAGACAGATATATAATATATATAGATGATGCAGCACACTGGCCTGAGCCTGAGCAGTGCACACAGATATGGTATGTGACTGACTGAGTCACTGTGTGTATCGCTTTTTTCAGGCAGAGAACGGATATATTAAATAAACTGCACTGTGTGTCTGGTGGTCACTCACTATATAATATATTATGTACTCCTGGCTCCTGCTATAACCTATAACTGGCACTGCAGTAGTGCTCCCCAGTCTCCCCCACAATTATAAGCTGTGTGAGCTGAGCAGTCAGACAGATATATATAATATTATATATAGATAATAGATGATGCAGCACACTGGCCTGAGCCTGAGCAGTGCACACAGATATGGTATGTGACTGAGTCACTGTGTGCTGTGTATCGCTTTTTTCAGGCAGAGAACGGATTATAAATAAAAGTGGTGGTCACTGGTCACTATCAGCAAAACTCTGCACTGTACTGAGTACTCCTAATGCTCCCCAAAATTAGTAAATCAAGTGTCTCTCTAATCTATTCTAAACGGAGAGGACGCCAGCCACGTCCTCTCCCTATCAATCTCAATGCACGTGTGAAAATGGCGGCGACGCGCGGCTCCTTATATAGAATCCGAGTCTCGCGATAGAATCCGAGCCTCGCGAGAATCCGACAGCGTCATGATGACGTTCGGGCGCGCTCGGGTTAACCGAGCAAGGCGGGAAGATCCGAGTCGCTCGGACCCGTGAAAAAAAACATGAAGTTCTGGCGGGTTCGGATTCAGAGAAACCGAACCCGCTCATCTCTAGTAATGACCCCCATTGTCACACAGCACTGACAAAAATGCAAAGTGGAGCAAGATAGAATTGTCCTTGGGCCTTCTCTCCCTATGTTGGATATTAATTTATTTGCTTATATGTTATGGATACATAGTGGGGTATGGCCTGCTGAGTCAGGAGAGGAGGGCTAGGGATAGGCTGCGGGTAGGGTGGGTTAGGGTTCCAATACTTAAATCCAACTGGATTTTGAATGTCAGGATATCGCTGCTGGGATTCTGACCGGTCAGCACACTGAATTCCGGTACATCATACCCAACACGTCGATAAGTCATATGCACAGTATGTTTTGTAGCTTTTTCTGTACTGCACATGTGATTGATGTGAAGACCTACCTCGCAGAACTGTGCAAGGAAAGTCTGGATGGCGTTGAGACATCTAAATATACAAAACGCTATTTTGATATGGTGTTATGGTTTTGTTTTTTAACTGCAAAAAAAAGTTACAGCCCTTTTTCATGCAGAAATACCAACATTGCAGACTAAGGCGGTAATTCAGATCTGATCTCTGCTGTGCGTTTTCGCACAGCGGGCGATCACATCCGAACTGCGCATGCATATACACTGCAATGTGCATGCGCGTTGGACAGCTACAATAGGCATCGCCGGACAGCGACGGGATTGTGCGAAGGATCCATTTGTATGGGCGTTCGCAAGGGGATTGACAGGAAGAAGCCGTTTGTGGGTGGCAACTGACCGTTTTCAGGGAGTGTCCAGAAAAACACAGGTCAAGCATTTCAGGGAGGGTGTCTGACGTCAGCAGGATTCCATCGAACTGGAACACTAAGTCCTGGGCTGCGCAGAGACTGCACAAACTGATTTTTAGCAGCTCAGCCACACATAGGAACGCACACTTGCACAGAGAAAAAACACTCCCCCTGCAGGCGGCGAAAAATGCAGCCCAGTGATCAGATCATCTGAATGGCCTTCTAGGTCTGTACCTTGATGTGTGCCAGGCAGACCATCCAAGCATGTACAACTAGAGATGAGCGCCTGAAATTTTTCGGGTTTTGTGTTTTGGTTTTGGGTTCGGTTCCGCGGCCGTGTTTTGGGTTCGAACGCGTTTTGGCAAAACCTCACCGAATTTTTTTTGTCGGATTCGGGTGTGTTTTGGATTCGGGTGTTTTTTTCCAAAAACACTAAAAAACAGCTTAAATCATAGAATTTGGGGGTCATTTTGATCCCAAAGTATTATTAACCTCAAAAACCATAATTTACACTCATTTTCAGTCTATTCTGAATACCTCACACCTCACAATATTATTTTTAGTCCTAAAATTTGCACCGAGGTCGCTGTGTGAGTAAGATAAGCGACCCTAGTGGCCGACACAAACACCGGGCCCATCTAGGAGTGGCACTGCAGTGTCACGCAGGATGTCCCTTCCAAAAAACCCTCCCCAAACAGCACATGACGCAAAGAAAAAAAGAGGCGCAATGAGGTAGCTGTGTGAGTAAGATTAGCGACCCTAGTGGCCGACACAAACACCGGGCCCATCTAGGAGTGGCACTGCAGTGTCACGCAGGATGGCCCTTCCAAAAAACCCTCCCCAAACAGCACATGACGCAAAGAAAAAAAGAGGCGCAATGAGGTAGCTGTGTGAGTAAGATTAGCGACCCTAGTGGCCGACACAAACACCGGGCCCATCTAGGAGTGGCACTGCAGTGTCACGCAGGATGGCCCTTCCAAAAAACCCTCCCCAAACAGCACATGACGCAAAGAAAAAAAGAGGCGCAATGAGGTAGCTGACTGTGTGAGTAAGATTAGCGACCCTAGTGGCCGACACAAACACCGGGCCCATCTAGGAGTGGCACTGCAGTGTCACGCAGGATGTCCCTTCCAAAAAACCCTCCCCAAACAGCACATGACGCAAAGAAAAAAAGAGGCGCAATGAGGTAGCTGTGTGAGTAAGATTAGCGACCCTAGTGGCCGACACAAACACCGGGCCCATCTAGGAGTGGCACTGCAGTGTCACGCAGGATGGCCCTTCCAAAAAACCCTCCCCAAACAGCACATGACGCAAAGAAAAAAAGAGGCGCAATGAGGTAGCTGTGTGAGTAAGATTAGCGACCCTAGTGGCCGACACAAACACCGGGCACATCTAGGAGTGGCACTGCAGTGTCACGCAGGATGTCCCTTCCAAAAAACCCTCCCCAAACAGCACATGACGCAAAGAAAAAAAGAGGCGCAATGAGGTAGCTGACTGTGTGAGTAAGATTAGCGACCCTAGTGGCCGACACAAACACCGGGCCCATCTAGGAGTGGCACTGCAGTGTCACGCAGGATGTCCCTTCCAAAAAACCCTCCCCAAACAGCACATGACGCAAAGAAAAAAAGAGGCGCAATGAGGTAGCTGACTGTGTGAGTAAGATTAGCGACCCTAGTGGCCGACACAAACACCGGGCCCATCTAGGAGTGGCACTGCAGTGTCACGCAGGATGTCCCTTCCAAAAAACCCTCCCCAAACAGCACATGGCGCAAAGAAAAAAAGAGGCGCAATGAGGTAGCTGACTGTGTGAGTAAGATTAGCGACCCTAGTGGCCGACACAAACACCGGGCCCATCTAGGAGTGGCACTGCAGTGTCACGCAGGATGTCCCTTCCAAAAAACCCTCCCCAATCAGCACATGATGCAAAGAAAAAGAAAAGAAAAAAGAGGTGCAAGATGGAATTGTCCTTGGGCCCTCCCACCCACCCTTATGTTGTATAAACAAAACAGGACATGCACACTTTAACCAACCCATCATTTCAGTGACAGGGTCTGCCACACGACTGTGACTGATATGACGGGTTGGTTTGGACCCCCCCAAAAAAGAAGCAATTAATCTCTCCTTGCACAAACTGGCTCTACAGAGGCAAGATGTCCACCTCATCTTCACCCTCCGATATATCACCGTGTACATCCCCCTCCTCACAGATTATCAATTCGTCCCCACTGGAATCCACCATCTCAGCTCCCTGTGTACTTTGTGGAGGCAATTGCTGCTGGTCAATGTCTCCGCGGAGGAATTGATTATAATTCATTTTAATGAACATCATCTTCTCCACATTTTCTGGATGTAACCTCGTACGCCGATTGCTGACAAGGTGAGCGGCGGCACTAAACACTCTTTCGGAGTACACACTTGTGGGAGGGCAACTTAGGTAGAATAAAGCCAGTTTGTGCAAGGGCCTCCAAATTGCCTCTTTTTCCTGCCAGTATAAGTACGGACTGTGTGACGTGCCTACTTGGATGCGGTCACTCATATAATCCTCCACCATTCTATCAATGTTGAGAGAATCATATGCAGTGACAGTAGACGACATGTCCGTAATCGTTGTCAGGTCCTTCAGTCCGGACCAGATGTCAGCATCAGCAGTCGCTCCAGACTGCCCTGCATCACCGCCAGCGGGTGGGCTCGGAATTCTGAGCCTTTTCCTCGCACCCCCAGTTGCGGGAGAATGTGAAGGAGGAGATGTTGACAGGTCGCGTTCCGCTTGACTTGACAATTTTGTCACCAGCAGGTCTTTCAACCCCAGCAGACCTGTGTCTGCCGGAAAGAGAGATCCAAGGTAGGCTTTAAATCTAGGATCGAGCACGGTGGCCAAAATGTAGTGCTCTGATTTCAACAGATTGACCACCCGTGAATCCTTGTTAAGCGAATTAAGGGCTGCATCCACAAGTCCCACATGCCTAGCGGAATCGCTCCCTTTTAGCTCCTTCTTCAATGCCTCCAGCTTCTTCTGCAAAAGCCTGATGAGGGGAATGACCTGACTCAGGCTGGCAGTGTCTGAACTGACTTCACGTGTGGCAAGTTCAAAGGGCATCAGAACCTTGCACAACGTTGAAATCATTCTCCACTGCACTTGAGACAGGTGCATTCCACCTACTATATCGTGCTCAATTGTATAGGCTTGAATGGCCTTTTGCTGCTCCTCCAACCTCTGAAGCATATAGAGGGTTGAATTCCACCTCGTTACCACTTCTTGCTTCAGATGATGGCAGGGCAGGTTCAGTAGTTTTTGGTGGTGCTCCAGTCTTCTGTACGTGGTGCCTGTACGCCGAAAGTGTCCCGCAATTTTTCTGGCCACCGACAGCATCTCTTGCACGCCCCTGTCGTTTTTTAAAAAATTCTGCACCACCAAATTCAAGGTATGTGCAAAACATGGGACGTGCTGGAATTTGCCCATATTTAATGCACACACAATATTGCTGGCGTTGTCCGATGCCACAAATCCACAGGAGAGTCCAATTGGGGTAAGCCATTCCGCGATGATCTTCCTCAGTTGCCGTAAGAGGTTTTCAGCTGTGTGCGTATTCTGGAAAGCGGTGATACAAAGCGTAGCCTGCCTAGGAAAGAGTTGGCGTTTGCGAGATGCTGCTACTGGTGCCGCCGCTGCTGTTCTTGCGGCGGGAGTCCATACATCTACCCAGTGGGCTGTCACAGTCATATAGTCCTGACCCTGCCCTGCTCCACTTGTCCACATGTCCGTGGTTAAGTGGACATTGGGTACAACTGCATTTTTTAGGACACTGGTGAGTCTTTTTCTGACGTCCGTGTACATTCTCGGTATCGCCTGCCTAGAGAAGTGGAACCTAGATGGTATTTGGTAACGGGGGCACACTGCCTCAATAAATTGTCTAGTTCCCTGTGAACTAACGGCGGATACCGGACGCACGTCTAACACCAACATAGTTGTCAAGGACTCAGTTATCCGCTTTGCAGTAGGATGACTGCTGTGATATTTCATCTTCCTCGCAAAGGACTGTTGAACAGTCAATTGCTTACTGGAAGTAGTACAAGTGGGCTTACGACTTCCCCTCTGGGATGACCATCGACTCCCAGCGGCAACAACAGCAGCGCCAGCAGCAGTAGGCGTTACACGCAAGGATGCATCGGAGGAATCCCAGGCAGGAGAGGACTCGTCAGAATTGCCAGTGACATGGCCTGCAGGACTATTGGCATTCCTGGGGAAGGAGGAAATTGACACTGAGGGAGTTGGTGGGGTGGTTTGCGTGAGCTTGGTTACAAGAGGAAGGGATTTACTGGTCAGTGGACTGCTTCCGCTGTCACCCAAAGTTTTTGAACTTGTCACTGACTTATTATGAATGCGCTGCAGGTGACGTATAAGGGAGGATGTTCCGAGGTGGTTAACGTCCTTACCCCTACTTATTACAGCTTGACAAAGGGAACACACGGCTTGACACCTGTTGTCCGCATTTCTGGTGAAATACCTCCACACCGAAGAGCTGATTTTTTTGGTATTTTCACCTGGCATGTCAACGGCCATATTCCTCCCACGGACAACAGGTGTCTCCCCGGGTGCCTGACTTAAACAAACCACCTCACCATCAGAATCCTCCTGGTCAATTTCCTCCCCAGCGCCAGCAACACCCATATCCTCCTCATCCTGGTGTACTTCAACACTGACATCTTCAATCTGACTATCAGGAACTGGACTGCGGGTGCTCCTTCCAGCACTTGCAGGGGGCGTGCAAATGGTGGAAGGCGCATGCTCTTCACGTCCAGTGTTGGGAAGGTCAGGCATCGCAACCGACACAATTGGACTCTCCTTGTGGATTTGGGATTTCAAAGAACGCACAGTTCTTTGCGGTGCTTTTGCCAGCTTGAGTCTTTTCAGTTTTCTAGCGAGAGGCTGAGTGCTTCCATCCTCATGTGAAGCTGAACCACTAGCCATGAACATAGGCCAGGGCCTCAGCCGTTCCTTGCCACTCCGTGTGGTAAATGGCATATTGGCAAGTTTACGCTTCTCCTCCGACAATTTTATTTTAGGTTTTGGAGTCCTTTTTTTACTGATATTTGGTGTTTTGGTTTTGACATGCTCTGTACTATGCCATTGGGCATCGGCCTTGGCAGACGACGTTGCTGGCATTTCATCGTCTCGGCCATGACTAGTGGCAGCAGCTTCAGCACGAGGTGGAAGTGGATCTTGATCTTTCCCTAATTTTGGAACCTCAACATTTTTGTTCTCCATATTTTAATAGGCACAACTAAAAGGCACCTCAGGTAAACAATGGAGATGGATGGATTGGATACTAGTATACAATTATGGACGGGCTGCCGAGTGCCGACACAGAGGTAGCCACAGCCGTGAACTACCGCACTGTACTGTGTCTGCTGCTAATATATAGACTGGTTGATAAAGAGATAGTATACTCGTAACTAGTATGTATGTATAAAGAAAGAAAAAAAAACCACGGTTAGGTGGTATATACAATTATGGACGGGCTGCCGAGTGCCGACACAGAGGTAGCCACAGCCGTGAACTACCGCACTGTACTGTGTCTGCTGCTAATATATAGACTGGTTGATAAAGAGATAGTATACTCGTAACTAGTATGTATGTATAAAGAAAGAAAAAAAAACCACGGTTAGGTGGTATATACAATTATGGACGGGCTGCCGAGTGCCGACACAGAGGTAGCCACAGCCGTGAACTACCGCACTGTACTGTGTCTGCTGCTAATATATAGACTGGTTGATAAAGAGATAGTATACTCGTAACTAGTATGTATGTATAAAGAAAGAAAAAAAAACCACGGTTAGGTGGTATATACAATTATGGACGGGCTGCCGAGTGCCGACACAGAGGTAGCCACAGCCGTGAACTACCGCACTGTACTGTGTCTGCTGCTAATATATAGACTGGTTGATAAAGAGATAGTATACTCGTAACTAGTATGTATGTATAAAGAAAGAAAAAAAAACCACGGTTAGGTGGTATATACAATTATGGACGGGCTGCCGAGTGCCGACACAGAGGTAGCCACAGCCGTGAACTACCGCACTGTACTGTGTCTGCTGCTAATATATAGACTGGTTGATAAAGAGATAGTATACTCGTAACTAGTATGTATGTATAAAGAAAGAAAAAAAAACCACGGTTAGGTCACTGGTATATACAATTATGGACGGGCTGCCGAGTGCCGACACAGAGGTAGCCACAGCCGTGAACTACCGCACTGTACTGTGTCTGCTGCTAATATAGACTGGTTGATAAAGAGATAGTATACTACTAATATTATATACTGGTGGTCAGGTCACTGGTCACTAGTCACACTGGCAGTGGCACTCCTGCAGCAAAAGTGTGCACTGTTTAATTTTAATATAATATTATGTACTCCTGGCTCCTGCTATAACCTATAACTGGCACTGCAGTAGTGCTCCCCAGTCTCCCCCACAATTATAAGCTGTGTGAGCTGAGCAGTCAGACAGATATATAATATATATAGATGATGCAGCACACTGGCCTGAGCCTGAGCAGTGCACACAGATATGGTATGTGACTGACTGAGTCACTGTGTGTATCGCTTTTTTCAGGCAGAGAACGGATATATTAAATAAACTGCACTGTGTGTCTGGTGGTCACTCACTATATAATATATTATGTACTCCTGGCTCCTGCTATAACCTATAACTGGCACTGCAGTAGTGCTCCCCAGTCTCCCCCACAATTATAAGCTGTGTGAGCTGAGCAGTCAGACAGATATATATAATATTATATATAGATAATAGATGATGCAGCACACTGGCCTGAGCCTGAGCAGTGCACACAGATATGGTATGTGACTGAGTCACTGTGTGCTGTGTATCGCTTTTTTCAGGCAGAGAACGGATTATATTATGTACTCCTGGCTCCTGCTATAACCTATAACTGGCACTGCAGTAGTGCTCCCCAGTCTCCCCCACAATTATAAGCTGTGTGAGCTGAGCAGTCAGACAGATATATATAATATTATATATAGATAATAGATGATGCAGCACACTGGCCTGAGCCTGAGCAGTGCACACAGATATGGTATGTGACTGAGTCACTGTGTGCTGTGTATCGCTTTTTTCAGGCAGAGAACGGATTATAAATAAAAGTGGTGGTCACTGGTCACTATCAGCAAAACTCTGCACTGTACACTACTGAGTACTCCTAATGCTCCCCAAAATTAGTAAATCAAGTGTCTCTCTAATCTATTCTAATTCTAAACGGAGAGGACGCCAGCCACGTCCTCTCCCTATCAATCTCAATGCACGTGTGAAAATGGCGGCGACGCGCGGCTCCTTATATAGAATCCGAGTCTCGCGATAGAATCCGAGCCTCGCGAGAATCCGACAGCGTCATGATGACGTTCGGGCGCGCTCGGGTTAACCGAGCAAGGCGGGAAGATCCGAGTCGCTCGGACCCGTGAAAAAAAACATGAAGTTCTGGCGGGTTCGGATTCAGAGAAACCGAACCCGCTCATCTCTATGTACAACACCTGTCTCTATACCCGCTGGAGCCTGTAGATGCTCAGTTTCTGACAGTCGGGCTGCGTACAGAACATTAAATGAATACAAAAATCAGTATAAATCTTCCTGTGACATCGAGACCCAGGCTGATGCCACCAGCAACGCAGGGCCGTGCAGTCAGGGGAGGCAGGTCCCCTGTGATTAATTATTAAAATCATACAAAGAAGATACTTATGACACATAGTCTGTGTCATAAGTATCTTCTTTATTTAATTCTAATAATTTGATGCATTTAAATGACTTTGGGAGGCACTGATAGCAGTGCCTCCCGTGGATAATGGGAACGGAACAGAGCGGGGGGCGGGGCCAAACACTGGGCTGTAAAAGCCCATTGAAATAAAGCAGGAAAGCGGCACTGAAACAAGTGCCTCGCTGACAGGGACACCACCCCCATGTCAGCGAGGCACCTGTGATGATCCGCTGTCCAATCACCAACACGATGCTGGAGGGGGAAGAGGCGGCGGGACCCGGCGGCTGTGACTGCCGTTGGAGCGACGAAGCCCTGTCTGTGAGTCAGCCGTGAGCCCGGGATCTCTTTATCTCTCTTTCTCTCTCTCTCCTCTCTCTCTCTCTCTCTCTCTCTTACAGGAACCACCTATTGGATTCTACTGGACAAGTGGACGACGTGACCGGCGCGTGGGATGTAGGTAAGTATGTGTGAGTGTGTAAGTGTGTTTTTAACTTTTTAATAAACTTTTATGTGTTTTTATTTGGGTATTTTTGTTGTTGTAGAACTACAGGTACCAGAGGTTCTCCAAGTACCAGCAAGTGGGGGAGGCTTGCTGGGCCTTGTAGTTCCACAACAAAAAACAATACTCTTTTTTTTACACACCTAGGGGTGCTGGGGACAGCCTCGGGCTTCACCCCTGGCCCTTGGGTGCCTGGAGGGGGGGACCCCTTCATTTAAGGGGTCCCCACACCTCCAGGGAACCCCGGCCACGGGTGACTAGTTGAGGGGGTAATGCCACGGCCGCAGGGACCTACGTAAATGTGTCCCCCGGCTGTGGCATTATGTCCCTGGCTAGTGGAGCCCGGTGCTGGTTTCAAAAATACGGGGTACCCCTACGTCTTTTGTCCCCCATATTTTTTGGAACCAGGACCGGACTAAGAGCCCGGTGCTGGTTGTCTAAATATGGGGGATCCCCTGTCCAATTTTTCCCCAGTATTTAAACAACCAGGACCGGCTCAAAGAGCCCGAGGCTGGTTACACTTAGGAGGGGGGACCTCACGCATTTTTTTTAACCCATTCAGACCCTTTTCCATTAAGTTAATGGAAGCCCTGGACAACAAAATTGCATTCATGTCCTCCTCCCACTCCCTTCCCAGTCCCAAACACTATTTTTTTTTTCTATAAAAATGTACAATATATCACAAGTATGATGAACAGGCAGGCAGCGGGCATTGGCGGCATCGGACTGAGATGCAAATTAGTGGTGGAGGGCTGGGTCAGTTGATGGTGGGTGAGTTTGTAAGCCATTGGCGGTGGCACAGGGCATCAACTCAGGGTCAGTAGCGGGCATTTACTCGGCGGCGGTAGGGGTCATCGGCAGATTCGGTGGACATTATGGCTGTAGTGCCTCACCAGCCACTGACCTCACCGCACGCCACTGCAGCAACGTTAGGAAGCCTTTTACATGGATAACATTTATGCTGGATAGCTTTGGTCCCTGGCGACTATGGTAATTATGGCACGGAGACTCTTGGTACCATTGATGGATAACCTCAATGGTTTAAAACCACCTGTAAGGGGAACATCAATGGTTTTACCTACCAATGGTCACCTCTGCAACAGTGTTCAATTAGCTGCGGGCAAATCAGAGCCCAAGGGTGGGGCTTCATGGGTGTCTGAGGTGGAGCTAAGCTCTGTGTCCTGACACTTGGGAGGGGGGGACAAAAACAGTCGGTAGCTCTGTACCATCAATGGTAAAAGTATTCGTCATACACCATCGATGATTTCAAATCATTGATAGTCGATGGCCATCCCTAGGCTGAGCCTCCCTGCCGGTTATAGTGTCTTTGCCCTGCATAGAAGCTGCTCTGCCCGTGTTCCTGCTCTCACCGCTGTGTCTCTCTTAGATTCCACCATGTATTCTTGCCCGTCAGCAGTAACTTACTATACCTCAGTACCCGTCAGCTCTGCCTCCCAGATTCCAGCCTGTGTTGTTACTTGTCAGTAGTAACTTACTATACCTCAGCACCCACCAGCATCTATCTTATATATCACTGCTGCTATCTGCGTTCCTTTGTCTACCACCAGGTATCCTGGTTCCTGTAGGCATTCCCTGGTAGATGGCCACCGATGACCTGTGCTAGGTCCTGACTCCTACTACCATGAGTAGTACTGGAGGTTACCTGAGTACCTGTGAGAATTTCTACTAAAGGTGGAGACTTCTGTAGCCGGGATCTAGGAGGTCATGCGGTTACCTGGGTGTGGTGTAACGGGTAATAGTGAATTGGTGATGAGCTGGGAATCTAGTCTCTCTCAGCATTATGGAGATTGGTCAGGTATACTGCACCAGCTACTCTGTACATGGAGCTGCTGTCCCTAGAAGGCATCCGGCCCTCTAATATAATTATCTATGGGTAGGTGAGGGACGCACTATTACTGTGTGGTGGTGGGGATGGGGGAAGGGAAATTGTTGTGTTATACAAAATGGACCTGTAATTATACTGTGAGTACAATAAATGCAATTGAGGCAGAATGGGGCAAATGCTGTTTTTTTTTATTATTTATGATGCTTTAGCTTATCTATTAAGCATTAGCTAATCTATAACACTGCTGATATCTAAACAATTCCAGGTGGAGTCCTTATGGAGCGGTATAATGGTAGGACACGATGCTTAGATCCGCCGACCAGTACTAAGCGGTAGTCTGACAAGGCTAAACACTTAGTACTGGACACCGGATCTAAGCATCGCTCTGCACATGCAGATTGATAGTGATGTCCCACCATTATACTAATTTACAAGGTGCTCCATAAGGGCTCCACCTGGAATGGTCTAGATATCAGAGGTCGGCACATCCTTTAGCGGGGGCGGCAACAGGATCTTCCTTTCTTTCTTTTGGGAAAAGGCCTCAATCTCTGGTTAGAATCCACCTCATATACACGTATTTCAACATTCTCAGCAAAAGACACTGTTTTCTTTCTTTTTCCTTCTTTCTTCTCTTTCCCTGAGTGATGTAAAGTAGAAATAGTTAGGAAGGGGTAATAAGCTGCTCACAGTGGTCCCCATGGGGGTAATTATAGTGGGTGCAATGGTGCCATTGCTATGGGGCCCAGGGCTTAGGGGGCCCTGAACCCAGCTCAGATAGTTGTCTACCAAGTTCTTGAAATTGCGGGTAAGAAATTGGGTTTTGCCAATAGCCTGGGCATGAAAAGGTGGACTCATCAGTGGCACTTCTATGGGGCATAACATGAACTAGGTCACTACTAAGGGGCAATTAATACAATAGGGCACTATTACTGTATATTGCATACATTGAACTAAGGCAATATTATGGGGCATAAAATGAACAACCACTGCGGAGAGAGGTGTCCCTCTAGAGGCCAAGGGGAGGGGCCCCTTCATAATGTAGCTGTGGGGCCCACAAAGTTCTGGTTACACCCCTGGTGGTCACCCGTTATTGAGTAGATCTTATATCTAGTTACTCTTACCAGATGTTTTGGCCCCCGCGCTCACTCTTGTGCGTTTCTTGTAACTGCAAAAAAAAGAAAAAAAGGTCAGTTACAGATGATAATTAGCAAGTAATGGGGACTGAAACTGCGGCACGTCATCAGGGTGTGTGATGTCACAGAGCAGTATTCCATGGTACAGTACAGGGCAGGATATGGTAGTACAGTACAGAAGCAGAGGTAGCTCAGTATATTGCAGTGTAACACAGATGTACCTTAGTGTGTCTGTATGTGCACTTGTGTGTTAGGGAACTTAGAGTGTGAGCTCCAGTGGGACAGAGAGAAATATTCTCTGTACAGCACCGTGTAAACCTGTGGTGCTATATACATAAGCAATAGTAATTACATATAGTGTATTATACAGAGTTGGAGGTAACACTGTCTGCCCTCCGCTGGGAATAGAGCCGGGAGAGATCCTATGGACACAGTCCTACTACACCTAATGCTAAATCTGCTCCTGGTAAAGGCTGGGACACATACACCGAGCCTCCGACTAGATACTTCTGTTACCACTAGATAATAGTAATAATAATATTGTAATACACAGTCTAGTAACCTGTAACACCATCTGTAGATAATCTTAGTAACTTACTAGGTAGACGCCCCGAGTTTCCCGTTGTTTCCTATGTAAGAAAGAAACACATCTGGTTAGTACATACATTATATTACATCCATGTTACACGTATCAAAAATGACAGAAAGCAATTTTTCCAGTAAAATAAGTGCTCTCATTAAAGTTGGGGTACATAAAAATGGGTATAAGTATACATTTGGGTCATTTTAGGGGACGTTAAAAAAAGCGGAAATGGACCGATTACTCCCACCTGTGAGTCTAAAATCACTTGTCCCACTCATAAAACAACCCGATATACCTGTCCCATACCTTGTACCCCAATTTTCATCACTTTGCATTTTTTGACCCCAAAAATGATATGTCATTATTGGCTAATTAAAAATAACTAAAACTTTAAGTGCCTAATTAGTTATTACTTATACCCTGCTCAGAGATGGTGAAGAGAAATCCGCGATAAACCCTATGGAGACTTATCAGCGATAACTTATCACCGGTAATAGGATACCGAATTATCACATTTGCGATAATTTATCATGAAACTGCGATATTGCGGATAATAGGATCCCCCTTTGTGATAACAGCACAGAAGATAATGCAGTGTGTCCTGTAAATCCTACAGATCACCGGCTTAATAACAGTAACTGAAGTCTCCGTTTACCTTTCTCCATGGTGTTCTATCCGCTGTGTTGCACAGATGTTATCACGTCAAGATATTATCACTGGAATGGCAGTAACTGCTAAAGCCCCTGCTATTACCCCAGCCAAAGCTCTATTATGATGCGTCTGTGATGTCATAATGCAGCTAGGACAGGGCTGTGACTATTGGGATCAGTAAACTATAATAATGTATCAATGTAATTATAATGAAGAATTGCTATTGGAGAAATGTAATTAGTAACGGGTCACCCTTTCTTTATATATTACCTAGATCAGTAGCGCTTACCCTGTGACCCAGGACACACATCGTGGAGAGGTCATGTTATTTAGGGGGGTAGTTACAATGAAAGATGCCGACCCCAGTGTTTTGGTGCTTGTTTTGCATCTGTATTAATTTCTTGATTTGGTTTTTCGAAAAACAGAAAAAAAAAACAGCACTAATCCAGGCGCTAATCAATTTATAATGATAAATATTCTTAATTCTTTAACGTAATTTAAGCTGCAACCTCCGTCCAGCTGTACCTGTGTTCGTACAGCTAAAATTGATTATGAGGTAGGGGGCTCACTTGCTCTCCTTCCTCAGAAACCGAAGAAGTAAGAAAGAAAAAGAAAGAACTGATTGCGCTATATTACCAGGTGCGTATATGAATAAAGACACATTTAAAATTACATCTCTGGTTTTTATTTTAATTCAAAATATCACAAATGTAAATATATAAAAACTCAATATGCATGCATATTCACTATGAGCTCACTTAAAAACTATAACACTAATTCTATGTTTAAGCGTCCAGTGCTCAGATCTGTTTTTTGGGGGCAGTTTTATTTCTCCCACTGATATATATAAATAGCTCGTATTCCCACAACAATAGGTGATGTTTTTACTAGGGATGAGCGGGTTCGGTTCCTCGGAATCCGAACCCGCCCGAACTTCATGTTTTTTTACACGGGGCCGAGCGACTCGGATCTTCCCGCCTTGCTCGGTTAACCCGAGCGCGCCCGAACGTCATCATCCCGCTGTCGGATTCTCGCAAGGCTCGGATTCTATCGCGAGACTCGGATTCTATATAAGGAGCCGCGCGTCGCCGCCATTTTCACACGTGCATTGAGATTCATAGGGAGAGGATGTGGCTGGCGTCCTCTCCGTTTATAGAGAAGAGAGTGAGACAGTAGAGAGAGACACAGTAGTAATTTTGGGGAGCATTAGGAGGAGTACTAGTTACTTGCTGAAGTGATAGATAGTGTGACTGTATATTATCTGACTTGTGGGGGAGACACTGACAGTGGGGAGCTCCAAAACATAGACAGAAAGAAATAATTACCACACCATATCACAGGCGCTTCTTATGCAATATTCATAGGGTTGCTACACACCCCTGATCAAGGAGTGGACGTGACCTTAAAAACAACATAAAACACAGGCATAGTGTAATATCGTCAAAACAGTCTAAATTCTTCTGTTTCAGTAAAATTGGCCTCGTATCCCAAAGAGTGGTCTACCACAAGTAGACAATCAGCACTTAGATAGGGAGCGGATCACCGATCAGATGCAATGCCTCCGTTCTACATGCGATTCTTGTGGTTATGAGCCCCTTTTCCACGTTAATTCATCAATGGAGTATGTGGATCAAAGATAGCTCAATAGTGTATTACCATAAAAACATTTTATTTTACACTAAAACAAAAATGGGCAGACAGGTGGACTCTCACCGAACTGAATGGTCTACAGTTGGAAGTAGACAAACAAGCATGTGTTATTGTCAGCTGAGCTTCCCCAGGAACAATCGTCAAACGTCCAGCGAGTCTTCCTTGAGTCTCCCACGAACTTTCACCGACGCGTTTCGATAACTAATGGTTATCTTTTTCAAGGTGTGTGTTTGTAACCCCAAAGGTGTTGGTATTTATACCCCACCTAATGGGAACATATCTAATCCTAATACCAGACATAGACTTCCTAATCACTACTGGGCCTATTCACAATAACACAAAAGTTCATTCCAGATAGTCCATTCCCTATGTCACCGTGTTCTTTTCATATTGGTCCTTTCCCGCGTAATGTGCGGACCGCATGTTGATGACGTGCCTCGGTCTCACTTCCGGCGGAAGTCTGTCATTACGCCGGCTCTCACTTCCGGCCATCCACATGGTCGGAAGTGTACTATCCGTCCGTTCCTCCGATATCCATCACGTGACCGGAAGTGGAATGTGTTCGTGCCGCTTGTCTCCAGCTGTACTAACATAGTGTGTTGGAGTCTCTATTAGGCGCCATTTTGGAGAAGCCCGTTCATAATCAGTAACATAGTAAAAGAGAATAAAAAATGTATAAAAAAAGGAGAATAAAGAATATATAAATACATACATAATTATAGAGACATCTTCATGTTTTCATGCCCCCGCTAATCCCACGGAAATGAACCCAAAATATTTCTTTAATAAAATATTTAGGATCTCCCAATTTAATACATCCTGATCTAGCACTTTTCGGTAATACCGATCCATATGTATTTTACACAATCATTATGACTAGAAAAAGGTGTATAATCACAATGTTAAGAAACAAAATGGATCTTACTCGACTCATAGAAACCACTTTGTCTCAAAATCTTTGTTGAGACCCATGGGTTCCAGAGTCTTGTAAGTAAAAATGGCTTGCATCTCCGTTTTTGCTAATTTTTTGTGTCCAAATTGATACACAGCCTTCATGCAGTACCTCCAAATAAACCCAAGATAACATCCATTGGGTTTTATAGATGTGGAACATGCATAGCATGTAGAAACATCCCTAATACGTTTGGAAATAAGAACGAAGAGGTTACCATCAATAACAAAAAATGTGTCATTAGTGACTTTATTACATGTCACTCAGTGGACGTTGTTTACTGCATTGAATGTAGTTGCAATAAGTTCTATATTGGTCGTACCGGAAGAGCTTTGAAGGTCAGGATAGGAGAACATCTCCGAAACATTAAAAAAGGTCTGGATACTCATGCTTTAGCAGCACATTTTAAGAAAGTCCATCAGTGTGACCCCAAGAATATATTAAATTTTTATGCAATAATGAAAATATCTCCAGACACAAGAGGGGGGGATCCACACAAAAAATTAGCAAAAACGGAGATGCAAGCCATTTTTACTTACAAGACTCTGGAACCCATGGGTCTCAACAAAGATTTTGAGACAAAGTGGTTTCTATGAGTCGCGTAAGATCCATTTTGTTTCTTAACATTGTGATTATACACCTTTTTCTAGTCATAATGATTGTGTAAAATACATATGGATTGGTATTACCGAAAAGTGCTAGATCAGGATGTATTAAATTGGGAGATCCTAAATATTTTATTAAAGAAATATTTTGGGTTAATTTCCGTGGGATTAGCGGGGGCATGAAAACATGAAGATGTCTCTATAATTATATATGTATTTATATATTCTTTATTCTCCTTTTTTATACATTTTTTATTCTCTTTTACTATGTTACTGATTATGAACGGGCTTCTCCAAAATGGCGCCTAATAGAGACTCCAACACACTATGTTAGTCCAGCTGGAGACAAGCGGCACGAACACATTCCACTTCCGGTCATGTGATAAATATCGGAGGAACGGACGGATAGTACACTTCCGCCCATGTGGATGGCCGGAAGTGAGAGCCGGCGTAATGACGGACTTCCGCCAGAAGTGAGACCGAGGCGCGTCATCAACATGCGGTCCGCACATTACGCGGGAAAGGACCAATATGAAAAGAACACGGTGACATAGGGAATGGACTATCTGGAATGAACTTTTGTGTTATTGTGAATAGGCCCAGTAGTGATTAGGAAGTCTATGTCTGGTATTAGGATTAGATATGTTCCCATTAGGTGGGGTATAAATACCCACACCTTTGGGGTTACAAACACAGTCTGTGAACTGTCAATTTTAAGACAGATGAATGCCGCTTACCGCCGCAGCCATGAGCACGGACGTGCTGGGGAGATCCTCGCTGTGCACAGCGGCGTGTCTAGTTCTCCTTTCTCCCGTCTCTCTTTAGCGGTGGTAGCGGTGCTGAATGGTCTCTACCCCTCAACGTGCTGGAGCGGCAGGTGTGTGGAGTCTCGTTGGTTGTCCTTAGCTCCCAGTCCGGCGGGGCAGATCCAAATGTGGAGTGTCACTTATCAGGGTGAACAGCAGATCTGGGAGCTAAGGTCAACCAACGAGACTCCACACACCTGCCGCTTCAGCTGAGCCGCAATCAGAGGAGACGCGGTCAGCCAGGTAAGGAGTCTGTTCTGCATGTGACCGCATACAAGCGGCTCCAGCACGTTGAGGGGTAAAGACCATCCAGCACCGCTACCACCGCTAAAGAGAGACGGGAGAAAGGAGAACTAGACACGCCGCTGTGCACAGCGAGGATCTCCCCAGCACGTCCGTGCTCACGGCTGCGGCGGTAAGCGGCATTCATCTGTCTTAAAATTGACAGTTCAAAGACTGTGGCCAGTACACAAACAGGAACTGTGTTTCTATTTAGAGGACTGAGTCCCACTATACTGGTAAAAACATCACCTATTGTTGTTGGAATACAAGCTATTTATATATATCAGTGGGAGAAATAAAACTGCCCCCAAAAAACAGATCTGAGCACTGGACGCTTACACACAGAATTAGTGTTACAGTTTTTAAGTGAGCTCATAGTGAATATGCATGCATATTGAGTTTTTATTAAACATCCTAGTGATATCTGGTGGACCCCCTTTCTTCAAAGTAAAGCATTCGTTACCTTCAACCCAGAAATAAAGACACGGAGACTTGAATTTTGGCAGAAAAATTGCTAGCTATTTATTTGACCCTAACCAATAGCAAACCTGTAATAGAAAGTTTTTATTAAGATGCCGATCCAGCCGGCATATGGTGGCAGAAAAAAGAACGGCTCTATTATATTAACCTAAACTAACCGTAAAATACAAAAAATTCGAAACCCTCCTAATTTTACTACAACTATCAAAAACCGGTAATAGGTGACAACTCAACCCCCACAGTGACTACCCACCCTGATGGGTGCCCTGCTGCTGCCTTCCCGGACGGGTGGTCAAGCGGGCAATAAGTCGATGGAGGTGAGTGCACCTAAACAATACCAAACTGTAAAACACTACAGCTTACCATACAAATACAAACTGCCGTTCTTTTCCGCCAATAAATAGCCAATGATAAAACCAGCCAACAATTTAACGCCAAGGCACCACGTGCCAGAACCTCTGACAAAAAGGGGCGGGAGGGTGGGAAGGCAAATCACCACAAGAGAGAACTAAAATGGCCTCACCTTCCCTATATATATTAACCCCTCCCCTTCAAGAAGGCTGTACTTTCCTCACAGCTAGGTCCACCCCTCCCCAGATGTTTAACTCTTTCCTTTCCTATGCAGTCAATTCTCTCTCCATATTTACATTTGTGATATTTTGAATTAAAATAAAAACCAGAGAGGTAATTTTAAATGTGTCTTTATTCATATACGCACCTGGTAATATAGCGCAATCAGTCATTTCTTTTCTAAAAACAGCCCTCGTGGGTTTTTGGTTTTGCATCTGTATTTTTATTTTATTAAAACTGCTATAATCATATAATTTGGGCCTTTTTTTGTTTCCATCACATTATTAACCCCAATAACATTTATTTCCAGTCATTTCCACTCACTTTTGACCACCTCACAGCTCACAATATTGTTCACCAACATAGGCCAAAGGCCGGCTGGCTACAGTAAGCAGCAGAGCAGCGGCACAAACACACGGCAGTTATTTCTGTGTAACAATGTATTGCAGATTAGTAATGTATTAGCAATAACCAATCAGACCAGCTCACAAGTGCTTCCAAAGTTCCACTAGAAAACAATAGAAATAGTATAGAGACCCCTTTTTTATGGCTTCTTATAAGTGTGGTTGAATGACAGTGAATGTGTCGTCTTCTAGGACAATCACTTCTGTACCGCTCCTCCGGAGAACAACATCCCGGTCATTCTGGCCATGCTGGGAGTCTGGTACATCAACTTCTATGGGTGCGAGACTCACGCCCTGCTGCCGTATGACCAGTACATGCACCGATTTGCCGCTTACTTCCAGCAGGTCGGTAGCACAGCTGACCAATCACCTGCAGAGCCCAGTCTCCATCCGTGGTACATCATACAGTAACAATACTTCTCTCCCTTTGCAGGGAGACATGGAGTCTAAAGGGAAATACATCACAAAGACTGGTGCGCGTGTGAATTACAGCACTGGGCCTGTTGTGTGGGAAGAGCCTGGAACTAATGGCCAGCACGCGTTCTATCAGCTCATACACCAAGGTAAATCCCTCTCCCCCTAATGCTTTACTTATTGGGGCAAGACCTCAATACGCCTATCACACAATTGTGCAGCTTGTGCCTGTTCCTGCTGGGCCTGTGCAGACCAATGTGCTAGAACTAGGAAAGCAACAGTGTCGCCTAGTGTCAGAGCGCAATATTGCACTAAATGTAAATGCTACACTTTATAATTAGGAGGTATACTACCCACCAGCACAGTAGGTAAGTGGTTTCTTTAGCATCGCTGCGTTTACTCTTCTGAAGGATTACACATTCCTGTAGCGTTTTCAATTAACCTGACATCAGTCTGGCTATCTCGGTGTAGTCAGTAGCGGATCTTGCCACGGGCAAGCAGGACTTTTGCCAGGGGCGCCGCCTTCCGGAGGGGGCGCCGGCGCCATCTGGAGGGCGCCACACCATGGCAAGATCCGCTACTGCTGTGCCCCCTGCTGCCCGCTGTGTCCCCCGGCTGTGTCCTCCTGTGAAGGGAACTAGACGCTACGCGCCTAGTTTCCCTTCGTGGAGAGGACCTTTGCTGTGCGGTGCGCGATGACGTCATCGCGCACCGCTCAGCATTTCAGCGGCGCTACTCTACTGTACAGGGGGCGTGACTGACCACACCCACTGTATGAAGCCACACCCCTATTTCCCGCCCGGTGCGCAAGAAGGGCTAGAACCGGCCCTGGGTGTATTATGGGTTTGGTAATGACTGCACTCACTTGGGGCTATAGGTATAGCTATGCTGTATCTAGAAGGTTCCTGACCGCCTTAATTATAGGGGGGCTGGGGGAAGGGTATCCGGACTCCAGGTCAACACCACTTAGGTCAACACCAAAAATAGGTCGACACAGACAAAATGTCGACATGAACTAGGTCGACATGGGAAAAAAAGGTCGACGTGAGTTTCTCACAGTTTGGTTTTCCATTTTTTTAAACTTTTTCATACTTTACGATCCACGTGAACTACGATTGGAACGGTAGCCTGTGCCAAGTGCAGCGGCAGTGGAGCGAGGCACCTTGCCCGAAGCATGGCTAGCAGACACGGTGCACTATTTGGAGTTACCCCACCCAAATCTAACTCTCTCTGCACATGTTACATCTGCTCCACCTGCAGTGCACATGGTTTTGCCCATTAGCTAACAAATTTGATACTTGCGATCAGATCTGAATTAGGGCCACAGTGCGTACGGTCCTCTGTCAGCAGAAGCTTCACTTCTGTTTACCTACCCCTTGACCACACTTTATTCAAAGGTAGGTAGCCTGTGGCTTTCCTGCTGTTGAACTACATCTCTCAGAATGCCTTGCCCGCTATGATATGGTGTGACTTGTAGGAAGACGGGTGAGGATACTGGTAATCTGACACATTATCTCCACTATAGGGATCCGAATAATCCCTTGTGACTTCCTCATCCCAATACAGACTCAGAATCTCATCCGGAACGAGCTGCATCACAAGGTGAGACGCAATGGTCTGCAAGTAAACGTTGCTTACACAGAGCAGGAGCACAATGTGCTGCGGGCTGAGCGACTATCCGGGTGCATGCCGCCTAGTCACTAGGAGCCAGTCACATCGCATAGACCTCAGTGGTCTGATATTTGAGGTGTTTCTCGGGATGGATTGGGCGTCAGTGAGGACTTGTTGCAGGGGACTGGTCCACTTTATATTTGTGGCTGGAAACTGCCTTTTGTAAACCAGCGATGTATTCCGCACCCTCTGATCATGTCTGTTCCTCCCACATCACAGAAGCAGCCGTGCTTGGTTCAGCTCCTCACAATAGCATAATTGGGTGCGGCAGGAGAACATGGACTCGGTGGTTTATGTATCTGACAATGTGGCTGCTATATAGCTGAATGTGAAACACTTCATCCAGCGCCACCTATTTTGTCATCCGTTCTATTATACAAACTTTGGGATCTATGTACTAAGCCTTGGAGAGATAAAAAACCAACCAATCAGCTCCTGTTCTTTTTCAAACACAACCTGTAACATGGCAGCAAGGAGCTGATTGGCTGGTACTCTATCTCTCTGCAAGGCTTAGTACATAGACCCCTTGGTGCCGTCTGAGACAGACCCTCCCAGCAGTGAAGGAGATACTCTGCCCCAGAGGCGGATTTAGACCTCATGGGGCCCTAAGCGAAATACCGATTTGGGGCCCCCCTACCTCAAACAATCCATAGCACTATATTTTTGTTCTGACTTATGCCCCCTTACATTACAGATGGAGTTCCATCTGTGCCTGGGCCTAGCACCGCGTCTGGGGCGCGCACGTGTCCATGACACACACGCGCCCCATTCACTAGAATGAGAGTGTCTGTGTGCACTCCCGGCGGGGCTAAGCGGCGACCAATCAGACAGAGAGTGCCACATAGAGGCGCGCACCAAAAAAATGGGTGTGGCCAATTAAAATGGGACATGATACACAGACATATGCCCCCAATAGTGCAGTGCAAGATCCACAATTGCCCCCACAGTGCCAGATCCACAACTTAACCCACAGTGCCAGGTATACAAATGCCCCCACAGTGCCAGATCCACAAATGCCCCCACAGTGCCTGGTATATAAATGCCCTACAGTGCCAGATCCACAAATGCCCCCACAGTGCCAGGTATACAAATGCCCCCACAGTGCCAGATCCACAAATGCCCCCACAGTGCCAGGTATACAAATGCCCCCACAGTGCCAGATCCACAAATGCCCCCACAGTGCCAGGTATACAAATGCCCCCACAGTGCCAGATCCACAAATGCCCCCACAGTGCCAGGTATACAAATGCCCCCACAGTGACAGGTATACAAATGCCCCCACAGTGCCAAATCCACAAATGCCCCCACAGTGCCAGGTATACAAATGCCCCCACAGTGCCAGATCCACAATTGCCCCCACAGTGTCAGATCCACAATTGCCCCCTCAGTGTCAGGTAATACCTGACACTGTGGGGACAATTGTGGATTTGACACTGTGGGGGCAATTGTATACCTGACAGGTATGCAAATGCCCCCACAGTGCCAGGTAAACAATTGCCCCCACAGTGCCTGGTATATAAATGCCCTACAGTGCCAGCCAATTGCCCCCACAGTGCCAGGTATACAATTGCCCCCACAGCAGCCAGTGCTGCAGCTGCTTACCGCTGCTGCTCCTTCGGGCTCCGGCTGTGAGGGATGGGTGAGGTGACGGTGTCAGGAGAGGAGAGCGTGCAAGCCGCAGCGCGGCTATGTCTGGACTCTGTCGGCGTGTAGCGGACTTCAAACCAGCCGCTGGTTCGTGAGCCAATCAGAGCTGGCGGACCGGCAGCGGCGGCTCCTGATAGGCTGCCGGTCCGCGAGCTCTGATTGGCTCACGAACCGGCGGCTGGCCTGGTTTGAAGTCCGCTACACGCCGCCAGAGTCCTGACATAGCCGCGCTGCGGCTGGCACGCTCTCCTCTGTCTCCTAACAGCTGAGACACGCTGCCGCCGGACTGAGCGGCAGCGTGTCTCAGTGACACAAGCGGGGGGCCCGCTTCGGGCCTCTTGGCACCCGTGGGGCCCTAGGCAACCGCTTAGGTTTCCTAGCGGCAAATCCGCCTCTGCAGTCTGCCCCCCTCATTCTATACCGGCAGGAGAATGTCCTGACCGTTGTTCCTTTTGTGTCAGATCCTCTTGGCCAACTTCCTGGCACAGACGGAGGCTCTCATGAAGGTCAAATTCACAGAAGAAGCCAAGGCAGAACTGCAGGCCTCTGGTCTGAGTGGAGAGGCGCTGGAAAAGTTGCTGCCACACAAGGTAAGTGCCGTATGCAGCCCAGGACACCCCACTTGCTGGGATGGGAAAATATCTCCATGTTTACTAACCTAGGATAAAAGGTCACTCAGTGTAGAGGCCCCATGGTGACAGCGCTTCACGTTGGCTTAATATCTAATGTGTAGCAAGTTGCTTGGCTAGAGGTGGCTGCGTGGCCTGATTGCTGGAGCCACCTATCCTCCACGTACAAGGTTACTCTAGGCTGCAGCCTCCAGAGATTATTACTGTAAGACACAACTGCTTGCTGCAGACTGGGGGTACATGCAAGCCACAGCATAGGCCCAATGCCCCTCTTACCATGGTGGGGGTCTTACACAGGTGGCACGTGCCCTACATGTAAAACCAGAGCCACCCTGTTCATCTGTCAGAACTTGGTGACTAACAGGAATTTCCTTCCCCATAAACTCCGGTCATTCTGGGTGATAAGTAATTCTCCATGACACTCTTATTCCTGGATCATTCACCATCACAAATACTGGGGTGCGGCAGAAGAGGGGGCGGAGGATGCTACATGTAAGAGCATCCGTGGTGGAACCCCAACCCAAGCTGAAATTATGCCACATATCAAATAGGTGATGGGGAGAGGCAGTGTTACAAAGTAATGGAGGGGGAGGCAGTGTTACCAAGTAATGGAGGGGGAGGCAGTGGTTGACGGAGAGAGGCAGTGTTACCAAGTAATGGGTGGAGGAGGCAGGGGGTGACGGGGAGAGGCAGTATTACCGCATAATAGAGGGGGCGGACAAGGCTAACAGGCAGTGGGTGATGGGGTGAGGCAGTGGGGCCCATCATGCTTTCTGCACTGGGCCATTCATCTAACATTGCTCAAAATGGTCAGTGGGCGGGAAGCTAGGGGATAACTCATTGCTGGCCTGGGCATCAGTGGGCCCTTTAGCCTCAGGGTGCCCGGTGCAATGAACCTGCTGCACCAATGGTAGTTCCGCCTCTGTGCCGGGCACACCCATGAGAAGCTTCTTGTGTGTGTTCGCAATTGTTGCCCATTTGCCACCTAGAAACACATGGAGAGAGATGACTGAGATGCTTACGTCTCTGAATCAACCGTAAATTTACAATGATGCATCCATTGTTATAGCATACACGAATCAGGCCCTGTAGTCATTGGCGGTGATTCAGACCTAGTATATTTGACCCAGTGCCAGTCAGTAATTTAAATACCGGCCGCCTTTTGGTGGGTATACTCACCCCACCTGGACTAAAGTATATGCAAGAAAGAATTCCACTTCGTGGAAAAAAGCGCTGTTATTTGAGCAATTTAATAATCAACATAATTAATTTAAATGTCCTAAATAAACAAGCAATTGCTATATATGAGCCGCTGATAGCTTATTAGTTGTAGAAAGCAAACGCTGCTTTTCTATTAGCCAACAGGATATGCAGTAGATCACCTTGTGAGATTTAAAAAGGTGAAGTCCTCCCGACCGCTGGTGCTAAATCCTTTAAACGCGGTCTTGTCCAGAGGGAATAGAAATGAAGACAACCATGGTATAAAGTTCCATCTCCTTGGTCAGTAGGACGCTTTTGTGTAAGACGTGTCAGGAATGCAGTGACACACTTACCGCTCCCTGCAGCGCACTACTGCAGGGAGGACTTATGGGGACATGTACTAAGCAGTGATAAAAGTGGAGAAGTGAGCCAGTGGAGAAGTGGCCATTGGCAACCAATCAGCTTTGGCGTAACATTTAGAATTTGCATACTATAAATGTACTGTATACAGAAGAGCAGCCGATTGGTTGCCATGGGCAACTTCTCCACTGGCTCACTTCTCCACTTTTATCACTGCTGTCCTTAGTACATGTCCCCCTTAATTTACTATGGACACTGTGGACGGGTAAAGTGCCCCTGTACCTTTATAAATCTCACAAGGTGACCTATATCCTGTTGGCTAATAGAAGAGCAGCGTTTGCTTTCTACAACTAATAAGCTATCAGCGGCTCATTTATAGACCTGATCGATGCTGTTCATTTTCACACAGTGGGCGATTAGGTCCTAATTGCGCATGCATCACCAGTCAGCGTTGGGGTGGTGCGAAAAATCAGATCGGACAGGAGTTTGCCAGGTGATTGACAGGAGGAGGCTATTTGTGGGTGGCAACTGACCCTTTACAGGGAGTGTCCGGAAAAACGCAGGTGTGTCCAAGCGTTTTCAGGGAGGGTGTGTGACGTCAGCTCCAGCCCCGATCAGCCTCTTCACATCGCACTGGAGGAGTAAGTCCTGTGCTGCGCAGAGACTGCACAAAGTGCATACATATGGGATCGCACACTTGCACGGCTAATTTAACCCCCCCTTGAGGTGGCGACTATCCGAATGCAGAACAGAAAACTTTGCAGCCCAGAGATTTGGTCTGAATCAGCCCCATTGTACCTTATCATGTTGAAGATATTGTTCTCTGGAATCAAGATAGATCAGCATTAGATGCTAAATCTACTAACTTTGTCTATTGTGGACAGGGCCGGTTCTAATGCTTCCAGCGCCCCGGGCGGGCAAAAGGGGCATGGCTTCATACAGGGGGCGTGGTCAGTTACGCCCCCTGTACAGTAGTGAAATGATGTGCCGTGCGCGATGAAGTCATCGCGCACCGCACATCAAAGGTCCTCTCCACGAAGGTAAACCAGACGCTACGCTTCTAGTTCCCTTCACAGCGGGGAGCAGCGGGACAGAGCGGGCAGCGCGAGGGGGTGGGGGGGTGGGGGCATAGCAGCAGCGGATCTTGCCATGGTGCGGCACCCTCCGGAAGGCGCCGGCGCCCTCCGGAAGGCGGCGCCCCGAGCAAAAGTCCTGCTTGCCCGTGGCAAGATCCGCTACTGATTGTGTATTACACATACATGCATGCAGGGCTGTAGAGAGCTGGGTGGGGCACAGGAAAATTTTGGGGTGGGGCCTAACCATGTGAGGCAGGGTAAAAAAAAAAATAGGGGGCGGGGCATTCAGTGTGATTGTTGCCCTTCCCACTTCTGACACACACAAAGACACAGCAGCGTGTGTGGGGCCGAGGTGAGAGACTGCTGCTGCTCACAGGTAAGGGGGTGGGTCGGCGTAGTGTGTACATCGGAAATGGTATTTCTCAGGATTGTTTCATCCATCAGAAAAAAATAAAATAAAATCGGGCATTCTTTCTCTACGCTGTCAGGTGTGTCCCTAGCTGTAAACTGGACAGATCTGATCATTTCTCCGTCAGGCTAAAAATTTGTCCGCATCAGCACACCCACAACGGCACACCTGTTGCAGACGGTCCCAGCCCCCTAGTTGTACCCAGTGCTGACTGTGGTGGTCATTCCAAGTTGGTCGCACGCTAGCAGTTTTTAGCAGCCGTGCAATCGCTATGCCGCCGCCCACTGGGTGTGTATTTTAGCTTAGCAGAAGTGCGAACGAAAGGATTGCAGAGCGGCTACAAAATAATTTTGTGCAGTTTCAGAGTAGCTTCAGACCTACTCAGCGCTTCAGACCGTTCAGTTTCTGATTTGACGTCACAAACACGCTCTGCGTTCGCCCAGCCATGCCTGCGTTTTTCCTGGCACACCTGCGTTTTTATGAACGCTCCCTGAAAACGGTCAGTTGACACCCAGAAACGCCCTCTTCATGTCAATCACTCTGCGGCTGCCTGTGCGACTGAAAAGCATCGCTAGACCCTGTGTGAAACTACATCGTTTGTTGTAATAGTACGCGGCACATGCGCAATGCGCCGCATACGCATGCGCAGAAGTGCCGATTTTTTGCCTCATCGCTGCACAGCGAACGAATGCAGCTAGTGAACAACTCGGAATGACCACCTATGTGAACACCATGAGAGTGTGAGAACCTGCCTCTGAATCTTTGTTAAAATTAAGGACAAAGAGCAAAATTTTGTGTTCATTTTTAACAGGTGTTTTTTTTTTCTCCCCCCTCCCCCCCTCCACGTTTGTGTGTGTGTACGAGCCTCCAATAATTTACAATAAGCGGTATCTTAAAAAAATTGATTTTATTTGAAGGAAGTTTGAGATGAGTTATATTTTATTAAAACACTTTGAAAAGTTTGTTTGTGATTCAAGGCTTGGGTCATTAAATTGTGTTCTGGGGTAGAGGCAAAGAACCTTTCTTCATGGCTTGTCAGCCCTGAGCGATCCTAGATCCAGGACTGACAAGATGAGTAGCGCTGTTCTGATCTTTCAAGTGGAGCAATGTTCTAGGTAACTGTTATCCATGCACTAAAATCAAACTGCTCTTTTTATACGAGTACAAGTTTGGCAAAATCCCATTAATTGTATGTATTCTACACACCAGAGGCACACAGACCTGTAGCTCTCCAGCCTTTGGGGAACTACAAGCCCTAGCATGCCCTGACAACCTCAACATTGTCTAAATTTGTTGGCATTTTCAAAAATTTGCCAGCTATGGGGATGTAATCTAATTCCGCATGTGGCCCGTGCATCATTTCCATGTACCATAGGACAGGTGCCGATCACGATGATGACTTGTAGTGCCACACACATAGGGGCTTATTTAGACCTGAACGCTGCTATGCGTGTTCGCACAGCAGCGATCAGGTCTGAACTGCGCATGCGTCGGCGCTGCAGTGCGCCGGTGCATGGCAGACAGCCGACAGCTGTCTTAGCCCTGCGATCGCCTCTGCCTGACTGACGGCAGCGGGCCGGCAGCGTTTGGCCACCATTTACGGGGCACGGTCCGGCCAACGCAGGAGTGCCCGGACCGTGCGGGGGGGTGGGCCACGGCGATTGTGTGACGTCACACGCAGCTGTTGTGACTCGGGCAGCGATGAGTAACTCCCTGCCAGCGCGCAGGAGCTGCGCTGGATGGCAGCTACTCCTGAAGTACAAAAGCATCGCCGCTGTGCAATGCTTTTGTACTTGTGTGGTGGTGGTGGGGGGGAACGGGCCAGACATGTGGGATGGACTAGCCCTGTGCTGGGCATCCCCCCGCATGTCTGTGTGACCAGAGGCGTAACTAGGGTAGGGCAAGTGGGGCACGTGCCCTGGGCGCCTTGGCAGGCCCAGGAGAGGGGGGCGCAGCCGGCAGCCAGGGCATCATGCCACACTCGCCCCCGTCCTGCCGAAATGTGAAGATAGGAGAGCGCAGCGTCTCTCCCTCCCCTCACCGCTGCGTGTGTCCGGTCTCCGGCGTTAGCCAATCAGAGCTTGCGGACCGGCTCCTGATTGGCTGCTGGTCCGCGAGCCCTGATTGGCTGGCGAACCGGCACCACACAGCCGCCGGGGACCTGGAGCGGTGAGGGGAAGGAGAGGCGCTGCGCTCTCCTCCCCTCACATAGACACAACAGGCGGTGAGTGACCGGCGGGGGGGGGACTCGGGGGAGCACAGTGGGGCATGTATCTGGCACAGTGGGGCATGTAACTGTCACAGTGGGGCATGTATCTGGCACAGTGGGGCATGTATCTGGCACAGTGGGGCATGTACCTAGCACTGTGGGGCAATGTATCTGGCACTGTGGGGCATGTATCTGGCACAGTGGGGCATGTATCTGGCACAGTGGGGCAATGTATCTGGCACTGTGGGGCATGTATCTGGCACAGTGGGGCATGTATCTGTCACAGTGGGGCAATGTATCTGGCACTGTGGGGCATGTATCTGGCACAGTGGGGCATGTATCTGGCACAGTGGGGCAATGTATCTGGCACTGTGGGGCAATGTAACTGGCACTGTGGGGCAATGTATCTGGCAATGTAACTGGCACTGTGGGGCAATGTATCTGGCACTGTGGGGCATGTATCTGGCACTGTGGGGCATGTATTCGGCACTGTGGGGCATGTATCCGGCACTGTGGGGCATTGTATCTGGCACTGTGGGGCATGTATCTGGCACTGTGGGGCATGTATCTGGCACAGTGGGGCAATGTATCTGGCACTGTGTGGCATGTATCTGGCACAGTGGGACATGTATCTGGCACAGTGGGGCAATGTAACTGGCACTGTGGGGCAATGTAACTGGCACTGTGGGGCAATGTAACTGGCACTGTGGGGGCAATGTATCTGGCAATGTAACTGGCACTGTGGGGCATGTATCTGGCACTGTGGGGCATGTATCTGGCACTGTGGGGCATGTATTCACCACTGTGGGGCATGTATCCGGCACTGTGGGGCATGTATCTGGCACAGTGGGGCATGTATCTGGCACAGTGGGGCAATGTATCTGGCACTGTGGGGCAATGTAACTGGCACTGTGGGGCAATGTAACTGGCACTGTGGGGCAATGTAGCTGGCACTGTGGGGCAATGTATCTGGCACTGTGGGGCAATGTAACTGGCACTGTGGGGCAATGTATCTGGCAATGTAACTGGCACTGTGGGGCAATGTATCTGGCACTGTGGGGCATGCATCTGGCACCGTGGGGCATTGTATCTGGCACTGTGGGGCAATGTAACTGGCACTGTGGGCCATTTTCAGTGGCCACACCCCTTCTGGTGCATGGTCACACCCCTTCTGGTGTGTGGCCACACCCATTTTTCCGGCGCACACGCCTTCGACGCACGCACATGCTTCTTTTGGTGGTTTATTTTTATTTTTTTATTTTTTGGGGGGGCGCCATTTTCCATCTTGCCCTGGGCTTCAAAAACCCTAGCTACGCCTCTGTCATCATCATTATCTTGGGAGACCGAATGGAGTCAGTCATTTATTTAGGGAGCAGTGACATCACTGAGGTGTTCTGTGCCATCGAGATGTTTCAAGTTATACTGAAGTGGTAGGCTACATTGACAATATTGCTGCCTCAACTATGTGTACAGTAAGTAACAGATACACTTTAAAGGTAAATGAAACACTGTATTATCCTTTTCAGTAAATATGTATTGTTTGGACATACCAAAAGTTATTCTATGCTTATAACAGAGTATCTCTCTCTTTTATCCCTCTCTCTCTCTCTCTCTCTCTCTCTCTCTCTCTCTCTCTCTCTCTCTCTATATATATATATGTAGAATGGCCATTCGTATATTGTTTGCTCTGCTAGCTAAAATGAAATGGAATGTAGTACTGCTGCTATTTCGCAGTTATAATATTATCTGAGTCTATGGGGGGGATTCAATTGTTTGAAAAGTCGGTTGGGTGTCTATTTTTTCCTAACAGACAGGAAAAAACAGACACCCAACCAACTTTTCAAACAATTGACTTCCCCCCTATGTCAGGGGAAATGAGGTGGACTTTGCCAGTAAGTGGCAGTGTCCACCTAGAGAATTTTTTTAATGTTTTTTTGAATAAACACAGCTTTATCCTTTACAGAAGCATACAGTAAATCCTCAGTATTACTCACTTTATTAGAAAAGTTTGTATTCATGTGACTAGTTTTAATTAATTGTCAGTCATTCTAGTATGAATAGCCAATATACTGTATTTCTGTTCTAAATCGACTTTAATATGGATTGAGGAAATCACATGATGTGTTTTAATTTGCACCAGATTTTTAGATGACACATAATTAATTCTAATGTTTTATTTGTGGTCTTTCCACAACAGGAACATTCCAGTAAATGTAATCAAATGCTTCACATGCAAACTGCTTCCTTCTCGCTCCTGGTTCTCGCTACTAGAGTACCTCCACAAAGGCACCAATAGTGCAGTGATGATCACTGATCAGAAATAAGGACTCTCAGTGCTCCTCTTTACTCTTCTTTGATATTATATGCATAGAGAGGGTGCGTGAAACAAGCTTTAACAAAAGATTATTTTTTGGCAAATGCCAAAATTTGGCATTACCATGTCTATTATAGAAGCAAATTGTATCAATGCTTGCTTGTCACTTGCCCAATATTATGAACAAAAATCTTGTATAATCACTTAAAATATTTATAAGTAGGAAGCTAATAGAATATCTTGGACATTATAGCCGATTACTATTTAGTGTTATCCCACAATTAGGGGGAGATGTATCAAACCTTGGCCTGAGATAAAGTACCAACCAATCAGTTCCTCTCATTTCTCAAACAGATACTGATTGGTTGGTACTGCACTGTATCTCTCTCCATTTTATCTCACTCCAACTTTTGATACATCTCCCCCTTAATACCCAATTATGTGATAGATAGAAAATATGTTGTCTAATGTTAATTCATCTTTTGAAGCTGTCACCAGCATCTGCAAACACAGATTGTTTTTCATAGAACACAACTGACAGATGTTTGCCACCCATTACATACTTTAATGCTATATAAGTTGAATGAGGATGTATGAGTGCTACTTCATTTATTCTTATCTTATATAAGGTACAGCTGTGTCCTTCCTCGTTGAACCTCTGTATGTTATGACCTCCCCGTGTTTTGGTTCTAATTCATCATCAGGTTTTGGTTTTGGATCTATAGTTTTTCAAAAATGTATAAAACTCCTAATATCACACCATCTGAGACTTTTTTGTTTCCACTGTATTATTAACTTCAATAGCATTCATTTCAAGTCAATTTTGACCACCTCACTGCTCATAAGCAGCTACACAAACACATGGCATCTTATATCATATCTATAAAACATTGGGCCTAATTCAGATCTGATCGCTGGGCTGCTAACTTTGCTGTCCTGCGATCAGATAGTCACCGCCTCCAGGGGGAGTGTAAATTTGCCGTGCAAGTGTGTGATCGCATGTGTATGCCGAGCTGCAAAAATTCACTTTGTGCGCAACCCAGGACTTACTCCTCCAGTGCGATGAAAACAGGCTGATAGAGGCCGGAGGTGACGTTAGACACCCTCCCTGAAAACGCTTGGGAACACCTGCATTTTTCTGGACACTCCCAGTAAACGGTCAGTTGCCACCCACAAACAGCTTCCTCAGCTTCCTCCTGTCAGTCACCTTGTGAAGGCCCATGCGATCGGATTTTTCGCACCATCCCACGGCTGACTGGTGATGCTAGTTGTTGTCTGACATGCATGCGCATTGCGGTGCATACGCATGTGCAGTTTGGACCTGATTGCCCACTGTGCAAAAAAACGCACAGCGGTGATCAGATCTGAATTACCCCCATTGTCACGCAGCAGTAGCATAAAATAAAAGCAGCCGAAGATGGATTTTTTTCCTTGGTCCTCTCACCAACCCTTATGTTGGATATTAAAAAGGACCTGCACAATTTAACAAACCAAGCACTTTAGTGACAGGGACTGCTACTTTTGTGGCTGAAGTGCTTGGTTTGTTTGGGACCCCACAATCATTTTTTTGGTAGGGTTACCTCTGATTACTGTTGATGATGGGGATCTTGGCGGTGGAGATTGCATGGGCTGGTCCAAACTGCTGGTAGCTGATACTGGGCTACCTGTTATTATTTTACAAATTATTAAAATTTTGTAAAATAAATTTCATGAACTCGCCGCAAATGATGTAACATGGATGATAGATGGTTTTCTTTTTATCACAGCCAAGAACTGCTGCCACTGGTGGCTGACACACAAAATGTCATCAAGATCCTCATCATCCTCATAAGTGTCAGACAGTACATAAATATTCCCCTCATCCTGTTCCACTTCCACACTAGCATCATCAATTTCTATTATGTCATCATCACCATCTTTACTTATACTGCTCATCCATACATTTGCAGGGAGCTTCTTTATGAGTACAGTCTGAGAAATGTCAGACTCACACATAGCTAACGTGGACATCTCTACACTCTCTTCATGGATTTGTGGACACACAGTGTGTTTTTCAGCCTATGTTCTTTTTTTTGCCCACTGATTTGCTGATTTTTAATGTGATACTTTTACCCTTTTTTAAACATTGTGAAAGATATTGATTTCAGGTGCCCTTTCCTAAGCTTTCTGCCCCCTGCCACCTTTAGTAGATGTTGTTGTACTATCATGTCTGGCAGCAGCCACAGCACTAGTACTTGGTTTCTGCTCCTGCTTTTGTATCAACTGATCATGATCCATGCTCGTATTCATTAACGCAGTGGGACGCAGGCACCTACTGACCTTATTTTGTACAAAATAAAACATTTTTGTTCATAAATGACAACAACTTCAACAAAAACTTTTGCGGGCAACAGCATACACTGTGCACCAATAAAGGGTTAATGCTGCCATGTATTAGGAGCTTTGGGCTGCAATGTAGACAGTGACAAAAAAACACCAGTGTGATGTGTATCAAGAGTTAATGCTGCCCTATATGGAGCTCTGGGCTGCAATGTAGGCTGTGACAAAAAACACCAGTGTTCTGGGCACCAAGGGATAAATCTGCCCTATATGGAGCTCTGGGCACACTTAGGGTTACAGGCAGTACCTGTGTGACTCACTTATATAATAGATGTAACTTTCTGCACTATAATAATTTGAAAATAATGTTTGTCTAACTGCCTGCAGATGAAAACTAGCTCAGCCAGTATTAACACTAAGGGCAGGACGTAGTAAGCTTAGAAAAGTGATAATTTCACTGTGATAAAGTACCAGCCAATCAGCTCCTAACTGCCATGTCACAGGCTGGGTTTGAAAAATGCCGGTTACAGTAGAAAGTGATTGTCTGGCAATTATCACTTTTCAAAGCTTAGTACATCCCACCTTAAAAGACAGTAAGGGACATGTGGGTGCCACTACCCATCAAACAGTGTCCTCTCTCTGTCTGCCTGACATTTAACAAACACCTCCAACGGTCCGGTAAATTGGCTCCCTAATCACCACAGGAGGGACTTGTATTGAATACAAAATGCGCAAGAGCTGACATCAGGAAGATGACGTTTTACGTTTACCTCATTCTGGAATCCGCACATTTCTAATAGCAGTGCACTGCAAACAAGATGTATTTTTTGGGAAAAGACACACAAAAAGACGTTCAGCATTAGTAAACTCGCTTGGGACTAGGCACAACTAGAAGGGCAGTTTAACTTGACTGCAGCAACAAAGACTGAGGACGTACAGTATCTGTATTTAGCAGCTTTGAGATGTACAAGCATATTTGCCTTCTTTTTTTGTCTGTGACAGATGTAAGCTTAGGACCTTGAAGGACAGAGGAAATGTGTATACACTATACTCCTTATCTCTCTGCTGATGACAATCATCATGCTTATATGGACTGAGTATGAAATCCCAGCAGTTACAATCCCTACGGTCAAGATGCTGACAGCAGCTTCCGGATGGTCAAAATCCAGACGAATCCCAGTAAATATTTTAACCCTACCCCTTTTCCTAACTCACCCCTCCCGCAACCTAACTCTAACCATCCACTCCCACAGCCTAACCCTAACCGCCCCCACAGATGAACCCTTTCCTCCCCCTAGGGCCTAACCTCCCATACTAACCGTCGGGATCATGCTGTCAGTATTCTGGCTGTTGGAATCCTGATTACCCATCAACATGCCCCTTATATGCTATCAGACTCCATAACATGCTCCTTTTGTGCCATCAGAACCCTTAACATGGCATTTTTGCGCCAGCCACCTCCAATATTCCTTATGTTTTAATATGTTTTTACATTTTCTTTAAATGTACCTTTAATTCTACTGTTTCCAGCAAAGGGGTGTCTTCAAAGCTCTTTCCCTGTTGTAGTGTCTCACTCTGTAGATCTGGTGCTTTGCAAGCGTCCCAAAATTGGAAATGTATGCAAACCAACACAGACGCCCCACAATTGGAGATGTGCACAAACCAGCGCAGGTGTCCCACCATTGGAGATATAAACAAACAAGCACAAGCGCCCCACCATTGGAGATGTGCGCAAGCCAGCATGGACGTCCACCATTGGAGATGTGCGCAAACCAGCACAGATACCCCACTTTCAGAAATGTACGCAAACTAGTGATGAGCGGGTTCGGATCCTCGGGATCCGAACCCGCCCGAACTTCACCTTTTTTTCCACGGGTCCGAGCAACTCGGATCCTCCCGCCTTGCTCGGTTAACCCGAGCGCGCCCGAACGTCATCATCCCGCGGTCGGATTCTCACGAGATTCGTATTCTATATAAGGAGCCACGCGTCGCCGCCATTTTTCACTCGTGCATTGGAGATGATCGTGAGAGGACGTGGCTGGCGTCCTCTCAGTTTCTATGCTCAGTGTGCTGCAAATATCTGTGCTCAGTGTGCTGCAAATATCTGTGCTCAGTGTGCTGAAAATATCTACGTTCTCTGCCTGAAAAATGCTCCATATCTGTGCTCAGTGTGCTGCAAATATCTGTGCTCAGTGTGCTAATTGCTTTATTGTGGGGACTGGGGACCAGCAGTATTATATAGTAGGAGGACAATGCAGAGTTTTGCTGACCAGTGACCAGTGACCACCAGTATTATATGTTCTCTGCCTGAAAAACGCTCCATATCTGTGCTGCATTGTAGTATATAGTAGGAGGACAGTGCAGAATTTTGCTGACCACCAGTATAACTATATATATAGCAGTACGGTACAATAGTCCACTGCTCTACCTCTGTGTCGTCACGTATACTATCCCATCCATACCTGTGGTGCATTTCAGTTTTGCACAGTTTGCTGACCACCAGTATATATAATATACAGCAGTACGGTACAGAAGGCCACTGCTCTACCTACCTCTGTGTCGTCAAGTATTCTATCCATCCATACCTGTGGTGCATTTCAGTTTTGCACAGTTTGCTGACCACCAGTATATAATATATAGCAGTACGGTACAGAAGGCCACTGCTCTACCTACCTCTGTGTCGTCAAGTATACTATCCATCCATACCTGTGGTGCATTTCAGTTTTGCACAGTTTGCTGACCACCAGTATATATAATATATAGCAGTACGGTACAGTAGGCCACTGCTCTACCTACCTCTGTGTCGTCAAGTATACTATCCATCCATACCTGTGGTGCATTTCAGTTTTCCACAGTTTGCTGACCACCAGTATATATAATATATAGCAGTACGGTACAGTAGGCCACTGCTCTACCTACCTCTGTGTCGTCAAGTATACTATCCATCCATACCTGTGGTGCATTTCAGTTTTGCACAGTTTGCTGACCACCAGTATATATAATATATAGCAGTACGGTACAGTAGGCCACTGCTCTACCTACCTCTGTGTCGTCAAGTATACTATCCATCCATACCTGTGGTGCATTTCAGTTTTGCACAGTTTGCTGACCACCAGTATATATAATATATAGCAGTACGGTACAGTAGGCCACTGCTCTACCTACCTCTGTGTCGTCAAGTGTACTATCCATCCATACCTGTGGTGCATTTCAGTTTTGCACAGTTTGCTGACCACCAGTATATATAATATATAGCAGTACGGTACAGTAGGCCACTGCTCTACCTACCTCTGTGTCGTCATGTATACTATCCATCCATACCTGTGGTGCATTTCAGTTTTGCACAGTTTGCTGACCACCAGTATATATAATATATAGCAGTACGGTACAGAAGGCCACTGCTCTACCTACCTCTGTGTCGTCAAGTATACTATCCATCCATACCTGTGGTGCATTTCAGTTTTGCACAGTTTGCTGACCACCAGTATATAATATATAGCAGTACGGTACAGAAGGTCACTGCTCTACCTACCTCTGTGTCGTCAAGTATACTATCTATCCATACCTATGGTGCATTTCAGTTTTGCACAGTTTGCTGAGCACCAGTATATATAATATATAGCAGTACGGTACAGAAGGCCACTGCTCTACCTACCTCTGTGTCGTCAAGTATACTATCCATCCATACCTGTGGTGCATTTCAGTTTTGCACAGTTTGCTGACCACCAGTATATATAATATATAGCAGTACGGTACAGTAGGCCACTGCTCTACCTACCTATGTGTCGTCAAGTATACTATCCATCCATACCTGTGGTGCATTTCAGTTTTGCAGTTTGCTGACCACCAGTATATATAATATATAGCAGTACGGTACAGTAGGCCACTGCTCTACCTACCTCTGTGTCGTCAAGTATACTATCCATCCATACCTGTGGTGCATTTCAGTTTTGCACAGTTTGCTGACCACCAGTATATAATATATAGCAGTACGGTACAGAAGGTCACTGCTCTACCTACCTCTGTGTCGTCAAGTATACTATCCATCCATACCTGTGGTGCATTTCAGTTTTGCACAGTTTGCTGACCACCAGTATATATAATATATAGCAGTACGGTACAGTAGGCCACTGCTCTACCTACCTCTGTGTCGTCAAGTATACTATCCATCCATACCTGTGGTGCATTTCAGTTTTGCACAGTTTGCTGACCACCAGTATATATAATACATAGCAGTACGGTACAGTAGGCCACTGCTCTACCTACCTCTGTGTCATCAAGTATACTATCCATCCATACCTGTGGTGCATTTCAGTTTTGCAGTTTGCTGACCACCAGTATATATAATATATAGCAGTACGGTACAGTAGGCCACTGCTCTACCTACCTCTGTGTCGTCAAGTATACTATCCATCCATACCTGTGGTGCATTTCAGTTTTGCACAGTTTGCTGACCACCAGTATATAATATATAGCAGTACGGTACAGAAGGTCACTGCTCTACCTACCTCTGTGTCATCAAGTATACTATCCATCCATACCTGTGGTGCATTTCAGTTTTGCAGTTTGCTGACCACCAGTATATATAATATATAGCAGTACGGTACAGTAGGCCACTGCTCTACCTACCTCTGTGTTGTCAAGTATACTATCCATCCATACCTGTGGTGCATTTCAGTTTTGCAGTTTGCTGACCACCAGTATATATAATATATAGCAGTACGGTACAGTAGGCCACTGCTCTACCTACCTCTGTGTCGTCAAGTATACTATCCATCCATACCTGTGGTACATTTCAGTTTTGCACAGTTTGCTGACCACCAGTATATAATATATAGCAGTACGGTACAGAAGGTCACTGCTCTACCTACCTCTGTGTCGTCAAGTATACTATCCATCCATACCTGTGGTGCATTTCAGTTTTGCACAGTTTGCTGACCACCAGTATATATAATATATAGCAGTACGGTACAGTAGGCCACTGCTCTACCTACCTCTGTGTCGTCAAGTATACTATCCATCCATACCTGTGGTGCATTTCAGTTTTGCACAGTTTGCTGACCACCAGTATATATAATACATAGCAGTACGGTACAGTAGGCCACTGCTCTACCTACCTCTGTGTCGTCAAGTATACTATCCATCCATACCTGTGGTGCATTTCAGTTTTGCAGTTTGCTGACCACCAGTATATATAATATATAGCAGTACGGTACAGTAGGCCACTGCTCTACCTACCTCTGTGTCGTCAAGTATACTATCCATCCATACCTGTGGTGCATTTCAGTTTTGCACAGTTTGCTGACCACCAGTATATAATATATAGCAGTACGGTACAGAAGGTCACTGCTCTACCTACCTCTGTGTCATCAAGTATACTATCCATCCATACCTGTTGTGCATTTCAGTTTTTCACAGTTTGCTGATCACCAGTATATATAATATATAGCAGTATGGTACAGTAGGCCACTGCTCTACCTACCTCTGTGTCGTCAAGTATACTATCCATCCATACCTGTGGTGCATTTCAGTTTTGCAGTTTGCTGACCACCAGTATATATAATATATAGCAGTACGGTACAGTAGGCCACTGCTCTACCTACCTCTGTGTCATCAAGTATACTATCCATCCATACCTGTGGTGCATTTCAGTTTTGCACAGTTTGCTGACCACCAGTATATAATATATAGCAGTACGGTACAGAAGGTCACTGCTCTACCTACCTCTGTGTCATCAAGTATACTATCCATCCATACCTGTTGTGCATTTCAGTTTTGCACAGTTTGCTGATCACCAGTATATATAATATATAGCAGTATGGTACAGTAGGCCACTGCTCTACCTACCTCTGTGTCGTCAAGTATACTATCCATCCATACCTGTGGTGCATTTCAGTTTTGCACAGTTTGCTGACCACCAGTATATATAATATATAGCAGTACGGTACAGTAGGCCACTGCTCTACCTACCTCTGTGTCGTCAAGTATACTATCCATCCATACCTGTGGTGCATTTCAGTTTTGCACAGTTTGCTGACCACCAGTATATATAATATATAGCAGTACGGTACAGTAGGCCACTGCTCTACCTACCTCTGTGTCGTCAAGTATACTATCCATCCATACCTGTGGTGCATTTCAGTTTTGCACAGTTTGCTGACCACCAGTATATAATATATAGCAGTACGGTACAGAAGGTCACTGCTCTACCTACCTCTGTGTCATCAAGTATACTATCCATCCTTACCTGTTGTGCATTTCAGTTTTGCACAGTTTGCTGATCACCAGTATATATAATATATAGCAGTATGGTACAGTAGGCCACTGCTCTACCTACCTCTGTGTCGTCAAGTATACTATCCATCCATACCTGTGGTGCATTTCAGTTTTGCACAGTTTGCTGACCACCAGTATATATAATATATAGCAGTACGGTACAGTAGGCCACTGCTCTACCTACCTCTGTGTCGTCAAGTATACTATCCATCCATACCTGTGGTGCATTTCAGTTTTGCACAGTTTGCTGACCACCAGTATATATAATATATAGCAGTACGGTACAGTAGGCCACTGCTCTACCTACCTCTGTGTCGTCAAGTATACTATCCATCCATACCTGTGGTGCATTTCAGTTTTGCACAGTTTGCTGACCACCAGTATATAATATATAGCAGTACGGTACAGTAGGCCACTGCTCTACCTACCTCTGTGTCGTCAAGTATACTATCCATCCATACCAGTGGTGCATTTCAGTTTTGCACAGTTTGCTGACCACCAGTATATAATATATAGCAGTACGGTACAGTAGGCCACTGCTCTACCTACCTCTGTGTCGTCAAGTATACTATCCATCCATACCTGTGGTGCATTTCAGTTTTGCACAGTTTGCTGACCACCAGTATATATAATATATAGCAGTACGGTACAGTAGGCCACTGCTCTACCTACCTCTGTGTCGTCAAGTCTACTATCCATCCATACCTGTGGTGCATTTCAGTTTTGCACAGTTTGCTGACCACCAGTATATATAATATATAGCAGTACTTCGAGAAAATGTGGAGAAAATGATGTTCATCAAAATTAATTATAATCAATTCCTCCGTGGAGACATTCACCAGCAATTGCCTCCTGAAAGTACACAGGGACCTGAGATGGTGGATTCCAGTGGGGACGAATTAATAATCTGTGAGGAGGGGGATGTACACAGTGAAAGGGGTGAGGAATTGGAGGAAGAGGAGGAGGTAGGCATCTTGCCTCTGTAGAGCCAGTTTGTGCAAGGAGAGATTGATTGCTTCTTTTTTTGGTGGGGGCCCAAACCAACCAGTCATTTCAGTCACAGTCGTGTGACAGACCCTGTCGCTGAAATTATGGGTTTGTTAAAGTGTGCATGTCCTGTTTATACAACATAAGGGTGGGTGGGATGGCCCAAGGACAATTTCATCTTGCACCTCTTTTTTCTTTCAATTGTCTTTGCATCATGTGCTGTTTGGGGACTATTTTTGGAAGTGCCATCCTGTCTGACACTGCAGTGCCACTCCTAGATGGGCCAGGTGTTTGTGTCGGCCACTTGGGTCGCTTAGCTTAGCCATCCAGCGACCTCATTGCGCCTCTTTTTTTCTTTGCATCATGTGCTGTTTGGGGACTATTTTTTTGAAGTGCCATCCTGTCTGACACTGCAGTGCCACTCCTAGATGGGCCAGGTGTTTTTGTCGGCCACTTGGGTTGCTTAGCTTAGTCACACAGCTACCTCATTGCGCCTCTTTTTTTCTTTGCATCATGTGCTGTTTGGGGACTATTTTTTTGAAGTGCCATCCTGTCTGACACTGCAGTGCCACTCCTAGATGGGCCAGGTGTTTTTGTCGGCCACTTGGGTCGCTTAGCTTAGTCACACAGCTACCTCATTGCGCCTCTTTTTTTCTTTGCATCATGTGCTGTTTGGGGACTATTTTTTTGAAGTGCCATCCTGTCTGACACTGCAGTGCCACTCCTAGATGGGCCAGGTGTTTGTGTCAGCCACTTGGGTCGCTTAGCTTAGTTATCCAGCGACCTTGGTGCAAATTTTAGGACTAAAAATAATATTGTGAGGTGTGAGGTGTTCAGAATAGACTGAAAATGAGTGGAAATTATGGTTATTGAGGTTAATAATACTATGGGATCAAAATGACCCCCAAATTCTATGATTTAAGCTGTTTTTGAGGGTTTTTTGTAAAAAAACACCCGAATCCAAAACACACCCGAATCCGACAAAACATTTTCAGGGAGGTTTTGCCAAAACGCGTCCGAATCCAAAACACGGCCACGGAACCGAATCCAAAACCAAAACACAAAACCCGAAAAAATTTCGGTGCACATCACTAACGCAAACCAGTGTAGGCATCCCACCATTGGAGATGTGCGCAACCAATGCAGGCGTTCCACCATCAGAGATGTAAGCAAACCAGTGCAGTAGTAACATGCGGTGGGGTGAGGCAGGTGAGGCAGAGCCTTTCCTGTCATATTAACGTTTGTGCTGGAGTTTTGACTGTATAAAGTATATGAAAAATACAAAGAATATGTTTGAAATAACTTCTTTGCATTATTCTAATCATTTTTATAGCCAAAACTCTGGAGTAAAAAGTCTATGGCAGGTGAGACAGTACCTCCTATGCCTATCTTTTCCGCACATCTCTGATCAAAACTCACCAAATTTCCAGGAGTTTTTATTGCCACACCTGTGTATAATGACCAGAATGCTTTGTCTCATATATTGCATGTAAATCTGGCTCTGGTGCAGTGCAGGCATCCCACCATTGGAGACAGAGGCGTCGGAACTGGGGGGGAGCAAGGGGGCAGCTCGCCCCCCCCCCCCCACCCCTCCCAAACATAGAGAGGTGCCGATCATTTACAGGAGGAGTGGAGGAGCGATGTGTGGTCAGGTGAAAGACTGCACATAACATCCTCCGCTCCGTGCAGTGAACGTCCAGTCAGGCCCAGCGCTACCTGCCCCGCAAGGTCTGCAAAGCAGGGAGGCGCGGTCCCTGCTCTGCTACCTTGCTGATATGCAGTGTTGCTGCCGGAGCTGCGCCTGTTACACTGACAGGCAGCGCGCCGGCTGCATCAGCAGAAGCTCTTCACACTCTGGTCTCCCACCCACTGCACGCTCCTCCCCGCTGCACTAGTCAAAACAGGCAGCAGTGTCGCCCCTCCAGTCCTCCCTCCCCTCCCCACTGAAGACACAGCAGTCTTCAGCATCACTCACCCCTCCCCTGCTATCAGCAGTGGATTCACGTACGGGACACCAATGCACAGACAGGAAGTCATGTGATGTACACCTGCCTGTGCACTGACGGTTGATTCTATTTCGGAGTGGGAGAAGGGACCTTCTGACGTATCTAGGGGAGGAGACACGTCACCAGGGGGAGGAGCTACGGGCGAACAGGGTACCCGAAAAGTACCCTCGCGGGCTCGCTTCGCTCGCCACGCTTCAGGCTCGGTGGCTCGCTTCGCTCACCACCTGATTACTAAAGGTAATAGTTGGTGGCGTGGATAGTAGAGGAACTATCCCACTGGCCTAGCTCCTCCCCCTTGTGTTGTGACCCCTCCCCCAGACGGAAAAGGTCCCTTAGCCCACTTGATTCTAGCATCTACCGTGCACTGACTGGAGGAGCCAGCAGCCACGGGAAGAGGAGCAGCCCTGTTAGTGCAGCAGTAGCAGCCAGCCAGCCACACAGAGGGACGAAGACTGCTGCAGAGGCTCAGGTACTGTAGTGCTGCCTCATATAATTAAAGGGAGAGGGGGGAGGAGAGAAACTATCACATTAATGTGTGTTGGGGGAGGGGGTGTCATAATAATGTGTGCTGGGGGGGAGGGGGTGTCATAATAATGTGTGCTGGGGGAGGGGTGTCATAATGTGTGCTGGGGGGAGGGGGTGTCATAATAATGTGTGCTGGGGGAGGGGTGTCATAATGTGTGCTGGGGTGAGGGGGTGTCATAATAATGTGTGCTGGGGAGGGGGGGATGTCATAATAATGTGTGCTGGGGAGGGAGGGGGATCATAATAATGTGTGCTGGGGAGGGGGGGTCATAATGATATGTGCTGGGGAGGGGGGGTGTCATAATAATGTGTGCTGGGGAGGGGAGATCATAATGATGTGTGCTGGGTAGGGGGGTCATAATAATGTGTGCTGGGGAGGGGGGGTGTTTTAATAATGCGTGCTGGGGAGGGGGGTAGTGTCATATTAATGCATGCTGGGAAAGGAGGTGTCATATTGATGTGTGCTGAGAAGGGGGGTATCATAATAATGTGTGCTGGGGAGGGGAGGGGGTGTCATAATAATGTGTGCTGGGAAGGGGGGTAGTGTGATATTAATGCGTGCTGGGGAGGGGGGTAGTGTCATATTAATGCATGCTGGGAAAGGAGGTGTCATATTGATGTGTGCTGGGAAGGGGGGTATCATAATAATGTGTGCTGGGGAGGGGAGGGGGTGTCATAATAATGTGTGCTGGGAAGGGGGGTAGTGTGATATTAATGCGTGCTGGGGAGGGGGGTAGTGTCATATTAATGCATGCTGGGAAAGGAGGTGTCATATTGATGTGTGCTGGGAAGGGGGGTATCATAATAATGTATGCTGGGGAGGGGGTGTCATAATAATGTGTGCTGGGGAGGGGGGGTGTTTTAATAATGCGTGCTGGGGAGGGGGGTAGTGTCATATTAATGTATGCTGGGAAAGGAGGTGTCATATTGATGTGTGCTAGGAAGGGGGGTATCATAATAATGTGTGCTGGGGAGGGGAGGGGGTGTCATAATAATGTGTGCTGGGAAGGGGGGTAGTGTGATATTAATGCGTGCTGGGGAGGGGGGTAGTGTCATATTAATGTGTGCAAGGGAGGGGGGGTAGTGTCATATAAATTTGTGTTGGGGAGGGGGTAGTGTCATATTAATGCGTGTTGGGGAAGGGGTAGTGTGATATTAATGCGTGCTGGGGAGAGAGGGGTAGTGTGATATTAATGCGTGCTGGGGAGGGAGGGGTAGTGTGATATTAATGCGTGCTGGGGAGGGGGGTAGTGTCATATTAATTTGTGCTGGAGAGGGGGTAGTGTCATATTAATGTGTGCTGGGGGGGGGTTGTGTCATTAATGCGTGCTGGGGAGGGGGGGTCATATTAAGGATTGCTAATGAACAAAAGAAACTGGGTCCCTGCGCATATGTAACAGAAACCTAATGCAACATCTTTCTATTCCACGGAACCTTCACCTTGGTTCCAACAACAATTAACCAATAGAAAAAAGGAGTAATAGAAAATTGTGCAATCATCTCTTATTAAAATGCATAGAAAAAACATGTAAACACCCTTGTAAATATGTTGTAATTTCCTTATATTGTCTGTAAGTTCATAGGATATTGCCAATATAGGGGGTCATTCCGACCTGATCGCACACTGCAGTTTTTCGCAGGGCAGCGTTCAGGTCACTACTGTACATGCATATGCACCGCAATGTGCAGGCGCGTCGTACGGGTACAAAGCGGATCGTTGCTGAGCGATGGATTTAACGAAGAATCCATTCGCACAGCCGATCGCAAGGAGATTGACAGGAAGAAGGCGTTTGTGGGTGGCAACTGACTGTTTTCTGGGAGTGGTTGGAAAAAGCAGCCGTGTCCAAGCATATGCAGGGTGGGTGTCTGACGTCAATTCCAGTACCGGACAGGTTGAAATGATCGCAAGGGCTGTGTAAGTTCAGACCTACTCAGAAACTGCACAAAATGTTTTTGCAGAGCTCGGCTGCACAGGCGTTCGCACACTTGCCCAGCGAAAATACACTCTCCTGTGGGCTGCGACTATGCGTTTGCACGGCTGCTAAAAACAGCTGGCGAGCGATCAACTAGGAATGACCCCCATAGAGAGATCCTTCAATCCCTTATGTTCTGCAATTCATAAGGTGAATTCACATTTCCACAACATACAGTGATTCTCATAAAAGAGAAAGAAAGATCAGCAGTGTAGATAACTCAAGATAATTGGCTCCAGTGTCTGAATGCGCTTTGTATTCCAGCGTGCGTTGCACCTATGTGCGCATAACCGGAAGTTAAGTCTTTCCAGGTTCCTTATCATACCAATGGAAAGACTTGACTTCCGGTTATACGCACATAGGTGGAACGCATGCTGGAACGCAAAGCGCATTCAGACACCGGAGGCGATCGGACATTCTGCATTGCTTAACTGTTAACACTTTATAATGTATTAAGCGTGAGCACCTGCTCCTCATTAGAAAAGGTATAAAACCTCGATCAATGTCACTAGCCACCAGACACTTCTGAGGAAGAACCGCAAGGTTTGAAAGGCATTAAGCGTGAATTGGTTCTAACACTGACCAACTGAGTTATACTACCCTGAGCTTGGATACCACGTTTTGGTTGCTGGAGTGTCCGGGCACCTTCTTTTCCTACCGATTACCATTAGGTCCAGTTGGGTTATGAGATGAACCATCACCAGTCGGGTGTTTTTTACATGCTTGTGTGTAATATATGAAATGTGAGTGCTATGTACATTAAATTTGTCCAATTACCTTTTAGTTATCTGCACTGCTGGTCTTCCTTTTCCTGTTGTGGAAACTTCTGGAAACGGGAATTCACCTTATAAGTAGCGAAACTCATTTTATGGACATTTAAGGATCTCTTTATATTGGCAATATCCTATGAACTTACAGACAATGGGGGTCATTCTGACCCAATCGCACGCTGAGCTTCTTCGCAGCCGTGCGATCGAGTCGGAACTGCGCAGCGACGCCTCCAACAAAGAAAGCTGTCGCAGCGGTGACCGCAAGAAGATTGACAGGAGGAAGGCGGATCCATCAACTCACCATTTTCGGGGCGTGGAGATCTGAACGCAGGTGTGTCGAGGCGTTTGGAGGGCGGATGTCTGACGTCAATTCCGGGACCTGCAACGCTGAAGTGATCGCACAGGGTAAGTAAGTCTTACCGTAGACTAGTTCTGCACAAAACTTTTTTTGCATAGCAGGGCTGCTCAAGCGATCGCAGCCTTGCTATGCAAAAGTCCACTCCCCCATAGGCGGTGTCTACTTGATCGCACGGGCAGCAAAAAGTTGCAGCGTGCGATCAGGTCAGACGTTCCGCTAAAGACGTTCACGGCGCGCTGTGAGGAAGTCTGCCGACAGACATCACCATCTCCCCCAGAGAAGGACGATCACCATCAAGGGATATCCGGGCATTCGGAACGCACCACGGAGGAGGTATGGAATTCATCCCCACCTCATTCTATACGGAGCAGCTATACGGGTAATAAATATACCCACACATCATACCAATTGCCACACAGGACTTTTGCCTAATTAAGGACGCGGTTTATACATGGGCTTATCCCACACATTGGGTAATCTAGGGACATCACCTAAACGGTTCAGTAAAGATTTACCTATTACAACGGCAGATGAGAGTAAGACGCTGCATAGCGCTTCACACTGCCATTCGCATAGGTTGTTTGTATATGTTTGTATTCTGTCTTTGTCTCTGACAACGTATGTTTGTTTGTCAAGTGTACCGGTACTAGGATTGTACACTATCATTCCTATTCCCTATATACTTATATAGGAACCACCCATTCATATATCACTTCTATAGCCCCCCATGGCAATTCCAGTAGAACAGGCACATGCTATATCATCACAGCTGTTTTTAAGTAATATTTGTCAAGTAATAAACCTCTTATAATTTAATAAAACTGAGTACTTTATATTTTATTCCTGTTGGGTAGTGCGCAGGGAGCAACCACCAATTTTTTCCTCCCTCTAACTCCCCTGTCAGCATTCCTGGCCTCACCCAACCGGTAGCTCCCTGTCAGCATCCCTGCCCTCACCCTCCCTCTAACTCCACCGTCAGTGCACCCGCCCTCACCCTACCTGTAACTCCCCCCCACCCCCCAATGGCAACTTCCCTCACCCTATCTGTAACTCCTTCCCCCCGTGCCCCTTCCCTCACCCTCCCTGTAACTTTCCCCCCCCATGGCCCCTTCCCTCACCCTCCCTGTAACTCCCCCCTCAGTGCTCCTCACACTCATTCTAGCACCCTTTCAGCATCCCTGTCCTCACCCTCCCTGTAACTCCCCCTCAGCATCCCTGCCCTCGCTCCCCCTCAGCATCCCTGCCCTCACCCTCCCTGTAACTCCCCCCCTCAGTGCTCCTCACACTCCTTCTAGCTCCCTTTCAGCATCCCTGTCCTCACCCTCCCTGTAACTCCCCCTCAGCATCCCTGCCCTCGCTCCCCCTCAGCATCCCTGCCCTCACCCTCCCTGTAACTCCCCCCCTCAGTGCTCCTCACACTCCTTCTAGCTCCCTTTCAGCATCCCTGTCCTCACCCTCCCTGTAACTCCCCCTCAGCATCCCTGCCCTCGCTCCCCCTCAGCATCCCTGCCCTCACCCTCCCTGTAACTCCCCCTCAGCATCCCTGCCCTCGCTCCCCCTGTAACTCCCCCTCAGCATGCCTGCCCTCGCTCCCCCTCAGCATCCCTGCCCTCACCCTCCCTGTAACTCCCCCTCAGCATCCCTGCCCTCACCCTCCCTGTAACTCCCCCTCAGCATCCCTGCCCTCGCTCCCCCTCAGCATCCCTGCCCTCACCCTCCCTGTAACTCCCCCTCAGCATCCCTGCCCTCACCCTCCCTGTAACTCCCCCCTCAGTGCTCCTCACACTCCTTCTAACTACTTGTCAGCATCCCTGCCATCGCTCCCCCTCAGCATCCCTGCCCTCACCCTCCCTGTAACTCCCCCCCTCAGTGCTCCTCACACTCCTTCTAGCTCCCTTTCAGCATCCCTGTCCTCACCCTTCCTGTAACTCCCCCTCAGCATCCCTGCCCTCGCTCCCCCTCAGCATCCCTGCCCTCACCCTCCCTGTAACTCCCCCTCAGCATCCTTGCCCTCACCCTCCCTGTAACTCCCCCCTCAGTGCTCCTCACACTCCTTGTAACTTCTTGTCAGCATCCATGCCCTCACTCTCCCTGTAACTCCCCCTCAGCATCCCTGCCCTCGCCCTCCCTGTAACTCCCACGGCCACTACAATCAGTCACCTCGGTGCCAGCACTGCACTGGTCACTGCTAGTGCTTGATGTACTCTCCCTGCTACATAGGGCACACCCGGCACATGGTGGGAAACTAGAGGGACATGGGAGAGCTGAAGTGACATAATACAATCAGACATTCTGGTCTCTAATTACAGATGTTGTCACGATGCATATGCATGGGCATATGCATCGCAGCAAGCTGCAGTGTACGCCGTGCTGCAACTAGTCACAGCTGGTGATTGCACCATTGAAGTCTATGGTGTGCATGCCATAGATGCGGGAATACTAGCCACGCCATCCATGTCGTGATGATGAGCGTGGTTACATCTGTACATGAGGCAGCCAAAAAAATTGTATGCTTTTCTGGGTGTGGGAATTTAGTGTGGATCTGGCCTTCTCAATGTATTTTATGTGGATCTGGCCTTTAGCGATTCAGCAATTTAGGGGCGCTAAAATGAGATTATATCTTGCCCCACCAACCTAAAAACGTTTTGACGCCCCTGATTGGAGATGTGCGCAAACCAGAGCAGGCATTCCACCATTAAGATGTGCGCAAACCAGCGTTACACCACTGGCGATGTGCGCAAACCAGCACTGGCGTCCACCACTGGAGATGTGAGCAAACCAGAACAAACGCCCTACCATCGGAGATGTGCACAAATCAGAATTATAGGAACTTCAACAGCTTCTTGCATGCGATATGCTTTACACAATATGAATATGTAAGGAAGTGTTTGTCAACTTTTGTTGTTTTATTTCATTACATTTTATATTCGGTTTTATAGATAATTTTATGTTCGATTTTGAAATTGTCACCCAAACCGCATAAGAAAGCACTATTCAAAATCAGCAAACATTGAATTAGATTTTGAAATTGATTTCAAAATCAAATGTTAATAAATTAATGATTTGGACAGTGAAAAAGAATGTCGATTGGATTAGAGTTCAGTCTGTTTAAATCGACCTTGAAATCAAATGCAAAATTGAACATTAGTAAATGTACCCCATGATATTTGTTGATCCTTACTGATTGACTTCTTTATGTTTAATATATTATTGTTGACCTGATTGAAAAATGCAATTCAGTTGAAATACAAAATCATCTAAATAGATTTCTCCATCTCTGGTGAAAATGAAGAGCCAAGAGAGTAATAATTGCTTTGAATGTGTTCAAGAAAATTGGAACCACCTGTCCTTTGGATAAAGCATACCAGTGACTAAAGAATCATAGCAGATCAGGCTTGAAAAGCACCCAAAACAACTTGTGTTAATAGGAAGCATTCATCTCTTATGAAATTTACTATGCTGTGCTAGGATAATGTGTAAAGTGGTCTCAGTGTACTCTTGTACCAAGGAGTGCTATTGATGACACACAGTACAGATACGTTTTCCTTGCCATCAAAGTCCACCAGTCATGTGGATTCAGTTTACAATCATTGCCTTTCTATTTGAAAAATAAAATACTTTTAGCAATTAAACATTTACCGCAGTGTATAATTTAATAATACAACTGAGGGGTCTGTTTTCCGTTTTTAACACTATGTAAAGAGTGCCAAAGAAAACCTTTTGAAATCCATTAAATAATACAGTAAAAGGAAAATAATTCTAAATTGACATGTAACTGCTAAGACAGAAGGGGTGATGTCAGGTCTAGAGTCTCTAGACAGTTGAAGGACAGGATGGGCCAAACTACCTGCTCTAGGGGGCAGTGTATTACAGATTGGGTGCTAGAAAGTACAATTCAAAGCTGGCTCCTGCCAAGAAATTACATCATACCCTGTAGTTACCAGAATGGCAAAAAGAGAAGAAAATACGCAAGAGTGGCAGAGGAGGAGGTAGATTCAGCCAAAGTCAGGTCAGCTGCCATATTCAGTTATACTGTATCAGCACAGAAACACATTTTCATATGGTGTATATACATCTTAGAACCAAGCAGAATAATGGAAAGAATAACCCTTCTCTTTGGGATTGTAAAGGGCCCTACACATTGGCCGATCCTCCGCCGAGCTGCGGATACGGCCGACGGGCGACCCGGCGGCGGAGGGGCAGTGACGGGGGGAGTGAAGTTTATTCACTCCCCCCGTCACCCGGCTGCATTGAAGTGCAGGCAAATATGGACGAGATCGTCCATATTGGCCTGCATGTACAGCCGACGGGGGACTAGCGATGAACGAGCGCGGGGTCGCGCATCGTTCATCGCTGTAGCCTCCACACTCAAAGATATGAACGGTATCTCGTTCATTTATGAACGAGATCGTTCATATCTTTGACTGATGTCGGCCAGTGTGTAGGGCCTATAAGTAATGACAAAGGCTTTGCGCCCCATATATAAGTCTAGAGAGCAAGCTACCTTACTGACAGATGGAACTGCAGTCTCTACAGATAAGGTTGCAATTTTTAGGGGTCAACATTCTTACTGTGTTCATGCTGCTTGCAGGAAAGTAAGGTGTCTATTTACTAAGCCTTGGATGGAGATAAAGTGCACAGAGATAAAGTACCAGCCAATCAGCTCATAACTGTCATTTTTCAAACCCAGCCTGTAACATGGCAGTTAGGAACTGATTGGCTGGTACTTTATCTCCACCCACTTTATCTCCATCCAAGGCTTAGTAAATTGACCCCTAAGTCACCAAAGTTACCAGTCTGCCAGGAAAATCTGCAATATTGCTTGTGGTAATTGCAGGATTATCAATATCAGTGGAACATTTACCAATGCCAGAGAATAATTTGCAAAGGGCACTGTATAAACCAGAGGTTCTCAACGCGGTCCTCAAGGCACCCCAATGGTCCAGGTTTTAAGTATATCTATCTATGGCCCAACACAGATGGTTAAATCAAATTGACTGAGTTACTAATTAAGTCACCTGTTGCCAAACACAGATATACTTAAAAGTTACAACCTGGACTGTCGGGGTGCCTTGAGGACCATGGTGGTCATTCCGAGTTGTTCACTCGTTGCCGTTTTTCGCAACGCAGCGATTAGGTGGAAATTGCGCATGCGCATGGTACGCAGCGCGCATGCGCTAAGTTATTTTACACAAAACTTAGTAGATTTGCTGGTGTTCCTGCGGCGCTTTTCAGACGCACTGAAATGATTGACAGGAAGGGGGCGTTTCTGGGAGGCAACAGAGCGTTTTCCGGGAGTGTGCTAAAAAACGCAGGCGTGTCAGGGAAAAACGCAGGAGTGGCTGGAGAAACAGGGGAGTGGCTGGCCGAACGCAGGGCGTGTATGTGACGTCAAACCAGGAACTAAACGGACTGAGCTGATCGCAATCTAGGAGTAGGTCCGGAGCTACTCAGAAACTGCAAAGAATTATTTAGTAGCAGTTCTGCTAATCTTTCGTTCGCTATTCTGCTAAGCTAAGATACACTCCCAGAGGGCGGCGGCCTAGCGTTTGCAATGCTGCTAAAATCAGCTAGCGAGCGAACAACTCGGAATGAGGCCCCATGTTTGAGAACCTCTGGTATAAACTACAAGAGAAGCAGGGTGAGCCTAGGTCCAGCAAAGAGCTAAGGAGTAAGGAGAGAGCTAGATACCAGCCTTGAGAGAAATGGAAAGCACAGAAACACTGTAAACTGGTCTATGTGCTGTTGAAAGCAGAGTGCTCTACTGAACAGACTCCATGGGGGTCATTCCGAGTTGATCGCAGCTGTGCTAAATTTAGTCATGTTCCCAGACATGAGTGGGAACGCCCAGCACAGGGCTAGCCCGCCCCGCATGTCTGTCCAGCCCCCGCACAGCGGCGATGCTTTTGTACTTGTTGAGTAACTCCCGACCAGCGCAGCTCCTGCGGCTGACCGGGAGTTGCTCGTCGCTGCCCCTGGTTGCAGCGGCTGCATGTGACGTCACATGGTCCGGCCACGCCTGTGTTGGCTTGACGGCGCCCCCAAACGCCGCCGTAGTGCCCCCTCCCGCCCAGCGACCGCCTCTGCCTGTCAATCAGGCAGAGGCGATCGCTAGGGAACGACTGCCTTTGCCGTCCGGGTCGGAATGACCCCCCATGTTTGTACTTTTCCAGTGAAGCGTCATTCCCTGTACCAAGATAAAACAATAGTATCTTTTGGTGCGCAAAACCAATGCAGCCTATTCACTCTGATACAAGGAGTTTTACCACAGCTCCAAAATAAACCATGTAGACAATGAAATGTATCAGGTAAAATGGTGCTTTGGAATAATAAAATATACTGTAAATACAAACAGTAATCCCCTGTCATTTGGATACTGTAGATCTTTTTCCATGAGAGGTTCAGATATAGGGGCAGATGTACCAAGCCTTGGAGAATGGTAAAGTGGAGAAAGATAACATACCAACCAACCAGGTCCTGTCGTTTTTCAAACCCAGCCTGTAACATGGCAGTTAGGAGCTGATTGGTACTATATTTCTCCACTTTATCACTCTCCAAGGCTTAGTACATCTCCCCCATAACACGAAAGAGAAAAAACACACAATCGTGTAATCCTGTTTTTACAACATATATTGTCCCAATTAAAAAGTGATCAGCATCAAGTTTAAGGTGTATATATATTATCACCTCCACTTGGACATAGTCAATATTATTGGGGTTGCCAGCACACATTAGACTTACAGCCTTAAACTGCTAAATCACATTTCTCTTACGTCCTAGAGGATGATGGGGACTCCGTAAGGACCATGGGGATAGACGGGCTCCGCAGGAGACATGGGCACTTTAAGAAAGACTTTAGGTCTGGGTGTGCACTGGCTCCTCCCTCTATGCCCCTCCTCTAGACCTCAGTTTGATACGGTGCCCAGAGGAGATGGGTGCACTTCAGGGAGCTCTCCTGAGTTTCCTGACAGAAAGTATATTTGTTAGGTTTTTTATTTTCAGGGAGCCTGCTGGCAACAGACTCCCTGCATCAAGGGACTGAGGGGAGAGAAGCAGACCTACTTCTGTGAGTTTCAGGGCTCTGTTTCTTAGGCTACTGGACACCATTAGCTCCAGAGGGAGTCAGAACACAGGTCTCACCCTGGAGTTCGTCCCGGAACCGCGCCGCCGTCCTCCTCACAGAGCCGGAAGATAGAAGCCGGGTGAGTATGAGAAGAAAAAGAAGACTTCAGAGGCGGCAGAAGACTTCATGATCTTCACTGAGGTAACGCACAGCAGTGCAGCTGTGCGCCATTGCTCCCATACACCTCACACACGGCAGTCACTGTAAGGGTGCAGGGCGCAGGGGGGGTGCCCTGGGCAGCAATATAAACCTCATTTCTGGCAAAAGAGATATATATATATACAGCTAAGCACTGTATATATAAAGAGCCCCCGCCAGTTTTTATTATATTTAAGCGGGGCAGAAGCCCGCCGCCGAGGGGGCGGGGCTTCTCCCTCAGCACTCACCAGCGCCATTTTCTCCACAGCACAGCTGAGAGGAAGCTCCCCGAACTCTCCCCTGCTTATCCACGGTGAAAGGGGGTTTCAGAGAAGAGGGGGGGGGGGGGGGGGGGGACACATAATTGGCAGCAAATAATAGTATTACAGCGCTACTGGGTAAACACATTGTGTGTTTTTCCTGGGGTATTAGCGCTGGGTGTGTGCTGGTATACTCTCTCTCTGTCTCTCCAAAGGGCCTTGTGGGGGAACTGTCTTCAGATAAGAGGATTCCCTGAGTGTGTGGTGTGTCGGTACGTGTGTGTCGACATGTCTGAGGTAAAAGGCTCTTCTAAGGAGGAGAGGGAGCAAATGTGTGTGTGTGGTGTCTCCGTCGACAATGCCGACACCTGACTGGATATGTGGAATTAAGTGCTGAGGTAAATTTATTGCACAAAAGATTAGAGAACAGACAGGGAATCTACCCATGTCTGTCCCTATGTTGCAGGGACCTTCAGAGTCTCAAAACGCCCACTATCCAAAATAATAGACACTGATACCGACACGGAGTCTGACTCCAGTGTCGACTACGATGATGCAAAGTTACAGCCAAAACTGGCATAAAAGTATTAAATATATGATAAAGATGTTTTGCATATCACTGATGACCCATCTGTCCCTGACACGAGGGTACACATGTTTAAGGGGAAGAAAGCTGAGATAACATTTCCCCCCTCTCATGAACCAAATGAATTGTGTGAAAAAGAGCGGGAATCTCCAGACAAGAAACTGCAGTTTCCCAAAAGAATTCTCATGGCGTATCCTTTCCCTGCTAGGGCCAGGATACGATGGGAATCCTCCCCTAGGGTGGACAAGGCGTTGACACGTTTACCCAAAAGGTAGCGCTGACATACCAAGATACAGCTACCCTCAGGGATCCTGCAGATAGCATGCAGAAAAGTACTTTGAAGTCCATTTACACACATTCTGGTACACTACTCAGACCGGCGATTGTGTCGGCAGGGGTTTATAGCGCTGTAGCAGCGTGGACAGATACCTTATTAGCGGAGATTGAAACCCTAGATAAGGATACCATGTTATTGACCCTAGGATATATAAAAGATGCTGTCTTATATATAAGACATGCTCAAAGAGACATTGGTCTACTGGGTTCTAGAGTCAACGCTATGTCGATTTCTGCTAGACGTGTCCTGTGGAACATGCAATGGACAGGTGATGCCGACTAAAAGAGGCATATGGAGGTTTCACCTTACAAGGGTGAGGAATTGTGTGGAGAAGGGCTCTCGGACCTGGTCTCCACAGCTATAGCCGGTAAATCTGATCTTTTGCCTTATATTCCCTCACAGCCTAAGAAAGCACGACATTATCAAATGCAGTCCTTTCGGTCGCAGAAAAACAAGAAAGTACGAGGAGCGTCCTTTCTTACCAGAGGTAAGGGCGCAGGGCACAGCTAGTTCCCAGGAACAGAAGTCCTCCCCGGCCTCTACTAAATCCACCGCATGATGCTGGGGCTCTGCTAAGGGAGTCCGCCCCAGTGAGAGCACGTCTTCGACTCTTCAGCCACATCTGAGTTCACTCACAGGTGGATCCCTGGGCAATAGAAATTGTTTCTCAGGGTTACAAGCTGGAATTCGAAGAAGTGCCTCCTCGCCGGTTTCCCTTATCGGCCCTACCGGCTTCTCCCCCAGAAAGGGAGATAATATTAAATACAATTCACACATTGTATCTCCAACAGGTGGTGCTCAAGGTTCCCCTACTTCAACAAGGAAGGGGATATTACTCAACCTTGGCTGTAGTCCCGAAACCGGACGGTTCGGTCAGACTTATTTTAAAATTAAAATCTCTGAACCTATACTTGAAAAGGTTCAAATTCAAGGAGGAATCGCTCAGAGCGATCATCGCCAACCTGGAAGGGGGGGATTTTATGGTGTATCTAGACATAAAGGTTGCATACCTTCATGTTCCCATTTATCCACCCCATCAGGCGTACCTGAGAATTACGGTACAGTATTGTCATTACCAATTTCAGGGTAATTGGTGTAAATGATGGTGCTCCTACGCAAGCAAGGAGTCACAATTATCCCATACTTGGACGATCTCCTAATAAGGGCGAGATCAAAAGAGCAGTTGTTGAACAGCGTGTCACTTTCGCTGAAGGTGTCACAGCAACTCGGCTGGATTCTCAATATCCTGGAATCACAGTTGTTCCTATGACTCGTCTGCCCTTCTTTGGTATGATTCTGAATACGGACCAGAAATGGGTTTATCTTCCGATAGAGAAGGCCCAGGAACTAATGACTCTGGTAAAAAACCTATTAAAGCCAAAACAGGTGTCAGTGCATCACTGCACTCGGGTCCTGGGAAAGATGGTGGCATCTTACGGGGCCATTCCCTTCGGCAGGTTCCATGCGAGGACTTTCCAATGGGATCTACGGAACAAGTGGTCCGGTTCACATCTACAGATGCATCAGTTAATCACCCTGTCCCCTAGGGGCAGGGTGTCTCTCCTATGGTGGCTGCAGAGTGCTCACTTTCTGCAGGGTCGCAGGTACGCCATCCAGGACTGGATTCTGGTAGCCACGGACGCGAGCCTCCGAGGTGGGGGAGCAGTCACACAGGGAAGAAACTTCAAAGATCCTTGGATCAAGTCAAAAAAACTTGTATTCAAATCAACATCCTGGAGCTGAGGGCCATATACAACGCCCTTCGGCAAGCGGAAACATTGCTTCGCGACCTACCGGTTCTGATCCAGTCAGACAACATCACCGCAGTGGCTCATGTAAACCGCCAAGGCGGCACAAAGAGCAGAGTGGAAATGGCAGAAGCCACCAGGATTCTCCGCTGGGCGGAAAATCATGTAAGCGCATTTTCAGCAGTTCATTCCGGGAGTGGACAACTGAGAAGCAGACTTCCTCAGCAAACACGACCTGCATCCAAGAGAGGACTTCTTTAGGAAGCCTTCGCACAGATTGCAAGTCAGTGGGAACTGCCACAGATAGACATGATGGCGTCCCGCCTCAACAAGAAGCTACAGAGGTATTGCACCAGGTCAAGAGACCCTCAGGCAGTAGCTGTAGATGCCCTAGTGACACCGTGGGTGTTCCAGTCGGTCTATGTATTTCCCCCTCTTCCTCTCATACCCAAGGTGTTGAGAATGAGAACAATCCTCATTGTTCCAGATTGGCCACGAAAGACCTGGTATCTGGGTCTGCAGGAAATGCTCACAGAAGATCAGTGGCTTCTTCCTCTAAGACAGGACCGGTTGCAACAGGGGCCATGTCTATTCCAAGACTTACTGCGGCTGCGTTGGACGGCATGGCGGTTGAACGCCGGATCCTAGCGGGTAAGGGTATTCCGGATGAGGTCATTCCTACGCTAATAAAGGCTAGGAAGGACATGACATCTAAACATTATCACTGTATATGGCGAAAATATGTTTCTTGGTGTGAGGCCGAGAATGCTCCTACGGAAGAATTCCATCTGGGCCGTTTCCTTCACTTCCTGCAAACTGGAGTGAATTTCGGCCTAAAATTAGGAACTATTAACATTCAGATTTCGGCCTTATCCATTTTCTTTCAAAACCAATTGGCCTCTCTCCCTGAAGTACAAACTTTTGTGAAGGGAGTACTGCATATTCAACCTCCTTTTGTACCTCCGGTGACGCCTTGGGACCTTAACGTGGTGTTAAGTTTCATTAAGTCACACTGGTTTGAACCACTTAAAACGGTGGAGTTGAAAAATCTCACTTGGAAGGTGGTCATGTTATTAGCCTTGGCTTCGGCTAGGCGAGTGTCGGAATTAGCGGCTTTATCACATAAAAGCCCCTATCTGGTTTTCCATATGGATAGAGCGGAATTGCGGACCCGTCCTCAATTCCTGCCAAAAGTGTTTTCATCCTTTCATATGAACTATTGTGGTGCCTGTGGCTACGCGTGACTTGGAGGATCCCGAGTCCCTTGATGTGGTCAGGGCTTTTGAAAATTTACGTGGCCAGATCGGCTACAGTCAGAAAAACAGAAGCACTGTTTGTCATGTTTGCAACCAACAAGATTGGTGCCCCTGCTTCAAAGTAGACTATTGCTCGCTGGATCTGTAACATGATTCAGCAGGCGCATTCTACGGCGGGATTGCCGTTACCTAAATCGGTCAAGGCCCATTCCACTAGGAAGGTGGGCTCTTCTTGGGCGGCTACCAGAGGGGTCTCGGCGCTACAGCTGTGCCGAGCTACTACTTGGTCGGGTTCAAACTACTTTGCAAAGTTCTATAAGTTTGATACCCTGGCTGAGGAGGACCTCCTGTTTGCTCAATCGGTGCTGCAGAGTCATCCGCACTCTCCCGCCCGTTTGGGAGCTTTGGTATAATCCCCATGGTCCTTACGGAGTCCCCAGCATCCTCTAGGACGTAAAATGAAAATAAGATTTTAAACCTACCGGTAAATCTTTTTCTCGTAGTCCGTAGAGGATGCTGGGCGCCTGTCCCAAGTGCGGACTACTTCTGCAAGACTTGTATATAGTTATTGCTTAAATAAGGGTTATGTTATAGTCTCATCGGTCTTGGACTGATGCTATGTCGTTTTCATACTGTTAACTGGATAGTATATCACAAGTTATACGGTGTGATTGGTGTGGCTGGTATGAATCTTGCCCTTGGATTAACAAAAATCCTTTCCTCGTACAGTCCATCTCCTCTGGGCACAGTTTCTCTAACTGAGGTCTGGAGGAGGGGCATAGAGGGAGGAGCCAGTGCACACCAGATCTGAAGTCTTTCTTAAAGTGCCCATGTCTCCTGCGGAGCCCGTCTATCCCCATAGTCCTTACGGAGTCCCCAGCATCCTCTACGGACTACGAGAAAAAGATTTAACGGTAGGTTTAAAATCTTATTTTCTGTGGCATCTTTTGCAGCACTTGTAAACCACCACTGGAAGGGATAAATGAAATTTGGGGTTGTACCCCCCACATATCACCCACAGAGTCCTAATGGAAAGAATGCACATCACATCTTTATCGTTGAAATCAGGACATGGGGGGTCATTCCGACCCGATCGTTCACTGCAGTTTGTCGTGCGGGGCGGACACTGACATGTGGGGCAGACTAGCCCTGTGCTGGGTGTCCCCCCGCATGTCAGTGAAGATGATCGTAGCTGTGCTACATTTAGCACAGCTACGATCAACGCGGAATGACCCCCATAGTCACTTTCAGAGGTTCAAATTAGTATTTATTGTAGTATTTAAAGTAAAACAAAAAAAAGTTATAGTATAAATCCTTTTTTAGTTATTAAAAAAAAAAGGAAACAGATGGGATTCCTGCTCGAGGAGGGAAGTGATTAGCAGTGCACAGCAGATGTACGGGATCCCACAAGGTGTCACCACATCAGAAGTTCTTCCTTCACTGCTGGGTAGGTCCTCTAAACAGCTGTCAGGTATCCCACCAGATGGTGAGCTGTAAGATACCCTGCTCCAGTCAAACTTCGCTCCATCGACCACTGTGTATAATAGTAAGTACGGCTGTACCTGCTTTATTTAAAAAAAAAACGCTCCACAAGTTAAATAACTGGGTTGTTTGTAGGGGATCGGTATGCGTGATTGGCAGATGGGATGCTGGCATTCATAATACCAACGCCGGCATGCTGATGGTCATTATCCCAACAGGGTCAAGGTAAATATTCTAACTCCACCCCCCACCCCCCTAAACCCTCCTTACCGCAGACTAACCCTAAGCTCCCCCTTAGTGCCTAAACCTAACCCCCGCCTTTCCGCAGCCTAACCCTAACCATCCCCCTTACTGCCTAGTCCTAACCTTCCCCCCACCCCTGGTGTTGCCTTTTTCTAAGCCCCCCTCCCTGCAGCCTAACCCTAGCCCCTCTCCCACCATCCAAACCTAACCCTAACCTCCCTGGGTGGAGCATAAACCTAACACATACACCCCCCCTCCACAGCCAAACCCTAACCCTCCTGGCTATACTTACCTTGGGGATTCTGGCTGTCAGGATTTCAGCGTCAGGATGTTGACTTATTCCAACTGCAGGGATCCCGACAGCCGGTATCTTAAACGTACACCATTTGTAGTTGGAAGGCAATGAGGCAATGAGTACAGAAGCTATGCTACATCCTCAAGCCTGCATACACTTTTTTCCAAACATGTGGAAGTGGTGCAGGATGCTGGAACAATATCTAAAACAGCAGGTACTGTTGGCCTCACTGGAGTCCTAACAGAGTCTCAAGATTGCTCTGCACATGCTCAGTAGTAACCTTGCCAGGTGTCTTGGTACAGAGAAAGAAGCTTCCCTGGAGCAGTAAAATATGGAATCTGCACACTACTTTCAACAAGATGTAGAAAGAAACCTTTGACAGCCAGAGCTGGACTGGGCCACTGGGGTATAGTGGAAATCCTTGGTGGGCCCCACTGTCTGAGGTATTTTATTTTCTAGTAACAGCACAGTGCTGGCTGCTGTTGGTGATCGCGTCTTTCCTACCCTGCCACTTTCATAGTATACCAGTGGAGCAATGAACATGCGCCTGCCCATTAGCCAGGTCCCTGCAGCTGCAGAGTGGCTAGAGCATACATTAAGCAGAGCTGCCCAGGTGAAGTGTGTGGAGAACAAGGCAGAGCATCAAACAGAGTTATGACAACAAAGGATGGAACAGTGGGTACTACATTTACATTAGTGGGATTGGGGTTGGGGGATAGGTATGAGGTGATTGTGCTGTATCTGGCACAATGTGTATAATGGGCTCTACCTGGCATAATGTGTATAATGGGCTGTACCTAGCATAATGTGTATAATGGGTTCTACCTGGCATAATGTGTATATGTATCTCTAACTGTCATAATGTCTATAATGGGGGGCATAATGTGTATAAGCAGCTCTACCTGGCATAATATGTATAATGGGCTCTACCTGGCGTAATGTGTAAAAATAGGATGTACCAGGCATAAAGTGTATAAGTCGCTCTACCTGGCATAACAAGTATAAGTCTCTCCTGTGTGGCATAATGTGTATAAGGGGCTCTCCTGTGTGGCGTAACATGATTAGGGGGCACTCCTGTCTGGTGTAATGTGTATAAGGGGCTTTACTGTGTGGTGTAACATATATAAGGGTACTACAGTAATATGACTAATGGACATTGATGTGCGGTGTAATGTGACAAATGGGCACTACTGTGCCGTGTAATGTGAATAATGGATGCTACTGTGTACTATAATGTGATTAACGGACACTACTGTGTGGTGTAATGTGAAGTAGTACTATTCTGTGGCCACACCCTTTCCCATGAAGTCACACACCTATATTTTTGATGCACACCATTGGTGCTCACTATCCCTATTTTCAACATGGCGGGCGCCAATTATAACGATTGCCCTGAGCTCCACAAAGTCTAGAACCGGCCCTGTCACCAATTTAGGATTTTTTTCATATTTTTTTCATTTCAAATGTAACATGCGCCCATCTCAGTACAGTGGAAGGGGAGCCGAAACATACCCTTGCTCTGGGCACCATGGCACCTAGCTGCACATCTGCCCAGGACTATGGTTTATTCAGTACAATGCATTGCTGTTATAAATCTGGTACAATGTCATGCATGCGCTATCAGAATTTTCAATGTTTAGCCAAGCCTCTGTGGTGGCTGGTCACGCCCCTTCCGGTGGCTGGCCACACCTCTTAAGTGTGTGCTCTTAACATTGCATTCTCCCGGAGGGTCTTTTATGCCCCAGTCCACCACTGTTGACAGCCACCACCTAGAGTGACACAACTCTTCCCTACGGAAGATGGTCACAAGTTATAGATTTGGAAGTTTTCAGTATATTAGGTATGTTTGGTATAAATATATAAGTATATTTCAGAGCAGTATACATAGTATTAGTTATTAAAAACAATTACTGGTGTGTGTTTTTTGTTTTTTTTAAGCTATGTGGCTAATGCAGAGTTGTTGTTAAAATAGATGTGAAAAAAAAGCACAGAATAATAGCGTATCGCCACATAAAGAGCCATACACATATACAGTATACTGTACATGCAGCATATGCACCTGGTTTCCAATAAGTCATCAGCAGCAGCATGTGTAGCACATCCCCTGTACAGGTGCATATTCCTGTTTTGATAGATCTGCATGGGAAGCGGTTAAAATACAGCTAGTCGGGTACAATGCCGACGCTAGGATCCTGACTAGCGGTGAAATGCCGCCGCCAGAATACCGGCGACACAGGCTATTCTCCCTCTGTGAGGGCTTTCTAGTGCTTGCCTCACTGCAAGCATTACAGCAGACGGGATACGTCCTGCCAGCATGTCATACTGATCCCGTCTGCATATGCATAAAACGCCTTTACTGTATTTAATGAGTGCTAAAACGTCCTTCACTTCCTTCAAACTAGCTCTCAGGGCATAGTTGGGTGTAACTTTCAGCATTGCAAAAGTCAGCATAGACACTTTATGGACATGTGTATAGCAGTTTACGCGAGACACCCTATGCAAATTGGCAACGTTCTGCTTTGTATTATGAAATATTATGGCGCTATGGTATCAGCGCACTTTAAGTGCACTCTGATACTGGTTCCCCCATGTATTACAGCAGCAGTGTGTGCTCAGTGCTGTGCGCCTCTGTCATTATCGGCGCTGCTATCTTTTAGATATCATGCTGACTTACAGAGCAATGCAAAAATGGTCAGTAGCACTGACCGTTCCAGTTTGTCTCCGCAGCCCGCTATTGCGGGGGAGTCTGAAGAACCCACTCTTTGTTTATCAACATTCAATATATTTTTTTCTTTTTTAAAATAACTTTAGAGATGTGCGGTTTGGTTCTGTAGCAATCTGAACCCACCTGGAGTTTGTGTATCCAAACAGACCCAAAACCCAGTTTGGATCTCTCAATAAGGTTTAAAGTAACATTTATCAAGTAGTTAGTACATTCCATAAAATTATACGTAGTAGCTGATTTGTTGCCATGGGCAACTTCTCCACTGGCTCACTTCTCCACTCTTTTTACTGCTTCATCATACATCTGCCTCCAACACACTTAAAAGCAGATTCATTCTGCATAGGAATGAGTATGTATAAGACTCATAGGTTTTTTGCTAATGGTTGAGTGTGCCAGTCTGGTTGCTGGGCAGAATTGGAGAATGGGTTGACTGTCAATCAAAAGTTGCCAGCCTATTAGGGGAGGTGTTTCTGTTTAGTGTTATTTAAGGAGGTGGCCATTTTGGACAGCCTCTAGCCTGTGTTCGGAGTCCTGCCCGCCCATCCGATTTTGTGTTGTCACTGCTTGTTACTTCTTTCTCATCCAGGAGAGGCGCAGCTTGGCCGGAGAACGCTGCAGTCTCATGGCCTTCTGTGGCGCAAAATGACGTTGTGGGGAACCTATCCTCCGATCACTTGGCAAGTTTGTCCTGCTTTGTGCAGGGGGCCTGGGCGCTCTTCGTGCGGGAGCGCTCAGTCTTGGCCCAGGAGGCGTGGTGAGTCCGCATGACGCTAGTGCGTCTCTACAAGGGGGGACATCTTAAGGGGAGTACACACGGAGAGATCCGTGTTTAAAATCTAAGCAATCTGACTAGATTGCTTAGATTTTAAGCACGGATGTCCCGTGTGTATGCCCCCCAGCGATAGGTCCGCGCATCGCTATCTCCGGTGCTAGATTGAGTCTGCATGCAGGCTCAATTTAGCGGATCGCTCACTTCACCGTTGTGTGAAGTGAGCGCCCCCCTTCCCCCTCTCGCTCAGCACATCGCGCTGTGCTGAGCATGGGGAGAGATGTGTGCTGAGCGGTCTGTGTTAAGATAGTGATAATAATTAAGGCTGGTAACGAGATTGCAGTGGCCATCTTTACCTCATTCGGTTAACCGCAATTGGAATAAATAGCTGTGACCTTTAAGCGAAGCCGTTTATGTGTCCGTCTCAGTTATTGTGTCAGTGTCATTATTTTATTTATAGTGTTAATGTTAAGCTTTATCTTAAGTATTTGGTATTAAGAGGGATTTAATGTTTAGAGGGTCTATATAAAATATGTCTGGTTCAGTTAGATAATAATGATAGATCAGTCATTAAGGCTTTAATGGTGTTTTAGGAATAAACCAATGGAGCTCTTATGGTGGTTTTCTAAACCAAAACATGATGGTGAAATTAGAACTATAGCACGAGATTTAGTGATGTGCACCGGAAATTTTTCGGGTTTTGTGTTTTGGTTTTGGATTCGGTTCCGAGGCCGTGTTTTGGATTCGGACGCGTTTTGGCAAAACCTCCCTGAAAATTTTTTGTCGGATTCGGGTGTGCTTTGGATTCGGGTGTTTTTTTACAAAAAACCCTCAAAAACAGCTTAAATCATAGAATTTGGGGGTCATTTTGATCCCATAGTATTATTAACCTCAATAACCATAATTGACACTAATTTTCAGTCTATTCTGAACACCTCACACCTCACAATATTATTTTTAGTCCTAAAATTTGCACCTAGGTCGCTGGATGACTAAGCTAAGCGACTCAAGTGGCCGACACAAACACCTGGCCCATCTAGGAGTGGCACTGCAGTGTCAGACAGGATGGCAGATTTAAAAAATAGTCCGCAAACAGCACATGATGCAAAGAAAAAAAGAGGTGCACCAAGGTCGCTGGATGGCTAAGCTAAGCGACCCAAGTGGCTGACACAAACACCTGGCCCATCTAGGAGTGGCACTGCAGTGTCAGACAGGATGGCAGATTTAAAAAATAGTCCCCAAACAGCACATGATGCAAAGAAAAAAAGAGGTGCACCAAGGTCGCTGGATGGCTAAGCTAAGCGACCCAAGTGGCCGACACAAACACCTGGCCCATCTAGGAGTGGCACTGCAGTGTCAGACAGGATGGCAGATTTAAAAAATAGTCCCCAAACAGCACATGATGCAAAGAAAAAAAGAGGTGCACCAAGGTCGCTGGATGGCTAAGCTAAGCGACACAAGTGGCCGACACAAACACCTGGCCCATCTAGGAGTGGCACTGCAGTGTCAGACAGGATGGCAGATTTAAAAAATAGTCCCCAAACAGCACATGAGGCAAAGAAAAAAAGAGGTGCACCAAGGTCGCTGGATGGCTAAGCTAAGCGACACAAGTGGCCGACACAAACACCTGGCCCATCTAGGAGTGGCACTGCAGTGTCAGACAGGATGGCACTTCAAAAAAATAGTCCCCAAACAGCACATGATGCAAAGAATATAAGAGGCGCAATGAGGTAGCTGTGTGACTAAGCTAAGCGACCCAAGTGGCCGACACAAAAACCTGGCACATCTAGGAGTGGCACTGCAGTGTCAGGCAGGATGGCACTTCAAAAAAATAGTCCCCAAACAGCACATGATGCAAAGAAAAATGAAAGAAAAAAGAAGTGCAAGATGGAATTGTCCTTGGGCCCTCCCACCCACCCTTATGTTGTATAAACAGGACATGCACACTTTAACGAACCCATCATTTCAGCGACAGGGTCTGCCACACGACTGTGACTGAAATGACTGGTTGGTTTGGGCCCCCACCAAAAAAGAAGCAATCAATCTCTCCTTGCACAAACTGGCTCTATATACTGGTGGTCAGCAAACTGTGCAAAACTGAAATGCACCACAGGTATGGATGGATAGTATACTTGACGACACAGAGGTAGGTAGAGCAGTGGCCTTCTGTACCGTACTGCTATATAGTATATACTGGTGGTCAGCAAAATGTGCAAAACTGAAATGCACCACAGGTATGGATGGATAGTATACTTGACGACACAGAGGTAGGTAGAGCAGTGGACTACTGTACCGTACTGCTATATATATAGTTATACTGGTGGTCAGTAAAATTCTGCACTGTCCTCCTACTATATACTACAATGAAGCACAGATATGGAGCGTTTTTCAGGCAGAGAACGTATAATACTGGTGGTCACTGGTCAGCAAAACTCTGCACTGTCCTCCTACTACATAATACTGCTGGTCCCCAGTCCCCACAATAAAGCAATTAGCACACTGAGCACAGATATTTGCAGCACACTGAGCACAGTCAGATATGGAGCGTTTTTCAGGCAGAGAACGTAGATATTTGCACTTGCAACACACTGAGCACAGATATTTGCAGCACACTGAGCACAGATATTTGCAGCACAATTTGCAGCCCACTGAACATAGAAACTGAGAGGACGCCAGCCACGTCCTCTCACGATCATCTCAAATGCACGAGTGAAAAATGGCGGCGACGCGCGGCTCCTTATATAGAATACGAATCTCGCGAGAATCCGACCGCGGGATGATGACGTTCGGGCACGCTCGGGTTAACCGAGCAAGGTGGGAGGATCTGAGTCTGCCTCGGACCCGTGTAAAATGGGTGAAGTTCGGGGGGGTTCGGATCCCGAGGATCCGAACCCGCTCATCACTAACGAGATTCAGTGCACATCTCTAATAACTATGGAGATTGCTCTGTCACTGTGATGGGTACTGCTACCCAGCTCACTGACCATCTGAAGCCTGGTTTCTATGAATAACAGTGCTGGGAGAGAAAGAAATGGCAGGCGCATCTGGATGTTTTTGATAGTTGAATTTTAAAAAGTCAAAACTAGAGATGAGCGGGTACGGTTCGTCGAAATCCGAACCCCCCCGAACTTCACGTGGTTTACCCAGGTCCGAGGCAGCCTCAGTTCTTCCCGCCTAACACGCAAAACCCGAACGGGGGAAAACGTCATCATCCCGCTGTCGGATTCTCGCGAAATTCGGATTCCATATAAAGAGCCGCGCGTCACCGCCATTTTCACTCGTGCATTGTCGATTGAGCGGAGAGGACATGGCTACGTTCTCTGCCTGAAAAACTCAATATCTGTGCTCAGTGTGCTGAATTGTGGGGACCAGTATATAGTAGTACAGTGCTGCATTGTGGTGACCACCAGTATATAGTAGTACAGTACAGTTGTCCATTGCTGTATATGGAAGCTCTGTGTCAGACTCAGTTCTATTCTCCGGATCAGTGCTCAATATCTTTGCTGCATTGTGGGGACCAGTATACTACAGTACAATAGTCCAGTGCTCTTCTCGCTGCTCAGTGTCAGTTCTCAGTAGTATCATTAGTGATCAGTATAATCAGTTCTCAGTATAATCAGTGCGCTGTTAGACGTGCGCCCGTTTTCCACCATTAGTGCATTGGGATTTAGACAATTGATGAAGTTATTGTGTCCCCAGTACAAAATCCCATCTAGATTCCACTTCACTAGGCAGGCGATAGCGAGATTTTACCAATTAATATCAGTGATTTATAATTATTAATTAGAGTGACCTTGCCAAATAATTCCAGTGATTTTGTCATTTTCTTCCAGTGATTTGGACCAATAATACCATTGATTAGAACTAATAATTCCTGTGATTTTGTCATTTTCTTCCAGTGATTTGGACCAATAATACCATTGATTAGAACTAATATTTCCTGTGATTTTGTCATTTTCATCCAGTGATTTGGACCAATAATACCATTGATTAGAACAAATAATTCCTGTGATATTGAGGTGTTTGTGTCGCTTAGCTTAACCATCCAGCGACCGCAGTGCACCTCTTTTTCTCTTTTCTTTGCATCATGTGCTGTTTGGGGACTATTTTTTTAAGTGCCATCTTGTCTGACACTTCCGTATATGTCCAGTGGTACTGCCATTTGATATAATTCCCGACATTACTGCCATTTAATTCCATTGATTTTGTAATTTTCTTCCAGTGATTTGAACCAATAATACCATTGATTAGAACGAATAATTCCTGTGATTTTGTCATTTTCTTCCAGTGATTTGGACCAATAATACCATTGATTAGAACGAATAATTCCTGTGATTTTGTCATTTTCTTCCAGTGATTTGGACCAATAATACCATTGATTAGAACGAATAATTCCTCGGATATTGAGGTATTTGAGTCGCTTAGCCATCCAGCGTCCACAGTGCACCTCTTTTTCTCTTTTCTTTGCATCATGTGCTGTTTGGGGACTATTTTTTTAAGTGCCATCCTGTCTGACACTGCAGTGCCACTCCTAGATGGGCCAGGTGTTTGTACCGGCCACTTGGTTCGCTTAGCTTAGTCATCCAGTGACCTCGGTGCAAATTTTAGGACTAAAAATAATATTGTGAGGTGTGAGGTGTTCAGAATAGACTGGAAATGAGTGGAAATTATGGTTATTGAGGTGTATAATATTATAGGATCAAAATTACCCCCAAATTCTATGATTTAAGCTGTTTTTGAGGTTTTTTTTTTTTTTTAAAACACCCGAATCCAAAACACACCCGAATCCGACAGAAAATTTTAAGGGAGGTTTTGCCAAAACGCGTCCGAATCCAAAACACGGCCGCGGAACCGAATTAAAAACCAAAACACAAAACGCGAAAAATTTTCGGTGCACATCACTAGTCAAAATACAGCACAGCAAAAATTGTCAGCTAACTTTAATTAAATCATATAGACCAGACTGATCTTGACAACTTCGCGCTACATCGGTTTTGACAGGAATAATTTTTGAATATATGAATTTACCAAAGTAAATGACCCATTTTGTTTTAATTTATTAGGGGATTCTTTTGGTAACATTGATATAAATCACTTTTTTTCTGTGCTTCAGTTATATAAAAGGAAAAAAAAAAGCACATGTTAAATACATACTTACTGGATTCTAAGTTCTCCACTCTGGGAGAAGCATGGAGAGGAGCTGCAACTGGCAAGTAATTGGGGGCAGGGTTCTAGCTTCATTAGGCCACGCCCACAAAGCAGTAAAATGCAACATTTGTAGGTTCATATGGTGGGGGTGGGGTCAAATTATGATTTTTTTTTTAGCCCGACGCCTTAATACAAACTCGCTAATCATGGCATTATCTCCCCATCCTGCCCACTTGCAGGAGAGCCACCAACTTTTCCGGGGGTGCTGGGGACTACTCAGAAAATCGGGTCCCACAGCTTCCGGGAGAGTAGGTAAGTTTTGTTGATGCAAATTATGTCTTGTTTACCTACAGTAAGGTCTTAAGCTGGGTACACATATATTACCGATCACGCGGTTGATCGGACTAAATCACCTGATCAGCCTGAGCCAAGTAGTATGTACAATGTTTGACCCCCATATGACTCCCTGCACACATTGAGCAAGAAATAGCTCACTGTGTACGTTCTTCTGTGGGATTGGGAGGTCGGTAGCTTAAATATTAAACAGATGCAACCTTCAGATCCAACAGTTGCAGGAGTGTTGCATGAGAGGTTTAAGCCATTTATTGGTTACAGCTTCTGCATCACTCCAGCAAATACACTTTGTCTGGCCGATCAGTCTATATTGGGTGATCGGGCTGACAATTGTATATGTGTGTATTCAGCCTTAGCCTGATGCTTTTACATTGTACAAAGAACTCCTTGGACAGATCATAGAGAGTCAGGAGCAGGGGCACCATAATGTGTTGTGGTTGCGGAGGGCGTTGATAAAAATAAATTTTAGTGCTCTCCCCACGATTACCCCCCATGTGGGGAGCGCTTACCCCCAGATCATCGCGGAGACTCTAACTTCAAAACTCTGGCGCCGCAGCGTGCTGTCCCGTGTCCTGTCCTAGCTGGCTCTCACAGATGCATTACTGGGAGGAGGCGTGGCCATGCTGCCTCCTCCCAGTAATGTCTCTAAGTCTGTGTAGAGCCGGCTGGACAGGACACGGGGCAGCATGCTGCGGCGCCAGAGTTTTGAAGTAAGAGTCTCCGAGGTGATCTGGGGGTAAGCTCTCCCCACGCCTGCGCCTCTGACATGTTTGGGGGGAGTGGGGGCATGCTGCCCCCTTCCCCCACCCCATTCCGACGCCATTGGTCAGGAGCCACACAAAATGGTTCCTAGCTCTGTTGCTAGACCATAATCTAGTTATGGGAGGACTGCAGCAGGAACATGCTGATATTAAGAGTCTGTGGGGTCTATTTACTAAGCCTTAGATGGAGATAAAGTACCAGCCAACCAGATCCTAACTGTAATTTCTCTAACGTCCTAGAGGATGCTGGGGACTCCGTAAGGACCATGGGGAGAGACGGGCTCCGCAGGAGACATGGGCACTTTAAGAAAGACTTTAGGTCTGGGTGTGCACTGGCTCCTCCCTCTATGTCCCTCCTCTAGACCTCAGTTTGATACTGTGCCCAGAGGAGATGGGTGCACTACAGGGAGCTCTCCTGAGCTTCCTGTCAGAAAGTATATTTGTTAGGTTTTTTATTTTCAGGGAGCCTGCTGGCAACAGATTCCCTGCATCGAGGGACTGAGGAGAGAGAAACAGACCTACTTCTGTGAGTTTCAAGGCTCTGTTTCTTAGGCTACTGGACACCATTAGCTCCAGAGGGATTGGTGCACAGGTCTCACCCTCGCCGTCCGTCCCAGAGTCGCGCCGCCGTCCTCCTCGCAGAGCCGGAAGATAGAAGCTGGGTGAGTATGAGAAGAAAAGAAGACTTCAGAGGCGCCAGAAGACTTCATGGTCTTCACTGAGGTAACGCACAGCAGTAAAGCTGTGCGCCATTGCTCCCATACACCTCACACACCGCAGTCACTGTAAGGGTGCAGGGCGCAGGGGGGGCACCCTGGGCAGCAATAAAACCTCTCCATTGGCAAAATAACTATATACATGTACAGATGGGCACTGTACATGTATATAACAGAGCCCCCGCCAGTTTTCAGGAATTTTGAGCGGGACAGAAGCCCGCCGCCGAGGGGGCGGGGCTTCTCCCTCAGCACTCACCAGCGCCATTTTTCTCCACAGCACAGCGCTGAGAGGAAGCTCCCCGGACTCTCCCCTGCTAATACACAGTGATAGAGGGGTTTTAAGAGGGGGGGCACAAATTTGGCGGATATAAAGTATAAACAGCGCTACTGGATAAACATTTAGTGTATTTTTCCAGGGTCATATAGCGCTGGGGTGTGTGCTGGCATACTCTCTCTCTCTCTCTCTGTCTCTCCAAAGGGCCTGGTGGGGAAACTATCTTCAGATAAGAGGTTTCCTGTGTGTGTGTGTGTGTGGTGTGTCGGTACGCATGTGTCGACATGTCTGAGGTAAGGGGCTCACCTAGGGAGGAGGGGGAGCGTATGAAACTATGAATGTGAGGTCTTCGTCGGCGGTGCCGACACCTGACTTAATGGATATGTGGAATGTTTTAAGTGCTAGTGTGAACTTATTGCACAAAAGATTAGACAAAGCTGAAGCTAAGGAACAGTCAGGGAGTGAACCCATGTCTGTCCCTATGTCGCCGGGACCTTCAGGGTCTCAGAAGCGCCCACTATCCCAGATAGGAGACACAGATACCGACACGGATTCGGACTCCAGTGTCGACTACGATGATGCAAAGTTACAGCCAAAAGTGGCTAAATGTATTCGATATATGATTATTGCAATAAAAGAAGTGTTGCATATCACAGAGGAACCCCCTGTCCCTGACACGAGGGTACACATGTATAAGGGAAAGAAGCCTGAGGTAACTTTTCCCTCCTCACATGAGTTGAACGAATTATGTGAAAAAGCGTGGGAATCTCCAGACAAAAAACTGCAGATTCCCAAAAGGATTCTTATGGCATATCCTTTCCCGCCAACGGACAGGATACGGTGGGAATCCTCCCCTAAGGTGGACAAAGCGTTGACACGCTTGTCAAAAAATATAGTGCTGCCATCCCAAGATACGGCTACCCTCAAGGATCCTGCTGACCGCAAGCAGGAGGTTACCTTGAAATCCATTTACACACATTCTGGTACATTACTCAGACCGGCAATTGCGTCAGCCTGGGTTTGTAGCGCTGTTGCAGCATGGACTGATTCCTAATCAGCGGAAATTGAGACCCTAGATAAGGATACCATTTTATTGACCCTAGGCCATATAAAGGATGCTGTCTTATATATGAGAGATGCTCAAAGAGACATTAGTTTACTGGGTTCCAGAAAAAACGCTGTGTCAATTTCTGCTAGACGAGTCCTCTGGACCCGGCAGTGGACAGGTGATGCCGACTCAAAACAACATATGGAGGTCTTACCTTACAAGGGTGAGGAATTGTTTGGGGAAGGGCTCTCGGACCTGGTCTACACAGCTACGACAGGTAAATCGAATTTTTTGCCTTATGTTCCCTCACAACCTAAGAAAGCGCCACATTATCAAATGCAGTCCTTTCAATCAAATAAAAGCAAAAGAGTACGTGGATCGTCCTTTCTTGCCAGAGGTAAGGGCAGAGGTAAAAAGCTGCACAGCACAGCTAGTTCCCAGGAACAGAAGTCCTCCCCGGCCTCTGCAAAATCCACCACATGACGCTGGGGCTCCGCTGAGGGAGTCCGCCCCAGTGGGGGCACGTCTTCGACTTTTCAGCCACATCTGGGTTCACTCACAGGTGGATCCCTGGGCAATAGAAATTGTTTCTCAGGGATACAAGCTGGAATTCGAAGAGGTGCCTCCTCGCCGGTTTTTCAAATCGGCTCTACCGAATTCTCCCCTAGAAAGGGAGATAGTGTTAAATGCTATTCACAAATTGTGTCTTCAACAAGTAGTGGTCGAAGTTCCCCTGCTTCAGAGAGGGAAGGGATACTACTCAACCCTGTTTGTAGTTCCGAAACCGGACGGTTCGGTCAGACCCATATTTAAAATCCCTGAACCTATACTTAAAACGGTTCAAGTTCAAGATGAAATCGCTCAGAGCGGTCATCGCCAGCCTGGAAGGGGGGGATTTTATGGTATCTCTGGACATAAAGGATGCATACCTTCATGTCCCCATTTATCCACCTCACCAGGCATACCTGAGATTTGCGGTACAGGATTGTCATTACCAATTTCAGACGTTGCCGTTTGGGCTTTCCACGGCCCCGAGGATTTTCACCAAGGTAATGGCGGAAATGATGGTGCTCCTGCGCAAGCAGGGTGTCACAATTATCCCATACTTGGACGATCTCCTCATAAAAGCGAGATCACGAGAGAAGTTACTGAACAGCGTGTCACTTTTATTGAAGGTGTTACAGCAACACGGCTGGATTCTCAATATCCCGAAGTCACAGCTGGTTCCTACGACTCGTCTGACCTTCTTGGGCATGATTCTGGACACAGACCAGAAAAGGGTTTTTCTTCTGATAGAAAAAGCTCAGGAACTCATGACTCTAGTCAAGAACCTATTGAAGCCAAAACAAGTGTCTGTGCATCATTGCACTCAAGTCCTGGGAAAGATGGTGGCAACATACGAAGCCATTCCCTTCGGCAGGTTCCATGCAAGGACTTTCCAATGGGACCTATTGGACAAGTGGTCCGGGTCACAACTACAAATTCATCAGCTGATCACCCTGTCCCCCAGGGCCAGGGTATCTCTCCTGTGGTGGCTGCAGAGTGCTCACCTTTTGGAAGGCCGCAGGTTCAGCATTCAGGATTGGATCCTGCTGACCACAGACGCGAGCCTCAGAGGGTGGGGAGCAGTCACACAGGGAAGAAACTTCCAAGGACTTTGGAAAAGTCAAGAGACTTGTCTTCACATCAACATCCTGGAACTGAGGGCCATATACAACGCCCTACGTCAAGCGGAGAACTTACTTCGCGACCAACCAGTTCTGATCCAGTCAGACATCACCACAGTGGCTCATGTAAACCGCCAAGGCGGCACAAGGAGCAGAGTGCCAATGGCGGAAGCCACCAAGATTCTTCGCTGGGCGGAAAATCATGTAAGCGCACTGTCAGCAGTGTTCATTCCGGGAGTGGACAACTGGGAAGCAGACTTCCTCAGCAGACACGACCTGCATCCAGGGCAGTGGGGACTTCATCGGGAAGTCTTTGCACAGATTGCAAGTCAGTGGGGACTGCCCCAGATAGACATGATGGCGTCCCGCCTCAACAAAAAGCTACAGAGGTATTGCGCCAAATCAAAAGACCCTCAGGCGGTAGCAGTAGACGCCCTAGTGACACCGTGGGTGTTCCAGTCGGTCTATGTGTTTCCTCCTCTTCCTCTCATACCCAAGGTGTTGAAAATAATAAGAAAGAGAGGAGTGAGAACAATTCTCATTGTTCCAGATTGGCCACGAAGGACCTGGTATCCGGATCTGCTGGAAATGCTCACAGAAGATCCGTGGCCTCTTCCTCTAAGGCAGGACCTGTTACAACAGGGGCCATGTCTGTTCCAAGACTTACCGCGGCTGAGTTTGACGGCATGGCGGTTGAACTCCGGATCCTAGCGGAAAAGGGAATTCCGGATGAGGTCATTCCTACTCTGATAAAGGCTAGGAAAGACGTGACAGCGAAACATTATCACCGGATATGGCGAAAATATGTTTCTTGGTGTGAGGCCAGGAATGCTCCTACGGAAGAATTCCATCTGGGCCGTTTCCTTCACTTCCTACAGACTGGAGTGAATTTGGGCCTAAAATTAGGCTCCATTAAGGTTCAGATTTCGGCCTTATCCATTTTCTTTCAAAAAGAATTGGCTTCTCTCCCAGAAGTACAGACTTTTGTGAAGGGAGTGCTGCATATTCAGCCTCCTTTTATACCTCCGGTGGAGCCTTGGGACCTTAACGTGGTGTTGAGTTTCCTTAAGTCGCACTGGTTTGAACCACTTCAAATGGTGGAGTTAAAATATCTCACTTGGAAGGTGGTCATGTTATTAGCCTTGGCTTCGGCTAGGCGAGTGTCGGAATTGGCGGCTTTGTCCCATAAAAGCCCCTATCTGGTTTTCCATATGGATAGGGCGGAATTGCGGACCCGTCCTCAATTCTTGCCTAAGGTGGTGTCACCTTTTCATATGAACCAACCTATTGTGGTGCCTGTGGCTACACGAGATTTGGAGGATTCCGAGTCCCTTGATGTAGTCAGGGCTTTGAAAATTTATGTGGCCAGAACGGCTAGAGTCAGGAAAACAGAAGCACTGTTTGTCCTATATGCAGCCAACAAGGTTATCGCCTCTGCTTCGAAGCAGACTATTGCTCGCTGGATCTGTAACACGATTCAGCAGGTGCATTCTAAGGCTGGATTGCCGTTACCAAAGTCGGTCAAGGCCCATTCCACTAGGAAGGTGGTCTCGTCTTGGGCGGCTGCAACTGTGCCGAACTGCTACTTGGTCGGGTTCAAACACCTTTGCAAAGTTCTATAAGTTTGATACCCTGGCTGAGGAGGACCTAAGATTTGCTCATTCGGTGCTGCAGAGTCATCCGCACTCTCCCGCCCGTTTGGGAGCTTTGGTATAATCCCCATGGTCCTTACGGAGTCCCCAGCATCCTCTAGGACGTTAGAGAAAATAAGATTTTAAACCCACCGCTAAATCTTTTTCTCGTAGTCCGTAGAGGATGCTGGGCGCCCGTCCCAAGTGCGGACTACTTCTGCGAGACTTGTATATAGTTTTGCTTACATAAGGGTTATGTTATAGTTTCATCAGGTTGGACTGATGCTACATTGTTTTTTCATACTGTTAACTGTTTAATAGATACACAAGTTATACGGTGTGAATGGTGTGGGCTGGTATGAATCTTGCCCTTGGATTAACAAACATCCTTTCCTCGTACTGCTCGTCTCCTCTGGGCACAGTTTCTCTAACTGAGGTCTAGAGGAGGGGCATAGAGGGAGGAGCCAGTGCACACCCAGACCTAAAGTCTTTCTCAAAGTGCCCATGTCTCCTGCGGAGCCCGTCTATCCCCATGGTCCTTACGGAGTCCCCAGCATCCTCTATGGACTACGAGAAAAAGATTTACCGGTAGGTTTAAAATCTTATTTTTTCAAACCCAGCCTGTTACATGGTAGTTAGGAGCTGATTGACTGCTGCTTTATCTCTGTCCACTTTATATCCATTCAGAGCTTAATAAATAGACCCCTGAAATCTGATATCGGATGTAGTGTAGCAATGTTTTTTGTACGCACATACATTTGCTTGTGAATTCTGGGGGTGATTCAGAGCTGATCGTAGCTGTGCTAAATTTAGCACAGCTACGATCAACCACACAGACATGCGGGGGGACGCCCAGCACAGGGCTAGTCCACCCCGCATGTCAGGCGCGGCCCCACCGCACAAGTACAAAAGCATCACACAGCGGCGATGCTTTTGTACTTGAAGAGTAACTCCCAGCCAGCACAGCTCCTGCGTGCTGGCTGAGAGTTACTCGTCGTTGTGATGGTCGCAGCAGCTGCGGGTGATGTCACGCAGCAGCTGCGGGTGATATCACACAGCCACTGCGGCGCACCCCCCGCACGGTCCGGCCACACCTGCGTTGGCCGGATCGGCCCATACCCGCCCAGCGACCACCTCTGCCTGTCAATCAGGCAAAGGCCATCGCTGGGCTACAACAGCCGTCGGCTGTCTGGCATGCGCCGGCGCACTACGTCGCCGGCGCATGCGCACTTCTGACCTGATCGCTGAGCTGCGATGAACGGCAGTGTGCGATCAGGTCAGAATAGTTAGTACAGAGTTAGAGTACAGATTTGGATGCACAGTATCAGAAATGTAAGGCGCGTTCCTGGACTGTGAAGAGTGATGAGTAGCAGTCCTGGGCCCCTCCATTAGACGTGGGCCCGGGTAATTAGCACCCCCTCCCCTCTCAGTGCCACTGCAAGTATTGATGCTGCAACCGATAGTATGTCTAAAAATGCATTAAGCAGGAATTATGCATCTGTGGATGCAGGCAGTGGGCGTCTCAGTCCTTGAACATTTGGACACACAGATTTACACCAGGGAAGAACTTTGTTGTAACACTATTAAGGCCCTTACGCATTAGAAGAGAAAGTAAAAGATATTGCTCAGAAGGGTGTGTGTGTCCCCCCACCCCCCGCCGTTGCTCGCTTCCCCTGCATCTGTCTTCCCAAAATCTCTGTTCATCTGTGCCCCAGTAAAGAAGATATAACTAAGATTTACAACACTGTACCTACACAATTTGTTATTCCCAGTATTTTTTGTCCATAGGAAAAAAACATACATCAAACCTGTCTATACATGAATTAAAGTTCATACAAGAAAAGTATTGTCGCAGCACTGGTCCTTACTCTATTCCTGTCACAGTCTGTTCTGCCTTCTCTCCCTGGGGTGACGTTTTCCTTTACACACTTCCTGGTGAACAGGGATCTAACACACTCATGTCTTTCTTTCTGAGCCAACATTTCCAATCCCCCATTGGGAGAACATGTAACAAAATTAACAAATTAACTTTTTTATTATTATTTCATTCCAATGCTCCATTGTACTACGGAACAACAACGATAAAGAATTTCATTATAACCACCCTGGGACATCTAAAGTTGTCGTACAATCTATGACAACAATTAAAAATCTCTCAAGACTTAAAGCACAAAGACTCTCGCTTGTTACTGGAGACTGCCATGCTTCTCAGAGTTGTCTTGCTATCGAAGGACAGTTTCTAATTTTAGGGCTGCTTAAATGGGGATCGCCACCTTTAGAGAATTTTGTTGTCCAGGAAAATGACTTTCATATTTTGTGGAACAGATCTCAGTAGTGAATCCCTATGCAAAACATTCCTGCAAAAGAAGCTGGACAAAATTCAGGGACTCACTTATCAATGGGGGTAATTCTGAGTTGATTGCAGCAGGAACTTTGTTAGCAGTTGGGCAAAACCATGTGCACTGCAAGGGAGCCAGATATAACATGTGCAGAGAGAGTTAGATTTGGGTGGGTTATATTGTTTCTGTGCAGGGTAAATACTGGCTGCTTTATTTTTACACAGTAATTTAGACTGCAGATTGAACACACCACACCCAAATCTAACTCTCTCTGCACATGTTATATCTGCCTCCCCTGCAGTGCACATGGTTTTGCCCAACTGCTAACAAAATTTCTGCTGCGATCAACTCAGAATTACCCCCAATGAGTGATAAAACTGATTGTGAATGATAAAACTTGTTGCATATGATAAATGCTGCTCCAGCCAATCAGCTCCTAACTGTCATGTGTTCAGCTCCTATCTTTCATGGGTTTGAAAAATGACAGTTGGGAGTTGATTGGCTGGAGCACTATTTATCATATGCAAGGAGTTTTTATCATTCATTATGACTTTTATCAGTCTTTTATCTGTTTTTGTACAGACTTGTTTATTAGGTAATTTGCCACTACACCCTGTCCCTCTCCTGATGGTCAAGTGCAAATGGCTTTATTACTTTGACTTTATTACTTTATGTAAATGGCTCTGCCTTCCATCCAAACCACTGTACCCCCATGTACTGTCATACTGTGCCTCTGTAGTAATCCATTATTTTTTCTTCTATGTGTGTGAGTTCTTATCTTTTGTTATGTTTGCAGTGTTGGAACTAGCATTGTGGTAAGTGTACTGTCTTTATGGCCCAGAAGTAATCCACTTCTGCAACTCCTACTTTGATCTCCTGAGCATCTACGGAGACTGGTGCAGGTGCAGTAAAACCCCATTTACAGATATGTCCTCTTTCATCATTGCTGCAGTCACGTGAAAATCTTCTAGCATCAGGTGTCTTTTTTGCGTCTTTTATTTACAGAAAATGCAATGCAACTAGGACGCACAAGGAAATTCTGCTGATTAATTTGACATATGTACGACTGAGTCTCTAAATATACAAGTGTCATATCAAATGAATCAGCACAATCTCCTCGTGCATCCTAGCCACAGAGGGTGGAATTCAGTTGTTTCCGCCGCTATCGCGCCCGCTGGTAGCTATTCAAATGTTTCTGCCGATGGCCGCGATATCAGCATTTCAGCTTGCTACCCCCGTGGGTGGCGAGCTGAAATGCACAAAAAGTGACCAGTTTGGGCGCCCAAAAGGGACTTTTCTCAATCATGCCCATGACTTTAGTCGGGTTTAGCTGCATAAAGTTATTGCTATGGGCTTGATAGGGGCGATAACGGGGAACAACTGAATATCGCCCCGTGATCTCCCGTCACTTTAGACCGGAGATCGGGTGTGATGTATCAATTGATTATCGCCCCTAGTGTTGCAACTAAGACACATTTTTGTAGACCATCTCCCCAAAATTTCCCCAACCATAAAAACTGTGTTTCCGAACCAGCGGAATACAGTGTGGTGTACAGTGCGGAATACTTTGGGACACACTGTTAAATATTGAGTGGGTTACAGCTTCAAAGTGTCATTTCAAAGACTGTACTAGATAAATGACTGGAGCTGATTGGTTGCTTTGGGCATCTTCTCCACTTTATCTCTCTCCAAGGTGTTATACATCTCACCCTCAGAAAAGTATGGTCATTGTGAATATTAGGGTCAATTCAGAATTATGCCATGAAGAACCATACTGATAAACTACAAGATTCGTAGATACAGACTCAGCCTTCAACAAACAAAGGAAACATTACGCTTTAAATACTTATCTCTTCCTCAGATAGTAAAGAGAATAAGAGACAGAGATTATGTGCCTAGAGCTCAATAAGGAAGGTTATTTACACAGTAATTGAGTAAATGTCCCCGCGCTCCGGCCTTTATCAGATTCATTTGAAAGCGCCTAACATAATGATCCTCTGTGCTTAACTGAGGTTTCTGCTTTATGAAAAATTGATTGAAGCTTTTTACATTAAACTGGAGGAGGAACCGTGTTTACAAGATTTTTTTTGCCTTAACATAATCAGAACAGGGCCGTTTTATGAGGACATAGTATCAGATGCTAAAACAGAGAAGTACCTGCCTGCATAGTTCAACATGGTAAACTGAAGCCCACTGCTATTATCTGGCTTGGAATAGAGCCTAGATTTAAATGGGAACAGCAGGCAAGTGTTTTCCATTGTCTTTACATTAGTTTTGATTTCTTGCACCTCGGCAGAAGTCCCCAGGCACTAGACTTTGAGCATTGTCTACAATCCACTAAAACCTGTACGTTTATTTACAGATTTGAGATCTATAATGTGATTTTATTTTCCACTATACCACAGCTGCTTTTATATGATGAATAAAAGAATGCTGATTTTATGTCATGTTTAAAGAAGGGATCTGAGAGGGAAAGAGTATGCAATCCGATAAATCAGTGCCTGGAAGCTGCTGTAACAAGGATGGAGAAAGGCTGGAATGTGTGACTTGGCTGGGTGTTGAGAATGCTGTATCCCTCAGCATAACAGAGGTTTGAAATACATTGAATAAAATGTTCGGCCTGTAGCAGGGGCCAGTGTACTGGTGCAGTCAGTGGCTCTGCTACTGTGCACCCTCACCCTCCACATCTGGGAGTGTTGGGGTTCAGATAAGTGTTGGGGTTCAGGTAATGTCCCAGACATAGTGGGATCCATTCATCTATGCCGGGGCGCATGGCAGTGGCGTCTGGCAAGGCTGAGGACGTGGATTTTGTCTGTACCAGTTCCAGCCTGCCAGAACAGTAGAGATCGGCAGCAGCCATAGAGGTAGCGGCGGATTTCCACCACTGCTACATGTGCACAATAGAGTTGGGCCTGAATTTGCAAGATTTCAGGTCCCACCAATCGAAGAGCAGTGTTTCAAATATGGCACTGGCTCCAAGCCAATGAAATTGAATGCACCAGAAGTCAATCGGAGTGAACCGGTTTACAAACTCAGTTCGTTGGCCAGGAAGGAGTGTGGAGGACGTGTTCTTGAAGACTATAGAAAGAGACAGCCAGAGAAGCCACTGGAAATCCTGTAGCCGCCCACCGGGTGAAGATCAAACAGCCGCCATCTGTCATAAGTGGAAGACAGCAGAAGCCCCAAGGACAGTGGCCAATGCAAAAGAGCTGATACCACCCATTGGGAAACCCGCAAAGATCAAGAGGTGGGTGTGGCTGAAGGCTAAAGGACTGGTAAGTCCACCCTAGACCGCCAGGTGTAGGACGGCATTATCAGACACTAGGCCTGGAACATTGTAGAAAGGCAGTAGACCCTCCAGGACTGTATCAAAGGAAGTAGGCCCAGTAAATATTGGTATTTCCCCACTGAACAGATAGGGCCTTAGGCTGCGTGGTAGTTGTAAGTGGCCTCATTAGTAGGGTATGTGTTGTGTATACGCAATAGGTGTTGTGCTGTAACTTGTGTAAGCAGTCAGACCGCATGAAAGGTATTCTGTGGTAAGTCAGCAATCCCCCACAGTCAGGTGCCCATTGAAGATAGGTTGTTGGGGAGTGTAGTAGTAGCGTGCTAGGGAGTACACTACACCTAGCCTGGAGATATTTTGGTTGCCCATCCATCCAGATGTGTGAAGGTGTAGCCAATTTATTGTGGGTGGCACACACTAGAGACAAGAAGTTAGCACAGCCCTGTGGGTGGGCTGTTGTTTTATATTTTCAGGTGATGGGAACAGGAGCATTCATCCAGCAAGGGAGCAAGGTTAAATCTCGTAAATGTATCAGTTTTTTGTGCTTTCCTCTGTGTTTTGTGTGTTACTCCCGCCCCCATCCACATCCTATTTGGGCATTTGCATTTGAGATTGCTTCCTGGTGTAACTAGTCTGAAGCCAATAGAGCCAATGATGACTATTCACTGAGCCCAGTGGAGGTCAACCTTTTTGTAGTGCATCACTTTGCTAATTGCCAGACTACACCTTAACAGGGGGTGTAGCCTTGTTAAAATGGGTTTGGCTTTGCTACAAGGGGCGTGGCATTGCAGGAAAAGACTACCTTATTCCCAAGTTTTGAAACCTGCACCACTAGACATTGGCCACAACAGGAAAAAATAATCCTGATACATGCCCCTTACATTATTTGTAAATTTTCCACCTTATAGTAATGCCCCTTACAGATTATGACACACACCGCAATATCCCTTGAACATTATGCCAAATACTGTAATGCCCATTACACAATATGCCACATTGTAATGCCCCTGACACATTATGCCACACACTGTAATGCCTGTGACACATTATGCCACACACCGCAATGCCTGTTATACATTATGCCACACACCGTAATACCTGTGACACATTATGCCACACACCACAATGCCCCTGAGACTAGAGATGAGCGGGTTCGGTTTCTCTGAATCCGAACCCGCCAGAACTTCATGTTTTTTTTCACGGGTCCGAGCGACTCGGATCTTCCCGCCTTGCTCGGTTAACCCGAGCGCGCCCGAACGTCATCATGACGCTGTCGGATTCTCGCGAGGCTCGGATTCTATCGCGAGACTCGGATTCTATATAAGGAGCCGCGCGTCGCCGCCATTTTCACACGTGCATTGAGATTGATAGGGAGAGGACGTGGCTGGCGTCCTCTCCGTTTAGACACTTGATTTACTAATTTTGGGGAGCATTAGGAGTACTCAGTAGTGTACAGTGCAGAGTTTTGCTGATAGTGACCAGTGACCACCACTTTTATTTATAATCCGTTCTCTGCCTGAAAAAAGCGATACACAGCACACAGTGACTCAGTCACATACCATATCTGTGTGCACTGCTCAGGCTCAGGCCAGTGTGCTGCATCATCTATTATCTATATATAATATTATATATCTGTCTGACTGCTCAGCTCACACAGCTTATAATTGTGGGGGAGACTGGGGAGCACTACTGCAGTGCCAGTTATAGGTTATAGCAGGAGCCAGGAGTACATAATATATTATATAGTGAGTGACCACCAGACACACAGTGCAGTTTATTTAATATATCCGTTCTCTGCCTGAAAAAAGCGATACACACAGTGACTCAGTCAGTCACATACCATATCTGTGTGCACTGCTCAGGCTCAGGCCAGTGTGCTGCATCATCTATATATATTATATATCTGTCTGACTGCTCAGCTCACACAGCTTATAATTGTGGGGGAGACTGGGGAGCACTACTGCAGTGCCAGTTATAGGTTATAGCAGGAGCCAGGAGTACATAATATTATATTAAAATTAAACAGTGCACACTTTTGCTGCAGGAGTGCCACTGCCAGTGTGACTAGTGACCAGTGACCTGACCACCAGTATATAATATTAGTAGTATACTATCTCTTTATCAACCAGTCTATATTAGCAGCAGACACAGTACAGTGCGGTAGTTCACGGCTGTGGCTACCTCTGTGTCGGCACTCGGCAGCCCGTCCATAATTGTATATACCACCTAACCGTGGTTTTTTTTTCTTTCTTTATACATACATACTAGTTACGAGTATACTATCTCTTTATCAACCAGTCTATATATTAGCAGCAGACACAGTACAGTGCGGTAGTTCACGGCTGTGGCTACCTCTGTGTCGGCACTCGGCAGCCCGTCCATAATTGTATATACCACCCAGGGCCGGCAACAGAAATCTCGGGGCCCGGTACACGGATACCTCTGGGGCCCCCCTCTTCCCTCCAAACACCTCTCCCCCCCCCCCCTCCCCCCCCGGATATCAGACCCGCACATCCGTCCCTTGCATGTGCCAATAAATGTATTGCCATATAGGTGTATTGTTCAGGTGAACACAAAGAAATAGAGAATTTGACAGCAGATAAGAACCACTTGGCCCATTTAGTCTGCCCTAAACACGTGTACACACACTGATTTACACACAGTATATCTTTGGAGTGTGGGAGGACACTCAAGTACCCAGAGGAAACCCACACAAGCATGGGGAGAATATACAAACTCCACACAGTTAGGGATGTTACTATACATACAGTACACTGCACTACTGCTGAGCAAAGTGGACCATAATATATTATCTGCACTTTGAATAGAAGTCCTCTACCAGTGAAATTAGTATTTGTTATTAATATTGTTGAATTGCTGGCATAATGTTATTTAATTCTAAAATAACATTATGCCGACAATTCAACAATATTAATAAAAACCACTAATGTCACTGCTATCAGGTAGAGACGTTCTATTGAAAATGCAGATAGTGTTATAGCATATCCTCAGCAGTAGTGCAGTATATTTTTATTACATTGCATATTGAATGTTTTTTTAAATATTATAAAAAAACACAGATAATATTCACTATGCACTTTAATAAAAATATGCTGCATTACTTTGAAATAGCATTGCATTATTGAATATTATCTGGTTTGTTTGATTTTTAAAACATTGTATGCTCTGGCTCATGAGAGACACTGCGTGACAGCGTTTCCACACTCTGACTGCTGTCACTTACCAAAATACCACTGCTATCCTCCAGTTCCAAGCTGCCTGGGCTGTTTCTCCTGCAGTCCAGTGTTTCTCCTGGGCACTGGACTGGGCTCCTCTTAGGACCGTCGCCATTGCAAAGACTTAAGTGAACTGTGAAAGGCGGGGAGTAAGTGAAGGGTGTAGCGTCGCATGGATGCGTCATGTGATATCTACGCACACAGTGGGACACGGACAGGTGACTGTGGGCAGTGGCTGGGTTACCGCCGCAGAGAGGGGGGGGGGGGGTTCCAGTGGCAAACGCAGGATTTCCATAGGGGGGTTTCCGTACATGTATGTATTCATGTGTTTGTATACGTATATGTGTGGGTGGGTATACATGTACTGTGTTTGAATATACTGTATATAATCCCAGTAAAAAAGGCAGGTGCACTCAGATTTTACAAAAAAACTGTAATGATGCAAAGTCACAGCATATCAACATGTCAGGGCTACGGGCCCCCGAAACGTGGATATGCTGTGACTTTGCATCATTACAGTTTTTTTGTAATATCTGAGTGCACCTGCCTTTTTTATCGGGATTATAATTATTTACAGAGGGCACTTGAGTATTATTTTGAATGTCAGAGGAGTGGCGGACCACCGTACATACACATACAGTAGCATACACACACACAATATAGCACACATAGTATACATGCACACAGCATACATACAAACACACACACAGACTATACATGCATGCAGCATACATACAGTATACATGCACGCAGCATACATACACACTGCATACATACATACATACATACATACACAGTATACATACGCATAGCATACATACAGTATACATGCATACATACACCCACAGTATACATGCATTCATAGTATACATACACACACACTATACATGCATATAGCATGCTTTGCATACACACACACTACACATGCCATACATACACACACCATTATAAGTAACTACAGCCTTCCATCACCATCCCCCCCAGCCAGACGAGGCTGAAGTTAGCTTCTTATTCGGCCAGCTTCTTATTCACTTCTTATTCAAGCTCCAGCTTCTTATTCACTTCTTATTCGAACTCCAGCTTCTTATTCAGATCATTCAGTTTCGCAAGGGTTAATAAGTCTTCTGTCACAAATTTGACACCTGAAATCAACAGAGTAGGGTCCCTTGCATGTGACCCACTTGTATTTTGCCTGGCCCAACACTGTTTTGGGCATGAAATACACTGGCAAAGTGGGCACACACACCATATTTTGCCATTTTGAATAAGTAGCTGTAGTTTTGCAAGGGTTAACTAGTCTTGGGCCACAAATTTGACACCTGAAATCAACAGAGAGTGGTCACTTGCATGTGACCCACTTGTATTTTGCCTGGCCCAACGCTGTTTTGGGCATGAAATACACTGGCAAAGTGGGCACACACACCATATTTTACCATTTTGAATAAGTAGCTGTAGTTTTGCAAGGGTTAACCAGTCTTGGGCCACAAATCTGACAGCTGAAATCAACAGAGGGTGGTCACTTACATGTGACGCAGTTGTATTTTGCTTGGCCCAACGCTGTTTTGGGCATGAAATACACTGGCAAAGCGGGCACACACACCATATTTTGCCATTTTGAATAAGTAGCTGTAGTTTAGCAAGGGTTAACTAGTCTTGGGCCACAAATTTGACCCCCATAAACAACAGAGGGTGGTCACTTACATATGACGCAGTTGTATTTTGCCTGGCCCAACGCTGTTTTGAGCATGAAATATACTGGCAAAGTGGGCACACACCATATTTTACCATTTTGAATAAGTAGCTGTAGTTTTGCAAGGGTTAACCAGTCTTGGGCCACAAATTTGACACCTGAAATCAACAGAGGGTGGTCAGTTACATATGACCCACTTGTATTTTGCTTGGCCCAATGCGGTTTTGGGCATGAAATACACTGGCAAAGTGGGCACAAACACCATTTTATAAATTGCCATTTTGAATAAGTAGCTGTAGTTTTGCAAGGGTTAATTAGTCTTGGGCCACAAATTTGACACCTGAAATCAACAAAGCGTAGTCACTTACATATGACCCACTTGTATTTTGCTTGGCCCAACGCTGTTTTGGGCATGAAATACACTGGCATAGTGGGCACACACACCATATTTTCCATTTTGAATAAGTAGCTGTAGTTTTGCAAGGGTTAACCAGTCTTGGGCCACAAATTTGACACCTGAAATCAACAGAGGGTGGTCAGTTACATATGACCCACTTGTATTTTGTTTGGCCCAACACTGTTTTGGGCATGAAATACACTGGCAAAGCGGGCACACACACCATATTTTCCATTTTGAATAAGTAGCTGTAGTTTTGCAAGGGTTAACCAGTCTTGGGCCACAAATTTGACACCTGAAATCAACAAAGGGTGGTCAGTTACATATGACCCACTTGTATTTTGCTTGGCCCAATGCTGTTTTGGGCATGAAATACACTGGCAAAGTGGGCACACACACCATATTTTGCCATTTTCAATAAGTAGCTGTAGTTTTGCAAGGGTTAACTAGTCTTGGGCCACAAATTTGACACCTGAAATCAACAAAGGGTGGTCAGTTACATATGACCCACTTGTATTTTGCTTGGCCCAACGCTGTTTTGGGCATGAAATACACTGGCAAAGTGGGCACACACACCATGATTTGCTATTTTGAATAAGTAGCTGTAGTTTTGCAAGGGTTAACCAGTCTTGGGCCACAAATTTGACACCTGAAATCAACAGAGGGTGGTCACTTACATATGACCCACTTGTATTTTGCTTGGCCCAACACTGTTTTTGGCATGAAATACACTGGCAAAGTGGGCACAGACACCATTTTATAAATTGCCATTTTGAATAAGTAGCTGTAGTTTTGCAAGGGTTAACTAGTCTTGGGCCACAAATTTGACCCCTGAAATCAACAGAGGGTGGTCACTTACATATGACCCACTTGTATTTTGCTTGGCCCAACGCTGTTTTTGGCATGAAATACACTGGCAAAGTGGGCACAAACACCATTTTATAAATTGCCATTTTGAATAAGTAGCTGTAGTTTTGCAAGGGTTAACTAGTCTTGGGCCACAAATTTGACCCCTGAAATCAACAGAGAGTGGTCACTTGCATGTGACCCACTTGTATTTTGCCTGGCCCAATGCTGTTTTGGGCATGAAATACACTGGCAAAGTGGGCACACACACCATGTTTTGCTATTTTGAATAAGTAGCTGTAGTTTTGCAAGGGTTAACTAGTCTTGGGCCACAAATTTGACCCCTGAAATCAACAGAGAGTGGTCACTTGCATGTGACCCACTTGTATTTTGCCTGGCCCAACGCTGTTTTGGGCATGAAATACACTGGCAAAGTGGGCACACACACCATATTTTCCATTTTGAATAAGTAGCTGTAGTTTTGCAAGGGTTAACCAGTCTTGGGCCACAAATTTGACACCTGAAATCAACAGAGGGTGGTCAGTTACATATGACCCACTTGTATTTTGCTTGGCCCAATGCTGTTTTGGGCATGAAATACACTGGCAAAGTGGGCACACACACCATGTTTTGCTATTTTGAATAAGTAGCTGTAGTTTTGCAAGGGTTAACTAGTCTTGGGCCACAAATTTGACCCCTGAAATCAACAGAGAGTGGTCACTTGCATGTGACCCACTTGTATTTTGCCTGGCCCAACGCTGTTTTGGGCATGAAATACACTGGCATAGTGGGCACACACACCATATTTTCCATTTTGAATAAGTAGCTGTAGTTTTGCAAGGGTTAATCAGTCTTGGGCCACAAATTTGACACCTGAAATCAACAGAGGGTGGTCAGTTACATATGACCCACTTGTATTTTGCTTGGCCCAATGCGGTTTTGGGCATGAAATACACTGGCAAAGTGGGCACAAACACCATTTTATAAATTGCCATTTTGAATAAGTAGCTGTAGTTTTGCAAGGGTTAATTAGTCTTGGGCCACAAATTTGACCCCTGAAATCAACAGAGAGTGGTCACTTGCATGTGACCCACTTGTATTTTGCCTGGCCCAACGCTGTTTTGGGCATGAAATACACTGGCATAGTGGGCACACACACCATATTTTCCATTTTGAATAAGTAGCTGTAGTTTTGCAAGGGTTAACCAGTCTTGGGCCACAAATTTGACACCTGAAATCAACAGAGGGTGGTCAGTTACATATGACCCACTTGTATTTTGTTTGGCCCAACACTGTTTTGGGCATGAAATACACTGGCAAAGCGGGCACACACACCCTATTTTCCATTTTGAATAAGTAGCTGTAGTTTTGCAAGGGTTAACCAGTCTTGTGCCACAAATTTGACCCCTGAAATCAACAGAGAGTGGTCACTTGCATGTGACCCACTTGTATTTTGCCTGGCCCAACGCTGTTTTGGGCATGAAATACACTGGCATAGTGGGCACACACACCATATTTTCCATTTTGAATAAGTAGCTGTAGTTTTGCAAGGGTTAACCAGTCTTGGGCCACAAATTTGACACCTGAAATCAACAGAGGGTGGTCAGTTACATATGACCCACTTGTATTTTGCTTGGCCCAATGCGGTTTTGGGCATGAAATACACTGGCAAAGTGGGCACAAACACCATTTTATAAATTGCCATTTTGAATAAGTAGCTGTAGTTTTGCAAGGGTTAATTAGTCTTGGGCCACAAATTTGACCCCTGAAATCAACAGAGAGTGGTCACTTGCATGTGACCCACTTGTATTTTGCCTGGCCCAACGCTGTTTTGGGCATGAAATACACTGGCAAAGTGGGCACACACACCATATTTTCCATTTTGAATAAGTAGCTGTAGTTTTGCAAGGGTTAACCAGTCTTGGGCCACAAATTTGACACCTGAAATCAACAGAGGGTGGTCACTTACATATGACCCACTTGTATTTTGCTTGGCCCAATGCGGTTTTGGGCATGAAATACACTGGCAAAGTGGGCACAAACACCATTTTATAAATTGCCATTTTGAATAAGTAGCTGTAGTTTTGCAAGGGTTAATTAGTCTTGGGCCACAAATTTGACCCCTGAAATCAACAGAGAGTGGTCACTTGCATGTGACCCACTTGTATTTTGCCTGGCCCAACGCTGTTTTGGGCATGAAATACACTGGCATAGTGGGCACACACACCATATTTTCCATTTTGAATAAGTAGCTGTAGTTTTGCAAGGGTTAACCAGTCTTGGGCCACAAATCTGACAGCTGAAATCAACAGAGGGTGGTCACTTACATGTGACGCAGTTGTATTTTGCTTGGCCCAACGCTGTTTTGGGCATGAAATACACTGGCAAAGCGGGCACACACACCATATTTTGCCATTTTGAATAAGTAGCTGTAGTTTAGCAAGGGTTAACTAGTCTTGGGCCACAAATTTGACCCCCATAAACAACAGAGGGTGGTCACTTACATATGACGCAGTTGTATTTTGCCTGGCCCAACGCTGTTTTGAGCATGAAATATACTGGCAAAGTGGGCACACACCATATTTTACCATTTTGAATAAGTAGCTGTAGTTTTGCAAGGGTTAACCAGTCTTGGGCCACAAATTTGACACCTGAAATCAACAGAGGGTGGTCAGTTACATATGACCCACTTGTATTTTGCTTGGCCCAATGCGGTTTTGGGCATGAAATACACTGGCAAAGTGGGCACAAACACCATTTTATAAATTGCCATTTTGAATAAGTAGCTGTAGTTTTGCAAGGGTTAATTAGTCTTGGGCCACAAATTTGACACCTGAAATCAACAAAGCGTAGTCACTTACATATGACCCACTTGTATTTTGCTTGGCCCAACGCTGTTTTGGGCATGAAATACACTGGCATAGTGGGCACACACACCATATTTTCCATTTTGAATAAGTAGCTGTAGTTTTGCAAGGGTTAACCAGTCTTGGGCCACAAATTTGACACCTGAAATCAACAGAGGGTGGTCAGTTACATATGACCCACTTGTATTTTGTTTGGCCCAACACTGTTTTGGGCATGAAATACACTGGCAAAGCGGGCACACACACCATATTTTCCATTTTGAATAAGTAGCTGTAGTTTTGCAAGGGTTAACCAGTCTTGGGCCACAAATTTGACACCTGAAATCAACAAAGGGTGGTCAGTTACATATGACCCACTTGTATTTTGCTTGGCCCAATGCTGTTTTGGGCATGAAATACACTGGCAAAGTGGGCACACACACCATATTTTGCCATTTTCAATAAGTAGCTGTAGTTTTGCAAGGGTTAACTAGTCTTGGGCCACAAATTTGACACCTGAAATCAACAAAGGGTGGTCAGTTACATATGACCCACTTGTATTTTGCTTGGCCCAACGCTGTTTTGGGCATGAAATACACTGGCAAAGTGGGCACACACACCATGATTTGCTATTTTGAATAAGTAGCTGTAGTTTTGCAAGGGTTAACCAGTCTTGGGCCACAAATTTGACACCTGAAATCAACAGAGGGTGGTCACTTACATATGACCCACTTGTATTTTGCTTGGCCCAACACTGTTTTTGGCATGAAATACACTGGCAAAGTGGGCACAGACACCATTTTATAAATTGCCATTTTGAATAAGTAGCTGTAGTTTTGCAAGGGTTAACTAGTCTTGGGCCACAAATTTGACCCCTGAAATCAACAGAGGGTGGTCACTTACATATGACCCACTTGTATTTTGCTTGGCCCAACGCTGTTTTTGGCATGAAATACACTGGCAAAGTGGGCACAAACACCATTTTATAAATTGCCATTTTGAATAAGTAGCTGTAGTTTTGCAAGGGTTAACTAGTCTTGGGCCACAAATTTGACCCCTGAAATCAACAGAGAGTGGTCACTTGCATGTGACCCACTTGTATTTTGCCTGGCCCAATGCTGTTTTGGGCATGAAATACACTGGCAAAGTGGGCACACACACCATGTTTTGCTATTTTGAATAAGTAGCTGTAGTTTTGCAAGGGTTAACTAGTCTTGGGCCACAAATTTGACCCCTGAAATCAACAGAGAGTGGTCACTTGCATGTGACCCACTTGTATTTTGCCTGGCCCAACGCTGTTTTGGGCATGAAATACACTGGCAAAGTGGGCACACACACCATATTTTCCATTTTGAATAAGTAGCTGTAGTTTTGCAAGGGTTAACCAGTCTTGGGCCACAAATTTGACACCTGAAATCAACAGAGGGTGGTCAGTTACATATGACCCACTTGTATTTTGCTTGGCCCAATGCTGTTTTGGGCATGAAATACACTGGCAAAGTGGGCACACACACCATGTTTTGCTATTTTGAATAAGTAGCTGTAGTTTTGCAAGGGTTAACTAGTCTTGGGCCACAAATTTGACCCCTGAAATCAACAGAGAGTGGTCACTTGCATGTGACCCACTTGTATTTTGCCTGGCCCAACGCTGTTTTGGGCATGAAATACACTGGCATAGTGGGCACACACACCATATTTTCCATTTTGAATAAGTAGCTGTAGTTTTGCAAGGGTTAATCAGTCTTGGGCCACAAATTTGACACCTGAAATCAACAGAGGGTGGTCAGTTACATATGACCCACTTGTATTTTGCTTGGCCCAATGCGGTTTTGGGCATGAAATACACTGGCAAAGTGGGCACAAACACCATTTTATAAATTGCCATTTTGAATAAGTAGCTGTAGTTTTGCAAGGGTTAATTAGTCTTGGGCCACAAATTTGACCCCTGAAATCAACAGAGAGTGGTCACTTGCATGTGACCCACTTGTATTTTGCCTGGCCCAACGCTGTTTTGGGCATGAAATACACTGGCATAGTGGGCACACACACCATATTTTCCATTTTGAATAAGTAGCTGTAGTTTTGCAAGGGTTAACCAGTCTTGGGCCACAAATTTGACACCTGAAATCAACAGAGGGTGGTCAGTTACATATGACCCACTTGTATTTTGTTTGGCCCAACACTGTTTTGGGCATGAAATACACTGGCAAAGCGGGCACACACACCCTATTTTCCATTTTGAATAAGTAGCTGTAGTTTTGCAAGGGTTAACCAGTCTTGTGCCACAAATTTGACCCCTGAAATCAACAGAGAGTGGTCACTTGCATGTGACCCACTTGTATTTTGCCTGGCCCAACGCTGTTTTGGGCATGAAATACACTGGCATAGTGGGCACACACACCATATTTTCCATTTTGAATAAGTAGCTGTAGTTTTGCAAGGGTTAACCAGTCTTGGGCCACAAATTTGACACCTGAAATCAACAGAGGGTGGTCAGTTACATATGACCCACTTGTATTTTGCTTGGCCCAATGCGGTTTTGGGCATGAAATACACTGGCAAAGTGGGCACAAACACCATTTTATAAATTGCCATTTTGAATAAGTAGCTGTAGTTTTGCAAGGGTTAATTAGTCTTGGGCCACAAATTTGACCCCTGAAATCAACAGAGAGTGGTCACTTGCATGTGACCCACTTGTATTTTGCCTGGCCCAACGCTGTTTTGGGCATGAAATACACTGGCATAGTGGGCACACACACCATATTTTCCATTTTGAATAAGTAGCTGTAGTTTTGCAAGGGTTAACCAGTCTTGGGCCACAAATTTGACACCTGAAATCAACAGAGGGTGGTCAGTTACATATGACCCACTTGTATTTTGCTTGGCCCAATGCGGTTTTGGGCATGAAGTACACTGGCAAAGTGGGCACAAACACCATTTTATAAATTGCCATTTTGAATAAGTAGCTGTAGTTTTGCAAGGGTTAATTAGTCTTGGGCCACAAATTTGACACCTGAAATCAACAAAGCGTAGTCACTTACATATGACCCACTTGTATTTTGCTTGGCCCAACGCTGTTTTGGGCATGAAATACACTGGCAAAGTGTGCCCACACACCATATTTTACCATTTTGAATAAGTAGCTATAGTTTTGCAAGAGTTAACTAGTCTTGGGACACAATTGTGAGACCTGCAATCAACAGAATGTGGTCACTTACATATCACCCACTTGTATTCTGCTTGGCCCAACATTGATTTGTGAATGAATTACGCTGGGAAAGTAGGCACAACCACCATATTATGATTTACCATTTTGAATATGTAGCTGTAGTTTTGCAAGGGTTAACTAGTCTTGGGCGACATATTTGATACCAGAAATCAAGGGTTAGATTAGCTCCTTATCGCACAGGGGAGTCATAGAGAGTCTATGTTGCGTTAAAGTTGTCTGAAGTCAGCTCTTATCCTTGCTTGAAGGAAGCTATACTCAGCAGGATTGGGGTGACGGGTCCCAGCAAAGCCCAAGAATATTATGAGTTGCAGCTGAACCCATCTGAGCCTCCAGTGGTCAAACTGGCATAATTGGCCAAACTGAGTAAAACCTGGTTACAGATAAAAACTCTTCTCAGTGGGTAGTGGAAGTGATGGCTCTAGACCAGGCTATACGGGTATCAGACCGTGGTGTAAAACACTGGGCCTTTGCAGGCTGACCCCAGACAATTGAGGAGCTAGCAGTGGTGATTGAGAGGTACCTGACCCTGGGAAATTTTAATAAAGCCAAGCAAGGGTTACAGCCAGTACATAAGCCCAATACCCAGATCCCCATTGTTAAACCAAACAGCCCGTCTCCAGTCATATGTTTTGAGTGCAGAGAGCCCAGTCATGCACAGCGGTACTTCCTAAAGCAGGGTGAGCTAGTGGATTGCAGCTCAGGGAAAACAGTACAACCTGTATTCAGTATGGCGCCTGGAATTATTTCCCCAGCTGAAACTACCATTTCATCTGATGGTACAGATTGAAGGCTGGGATATCTGGGCCTTGGTTGATACTGGCAATGAATTATCTATCATCTCTGCTAACCTGGTTCTTCCCGGGTCTGGCCAGGTTGTGCGTCTGGTAAAGATGCTATGTATACTTGGTGACATAGAAGAATGCCCATTGGTGCACCTGCCGGTGGTGATTAAAGTAAGACCAGTAAAAATGGTAGTCACAGTAGCTTCCAAACCTCTTTATCCACTAATCCTGGGCCAGGACTTCCCACTGTTGCAGGAGTTTGTTACCTGGCATGACATTGGCAGACAGACAAAGGTTAAGCTGTCGCAGGGGCCAAGATCTACTGGAAGCCAAGGTTGTATGACTGTAAACCCCTCTCTTGCCAGTGAGATTGAGACACATTAGTCCCCCATTTGCGAAAGAGTGTCTTTGCAGGACTTTAGGCGAGATCAACATAACGATGGCAACTTGTCTAATACTTTTTAAAATGTGGTAGTGGTAAATGGTAAGGTAAACTCTGCTTTACCACCTGAAGGTGTACCTTACTTTATGTGAAAAACATTTTTTTTTTACCTTGTAACTTATTTGCAAGGTAAAAGGGTAGACCAGTTGCTGATTCCCCGAAAACACGAGCAGCTGGTACTGAGGGCGGCTCACATGCATTTATGGGGTGGCCATTTAGGGGAGAGGAAAACTCTCCAGCTATGTTTCTCCTGGCCAGGCATTCATGCTGCAGTAAAAGAATATTGTCAGGAATGCCCAGTGTACTAAAAGAATGCACCCCAGACAGAATTTAGGGCGACCTTGGTTTTCCTGACTATAATTTCCATGCCTATTCAGCCAATTTTTATAGATCTGATAGGGCCAGTAGAAAAATCGGATCATGGGCATCAGTATATATTGGTGACGGTGGACTACTCCACCGGGTACCCGGAGGCCATACCACTATGTAACATGAAATCTAGCACTATTGTCCAGGAGTTCTTGATGCTGTATACCCGTCTAGGAATACCAATAGAGGTCCTGACCGACTAAGGTACCCCTTTTGTGTCTAAATTAATGAAATACCTGTGTCGCCTGTTAAAGGTGGATAGAATTACCATTTCGGTTTACCACCCGCAGACAGACGGCTTGGTTGAATGCTTTAACAGAACCCTTATGCAGATGATGAAAAGGGCAGTGTCACAGGAGAAGCGAGATTAGGACCTACTCTTACCTTAGCTAATGTTGGCAGTTTGAGAGGTACCCCAAGCCTCTTTTTTTATTATTATTATTATTATTATTATTATCCTTTATTTATATAGAGACTTTATATAGAGACTGTATGGGGTTTAGACCCTTCAAACTCCTCTATGGTAGACAACGCAGAGGGATACTAGATCTATTAAAAGATGGGTGGGAGCAGCAATTGTCCCAAGGGGATGCGGTTAAGATCCCGCCGGACGGAATCCCGGCGGTTGAAATACTGACGCCGGAACCCCGACCGGCACAATCCCGACATATTCTGCCTCCGTGGGTGTCCACGACACCCATAGAGGGAGAATATAAAAGTGTGCTGAGCATAGCAAAGCACCGTGCCTGCAGCGTGGCGAGCAAAGCGAGCCCACAATGGGCTGCGTTCTGCTCGCCACCCCTGTCGGGATTGTGTGGTCGAAATTCCGGCGTCAGTATTTCGACCGCCGGGATCCCATCCTGCGGGATTTAGTACTGATCCCGTCCCAAGAGCCTAACATCGTTCAGTTTGTGTCCCAATTATATGGCTGTCTAAGGCAAATTGCGCCACTTCTGACCAAGCATATGGCAAGAGCTCAACAGGATCAAAAACGCAGTCATGGCGTTACTGCTGTCAACCGGACTCTCAATAGGGGCAACAAGGTACTGATACTTGTGTCTAGGTACGGCAGGAAGGTAGAAGGAAAGAGGTAAAAGTCTACCATGTGAATTTGTTGAAGCCTTGGAAAGTGCCAGTCATCCCTCTTTAGTGGCCATGAAAACCCCAGTATGTCAGGTGCCTACTGAAGTAACTGAGTCCTAGCCAGAAACAAGAAGTGGTAAACTTAGTAGCACAGTACCAGGTTGTGTTCTCTGCCCTCCTGGGGAAAACTCAAATCATACAGCATGACAATGTTACTCCACCCAGGGGGGTGATAAAACAAAGGCAATATTGTATATCTGAGGCCCAACAGGCAGCAGTAAAACGGGAACTGGAAGTGATGCGGCGCTTGGGGGTCACAGAGTAGTCAAACAGTGAATGGAATAATCCCATTTTTTTTTAGAGCCCAAGCTTTTTGGAGCTTTGAGATTCTGTAATGACTTCAGAAAGTTAAATAAAGTTCCTCGGTTTGATTCCTATCCTATGCCCCGGGTTTATGAACTTAGCAATAAGCCTGTATCTAACTACGCTAGATTTACTGAAGGGGTACTGGCAAATTCCTCTGATGGAAGCTGCCAAAGCAACAACAGCCTTCTCTACCACAGTGGGTTTGTTCCAGTCGCACCTTCCAAAGGTGGATGCAGTGTTACAGTCTCTACAGGCACAAGGGTTCACAGCTAACCTGGAGAAGTGTGCCATCATATCTGTGGAGGCAAAGTATCTGGGGTATATTGTATGCCAAGGGTAAGTTAAACCTCAACCTGGCAAGGTGGAAGCAGTCTTCACATGGCCTAAGCTAAAATGTATGTCGCAACTCAGGATATTCTTTGGTCTGGTGGGCTATTATCGTAGGTTCAGGGGTGGAACTTGCAGCGGTGCAACCGGCAGGGCCCCTCCACGATGAAGGGGCCCACAGCCGGAGGCACTACAATGAGTGAGACTGACTCATTACATGCCACCTGCCGGCGCGCTGCAAGCCGCCGCTTCCCCTTAACAGAATGAGGCTGAGCTGCAGTCTGGCCAGAGGGGGAGGAGGATGCAGTGGAGGAGTCTGGAGAAGGAGAAGGGGCCATCTTCCCCTCTCATTCACGGGCAGCCCAGCTGTTTCTTTTTGCTACCGGAGCCGGAGCATCACGTGACCATGCGGCTAAACTGTAGAGTTAGTGCAGCAGCATTCCTTGTAAAGGCGGTAAGGCAGCTGTGTGTTTATTTATTTTTATTTTATTATACATTTTTCTAATTGTACATTTCATCCTGCAAACTCAGAATCGCGGACCTCGAAGAGGCGGAGCCTACATTGAGGGGGCGGAGATTGGGAGGTGGTGGTCTCTCTGCAAATAGTAATGGTGACTGTGCAGTGACATATAACATACAGCACAGCATAGAGTGACCCCACTAAGGCAGCCAGGCACAGGGTCATGTGTTGTCACCCAGGGTGCATGTGCTGCTGCTGGCTGCATGATGCATAGTGTGGACATCTGTCTCCATGGGCCTTGTGTATCCTTGTACAAAGGAATTGTCCCATTTTTATACAGTGAGAAGTCTTCTGAGTTTTTGTGGGAGTTGGATACAATTGGCCGACAGTTATCATATTGATATTCATTATGTCGACATAAAGAACTGTCAACAAACAGTCCCTTGTGATATAGCAGTTTCGTACTTTATACCGGTGACAGCAGTGCCTTTTTCTGGATCACATTGCATTGGCGATGTCTCAGCAGTGTTCTGGTGAGTATTTTCCCCATTATCCCTAATCCCTAAACCTTTCCCTAGTAGCTAACCTTAACCTTTACCCCTCCCCACAGCCTAACCCTAGCCACCACCCCAGTGCCTCACCCCTCCCCCCCAGCAGCCTAACCCTAAAACTTTACCGTAGTGCCTACTATATTGGCGTTATGTGTAAAAGAAGCTCTACTGTGTGGCGTAATGTGTATAAGGAGCTCTACTGTGTGGCTTAACCTGTATAAGGGGTATTACTGTGTGGTGTAACGTCTATAAGAAGCACCACTGTGTGGCGTAACGTGTATAAGGAGCACTATTGTGTGGCGTAAAGTGTATAAGGACCATTACAGTGTGTTGTAACGTGTATAAGGAGCTCTACTGTGTTGCGTAACATGTATAAGGAACAGTACTGGGTGGAGTAACGTGTATCAGGAGCACTACTGTGTGGTATAACGTATATTAAGATACTACTGTGTGGTATAACGTATATTAAGATACTACTGTGTGGCGTAACATGTATAAGAGGCACTACTGTGTGTTGTAATGTGTATAAGAACTACTGTGTGGCGTAACGTGTAGAAGGAGCTCTACTATGTGGCGTAATGCGTATAAGAAGCAGTACTGTGTGGCATAACGTGTTTCAGGAGCACTACTGTGTGGCGTAACGTGTAGAAGGAGCTCTACTATGTGGCGTAATGCGTATAAGAAGCAATACTGTGTGGCATAACGTGTTTCAGGAGCAGTACTGTGTAGCGTAATGTATATAAGGAGTACTACTGTTCAGTGTAATGTAATGTAAATCAGTGTAATGTAATGAGGTTGCACTACTGTGTGGCATAATTTGAATTGGTGGTACTATTGTGTGCCCACACCCCTTTTCAATGAGACCATGCCCTATTTTTTGACACACGTTTTGGATCTTGGGCGGGCTGGGGCAACGCATTTTGTTGCACCTCGGCCCACCATGGTCTTGTTCCGCCACTGCGTAGGTGCATGCGCGAATTTGCCACAGGGCAGCATCATTCACTGAATGTCTGAGGAAACAGTCCCCAGACAAGATCTAATCACAGATGTGCTAAATGTAGCACATCTACAATCATGTACTCTGACATGCGGGTGGATGCCCAGCACAGGGCTGGTCCGCCCTGCATGACTGGCCCTAGCCCCCCCCATCCCCCTCGCACAGGTACAAAACCATTGCACGGTGTCGATGATTTTGTACCTGATGAGTAACTCCCTGCAAACGAAGCTCCTGCACGCTGGCAGTCCGCTACTCGCCACATCCCGGGTCGCAGAGTCTGTGTGTAACACCACGCAGCTGCCTCGGGCCACCCCCCAACGGTCCAGACAGGCCTCCGTTGTCCGGACCGTGGTTCTAAAGCCGGTGGCATGCCCCTTCCCACCACATGACCGCCTCTGCCTGTCAATCAGGCAGAGGCGATCGAAGCCCTGAGATGCTGATAGAATCTCACTGGGCTCCCGGATTGCGCACTCCACAAAGTAATTCAGACTGCGATCGCTGCTGCTGCAGTGTTACAGTCTGAATTACCCCCTAGGCCCGCAGAGACTACATTGCAGAATTTAAGAAAAGCTTTATGCACAGAGACTGTATTGCAGGCTCCTGATTCCAGGGGTCAAATTTGTGGCCCAAGACTAGTTAACCCTTGCAAAACTACAGCTACTTATTCAAAATGGCAATTTATAAAATGGTGTTTATGCCCACTTTGCCAGTGTATTTCATGCCCAAAACAGCGTTGGGCCAAACAAAATACAAGTGGGTGATATGTAAGTGACCACCCTCTGCTGATTTCAGGGGTCAAATTTGTGGCCCAAGACTAGTTAACCCTTGCAAAACTACAGCTACTTATTCAAAATGGCAATTTATAAAATGGTGTTTATGCCCACTTTGCCAGTGTATTTCATGCCCAAAACAGCATTGGGCCAGGCAAAATACAAGTGGGTCACATGCAAGTGACCACTCTCTGTTGATTTCAGGTGTCAAATTTGTGGCCCAAGACTAGTTAACCCTTGCAAAACTACAGCTACTTATTCAAAATAGCAATTTATAAAATGGTGTTTATGCCCACTTTGCCAGTGTATTTCATGCCCAAAACAGCATTGGGCCAAGCAAAATACAAGTGGGTGATATGTAAGTGACCACCCTCTGTTGATTTCAGGGGTAAAATTTGTGGCCCAAGACTAGTTAACCCTTGCAAAACTACAGCTACTTATTCAAAATGGCAAAATATGGTGTGTGTGCCCATTTTGCCAGTGTATTTCATGCCCAAAACAGCGTTGGGCCAAACAAAATACAAGTGGGTGATATGTAAGTGACCACCCTCTGCTGATTTCAGGGGTCAAATTTGTGGCCCAAGACTAGTTAACCCTTGCAAAACTACAGCTACTTATTCAAAATGGCAAAATATGGTGTGTGTGCCCACTTTGCCAGTGTATTTCATGCCCAAAACAGCATTGGGCCAGGCAAAATACAAGTGGGTCACATGCAAGTGACCACTCTCTGTTGATTTCAGGGGTAAAATTTGTGGCCCAAGACTAGTTAACCCTTGCAAAACTACAGCTACTTATTCAAAATAGCAATTTATAAAATGGTGTTTATGCCCACTTTGCCAGTGTATTTCATGCCCAAAACAGCATTGGGCCAAGCAAAATACAAGTGGGTGATATGTAAGTGACCACCCTCTGTTGATTTCAGGGGTAAAATTTGTGGCCCAAGACTAGTTAACCCTTGCAAAACTACAGCTACTTATTCAAAATGGCAAAATATGGTGTGTGTGCCCATTTTGCCAGTGTATTTCATGCCCAAAACAGCGTTGGGCCAAACAAAATACAAGTGGGTGATATGTAAGTGACCACCCTCTGCTGATTTCAGGGGTCAAATTTGTGGCCCAAGACTAGTTAACCCTTGCAAAACTACAGCTGCTTATTCAAAATGGCAAAATATGGTGTGTGTGCCCACTTTGCCAGTGTATTGTATGCCCAAAACAGCGTTGGGCCAAGCAAAATACAAGTGGGTCATATGTAAGTGACCACCCTCTGTTGATTTCAGGGGTCAAATTTGTGGCCCAAGACTAGTTAACCCTTGCAAAACTACAGCTACTTATTCAAAATGGCAATTTATAAAATGGTGTCTGTGCCCACTTTGCCAGTGTATTTCATGCCCAAAACAGCGTTGGGCCAAGCAAAATACAAGTGGGTCATATGTAAGTGACCACCCTCTGTTGATTTCAGTTGTCAAATTTGTGGCCCAAGACTGGTTAACCCTTGCAAAACTACAGCTACTTATTCAAAATAGCAAATCATGGTGTGTGTGCCCACTTTGCCAGTGTATTTCATGCCCAAAACAGCGTTGAGCCAGGAAAAATACAAGTGGGTCACATGCAAGTGACCACCCTCTGTTGTTTTTGCGGGTCAAATGTGTGGCCCAAGACTGGTTAACCCTTGCAAAACTACAGCTACTTATTCAAAATGGTAAGATATGGTGTGTGTGCCCACTTTGCCAGTGTACTGTATTTCATGCCCAAAACAGCGTTGGGCCAAGCAAAATACAACTGCGTCATATGTAAGTGACCACCCTCTGTTGATTTCAGGTGTCAGATTTGTGGCCCAAGACTGGTTAACCCTTGCAAAACTACAGCTACTTATTCAAAATGGTAAAATATGGTGTGTGTGCCCACTTTGCCAGTGTATTTCATGCCCAAAACAGCGTTGGGCCAGGCAAAATACAAGTGGGTCACATGCAAGTGACCACTCTCTGTTGATTTCAGGTGTCAAATTTGTGGCCCAAGACTAGTTAACCCTTGCAAAACTACAGCTACTTATTCAAAATGGCAAAATATGGTGTGTGTGCCCACTTTGCCAGTGTATTTCATGCCCAAAACAGTGTTGGGCCAGGCAAAATACAAGTGGGTCACATGCAAGGGACCCTACTCTGTTGATTTCAGGTGTCAAATTTGTGACAGAAGACTCATTAACCCTTGCGAAACTGAATGATCTGAATAAGAAGCTGGAGTTCGAATAAGAAGTGAATAAGAAGCTGGAGCTTGAATAAGAAGTGAATAAGAAGCTGGCCGAATAAGAAGCTAACTTCAGCCTCGTCCCAGCCAGCCTATTTTATTACACACCACCGGCCTCTCCTTCAATCCCAACATACAGTATCTAACACCCACCTGGATTCAGTGAGAGTATTGGACACATCCACTGCCTACCCAGTGCCCTCACCGTCACCAGCCTTTTTCTCTTTCACCTCACGTACAAGTACAGTACCTCCTGAGAGGAGCTGTGTGCTGCGCTGTCACTGCAGCTCCCTCTACAGGCACCAAGAAGCAAGCGTCTCTGTGTAAGGATGGAGCTGCTGCAGCCTGTCAGTTCCTCACGCTGTATACACACACAAAAAACGATCAGCAGCGCAGATGGATCGGCGGCCAGGGGGGGTTTCTAGGTACTCGGAAACCCCCCCTGCGTGCACGTATGGGTTCCACCGACGGAGTTATCAACTATACAGTGCCACGGCTCTCTTCCGGCCAGCGCAATCCATTTAAATTTTACCCCATCCTACGTGTTGCACTGACACAGCTTGATGCCATGGTTGATGCCCAGATCCTTGGGGCCCCTCACAACGTTGGGGCCCGGTACGGGTGTCCCCTTTGACCCCCCCTGTCGCCGGGCCTGATACCACCTAACCGTGGTTTTTTTTTCTTTCTTTATACATACATACTAGTTACGAGTATACTATCTCTTTATCAACCAGTCTATATTAGCAGCAGACACAGTACAGTGCGGTAGTTCACGGCTGTGGCTACCTCTGTGTCGGCACTCGGCAGCCCGTCCATAATTGTATATACCACCTAACCGTGGTTTTTTTTTCTTTCTTTATACATACATACTAGTTACGAGTATACTATCTCTTTATCAACCAGTCTATATATTAGCAGCAGACACAGTACAGTGCGGTAGTTCACGGCTGTGGCTACCTCTGTGTCGGCACTCGGCAGCCCGTCCATAATTGTATATACCACCTAACCGTGGTTTTTTTTTCTTTCTTTATACATACATACTAGTTACGATTACGAGTATACTATCTCTTTATCAACCAGTCTATATATTAGCAGCAGACACAGTACAGTGCGGTAGTTCACGGCTGTGGCTACCTCTGTGTCGGCACTCGGCAGCCCGTCCATAATTGTATATACCACCTAACCGTGGTTTTTTTTTCTTTCTTTATACATACATACTAGTTACGAGTATACTATCTCTTTATCAACCAGTCTATATATTAGCAGCAGACACAGTACAGTGCGGTAGTTCACGGCTGTGGCTACCTCTGTGTCGGCACTCGGCAGCCCGTCCATAATTGTATATACCACCTAACCGTAGTTTTTTTTTCTTTCTTTATACATACATACTAGTTACGAGTATACTATCTCTTTATCAACCAGTCTATATATTAGCAGCAGACACAGTACAGTGCGGTAGTTCACGGCTGTGGCTACCTCTGTGTCGGCACTCGGCAGCCCGTCCATAATTGTATATACCACCTAACCGTGGTTTTTTTTTCTTTCTTTATACATACATACTAGTTACGAGTATACTATCTCTTTATCAACCAGTCTATATATTAGCAGCAGACACAGTACAGTGCGGTAGTTCACGGCTGTGGCTACCTCTGTGTCGGCACTCGGCAGCCCGTCCATAATTGTATATACCACCTAACCGTGGTTTTTTTTTCTTTCTTTATACATACATACTAGTTACGAGTATACTATCTCTTTATCAACCAGTCTATATATTAGCAGCAGACACAGTACAGTGCGGTAGTTCACGGCTGTGGCTACCTCTGTGTCGGCACTCGGCAGCCCGTCCATAATTGTATATACCACCTAACCGTGGTTTTTTTTTCTTTCTTTATACATACATACTAGTTACGAGTATACTATCTCTTTATCAACCAGTCTATATATTAGCAGCAGACACAGTACAGTGCGGTAGTTCACGGCTGTGGCTACCTCTGTGTCGGCACTCGGCAGCCCGTCCATAATTGTATATACCACCTAACCGTGGTTTTTTTTTCTTTCTTTATACATACATACTAGTTACGAGTATACTATCTCTTTATCAACCAGTCTATATATTAGCAGCAGACACAGTACAGTGCGGTAGTTCACGGCTGTGGCTACCTCTGTGTCGGCACTCGGCAGCCCGTCCATAATTGTATACTAGTATCCAATCCATCCATCTCCATTGTTTACCTGAGGTGCCTTTTAGTTGTGCCTATTAAAATATGGAGAACAAAAATGTTGAGGTTCCAAAATTAGGGAAAGATCAAGATCCACTTCCACCTCGTGCTGAAGCTGCTGCCACTAGTCATGGCCGAGACGATGAAATGCCAGCAACGTCGTCTGCCAAGGCCGATGCCCAATGGCATAGTACAGAGCATGTCAAAACCAAAACACCAAATATCAGTAAAAAAAGGACTCCAAAACCTAAAATAAAATTGTCGGAGGAGAAGCGTAAACTTGCCAATATGCCATTTACCACACGGAGTGGCAAGGAACGGCTGAGGCCCTGGCCTATGTTCATGGCTAGTGGTTCAGCTTCACATGAGGATGGAAGCACTCAGCCTCTCGCTAGAAAACTGAAAAGACTCAAGCTGGCAAAAGCACCGCAAAGAACTGTGCGTTCTTTGAAATCCCAAATCCACAAGGAGAGTCCAATTGTGTCGGTTGCGATGCCTGACCTTCCCAACACTGGACGTGAAGAGCATGCGCCTTCCACCATTTGCACGCCCCCTGAAAGTGCTGGAAGGAGCACCCGCAGTCCAGTTCCTGATAGTCAGATTGAAGATGTCAGTGTTGAAGTACACCAGGATGAGGAGGATATGGGTGTTGCTGGCGCTGGGGAGGAAATTGACCAGGAGGATTCTGATGGTGAGGTGGTTTGTTTAAGTCAGGCACCCGGGGAGACACCTGTTGTCCGTGGGAGGAATATGGCCGTTGACATGCCAGGTGAAAATACCAAAAAAATCAGCTCTTCGGTGTGGAGGTATTTCACCAGAAATGCGGACAACAGGTGTCAAGCCGTGTGTTCCCTTTGTCAAGCTGTAATAAGTAGGGGTAAGGACGTTAACCACCTCGGAACATCCTCCCTTATACGTCACCTGCAGCGCATTCATAATAAGTCAGTGACAAGTTCAAAAACTTTGGGTGACAGCGGAAGCAGTCCACTGACCAGTAAATCCCTTCCTCTTGTAACCAAGCTCACGCAAACCACCCCACCAACTCCCTCAGTGTCAATTTCCTCCTTCCCCAGGAATGCCAATAGTCCTGCAGGCCATGTCACTGGCAAGTCTGACGAGTCCTCTCCTGCCTGGGATTCCTCCGATGCATCCTTGCGTGTAACGCCTACTGCTGCTGGCGCTGCTGTTGTTGCCGCTGGGAGTCGATGGTCATCCCAGAGGGGAAGTCGTAAGCCCACTTGTACTACTTCCAGTAAGCAATTGACTGTTCAACAGTCCTTTGCGAGGAAGATGAAATATCACAGCAGTCATCCTACTGCAAAGCGGATAACTGAGTCCTTGACAACTATGTTGGTGTTAGACGTGCGTCCGGTATCCGCCGTTAGTTCACAGGGAACTAGACAATTTATTGAGGCAGTGTGCCCCCGTTACCAAATACCATCTAGGTTCCACTTCTCTAGGCAGGCGATACCGAGAATGTACACGGACGTCAGAAAAAGACTCACCAGTCTCCTAAAAAATGCAGTTGTACCCAATGTCCACTTAACCACGGACATGTGGACAAGTGGAGCAGGGCAGGGTCAGGACTATATGACTGTGACAGCCCACTGGGTAGATGTATGGACTCCCGCCGCAAGAACAGCAGCGGCGGCACCAGTAGCAGCATCTCGCAAACGCCAACTCTTTCCTAGGCAGGCTACGCTTTGTATCACCGCTTTCCAGAATACGCACACAGCTGAAAACCTCTTACGGCAACTGAGGAAGATCATCGCGGAATGGCTTACCCCAATTGGACTCTCCTGTGGATTTGTGGCATCGGACAACGCCAGCAATATTGTGTGTGCATTAAATATGGGCAAATTCCAGCACGTCCCATGTTTTGCACATACCTTGAATTTGGTGGTGCAGAATTTTTTAAAAAACGACAGGGGCGTGCAAGAGATGCTGTCGGTGGCCAGAAAAATTGCGGGACACTTTCGGCGTACAGGCACCACGTACAGAAGACTGGAGCACCACCAAAAACTACTGAACCTGCCCTGCCATCATCTGAAGCAAGAAGTGGTAACGAGGTGGAATTCAACCCTCTATATGCTTCAGAGGTTGGAGGAGCAGCAAAAGGCCATTCAAGCCTATACAATTGAGCACGATATAGGAGATGGAATGCACCTGTCTCAAGTGCAGTGGAGAATGATTTCAACGTTGTGCAAGGTTCTGATGCCCTTTGAACTTGCCACACGTGAAGTCAGTTCAGACACTGCCAGCCTGAGTCAGGTCATTCCCCTCATCAGGCTTTTGCAGAAGAAGCTGGAGGCATTGAAGAAGGAGCTAAAAGGGAGCGATTCCGCTAGGCATGTGGGACTTGTGGATGCAGCCCTTAATTCGCTTAACAAGGATTCACGGGTGGTCAATCTGTTGAAATCAGAGCACTACATTTTGGCCACCGTGCTCGATCCTAGATTTAAAGCCTACCTTGGATCTCTCTTTCCGGCAGACACAGGTCTGCTGGGGTTGAAAGACCTGCTGGTGACAAAATTGTCAAGTCAAGCGGAACGCGACCTGTCAACATCTCCTCCTTCACATTCTCCCGCAACTGGGGGTGCGAGGAAAAGGCTCAGAATTCCGAGCCCACCCGCTGGCGGTGATGCAGGGCAGTCTGGAGCGACTGCTGATGCTGACATCTGGTCCGGACTGAAGGACCTGACAACGATTACGGACATGTCGTCTACTGTCACTGCATATGATTCTCTCAACATTGATAGAATGGTGGAGGATTATATGAGTGACCGCATCCAAGTAGGCACGTCACACAGTCCGTACTTATACTGGCAGGAAAAAGAGGCAATTTGGAGGCCCTTGCACAAACTGGCTTTATTCTACCTAAGTTGCCCTCCCACAAGTGTGTACTCCGAAAGAGTGTTTAGTGCCGCCGCTCACCTTGTCAGCAATCGGCGTACGAGGTTACATCCAGAAAATGTGGAGAAGATGATGTTCATTAAAATGAATTATAATCAATTCCTCCGCGGAGACATTGACCAGCAGCAATTGCCTCCACAAAGTACACAGGGAGCTGAGATGGTGGATTCCAGTGGGGACGAATTGATAATCTGTGAGGAGGGGGATGTACACGGTGATATATCGGAGGGTGAAGATGAGGTGGACATCTTGCCTCTGTAGAGCCAGTTTGTGCAAGGAGAGATTAATTGCTTCTTTTTTGGGGGGGGTCCAAACCAACCCGTCATATCAGTCACAGTCGTGTGGCAGACCCTGTCACTGAAATGATGGGTTGGTTAAAGTGTGCATGTCCTGTTTTGTTTATACAACATAAGGGTGGGTGGGAGGGCCCAAGGACAATTCCATCTTGCACCTCTTTTTTCTTTTCTTTTTCTTTGCATCATGTGCTGATTGGGGAGGGTTTTTTTGGAAGGGACATCCTGCGTGACACTGCAGTGCCACTCCTAGATGGGCCCGGTGTTTGTGTCGGCCACTAGGGTCGCTAATCTTACTCACACAGTCAGCTACCTCATTGCGCCTCTTTTTTTCTTTGCGTCATGTGCTGTTTGGGGAGGGTTTTTTGGAAGGGACATCCTGCGTGACACTGCAGTGCCACTCCTAGATGGGCCCGGTGTTTGTGTCGGCCACTAGGGTTGCTAATCTTACTCACACAGCTACCTCATTGCGCCTCTTTTTTTCTTTGCGTCATGTGCTGTTTGGGGAGGGTTTTTTGGAAGGGACATCCTGCGTGACACTGCAGTGCCACTCCTAGATGGGCCCGGTGTTTGTGTCGGCCACTAGGGTCGCTAATCTTACTCACACAGCTACCTCATTGCGCCTCTTTTTTTCTTTGCGTCATGTGCTGTTTGGGGAGGGTTTTTTGGAAGGGCCATCCTGCGTGGCACTGCAGTGCCACTCCTAGATGGGCCCGCTGTTTGTGTCGGCCACTAGGGTCGCTAATCTTACTCACACAGCTACCTCATTGCGCCTCTTTTTTTCTTTGCGTCATGTGCTGTTTGGGGAGGGTTTTTTGGAAGGGCCATCCTGCGTGACACTGCAGTGCCACTCCTAGATGGGCCCGGTGTTTGTGTCGGCCACTAGGGTCGCTAATCTTACTCACACAGCTACCTCATTGCGCCTCTTTTTTTCTTTGCGTCATGTGCTGTTTGGGGAGGGTTTTTTGGAAGGGACATCCTGCGTGACACTGCAGTGCCACTCCTAGATGGGCCCGGTGTTTGTGTCGGCCACTAGGGTCGCTAATCTTACTCACACAGCTACCTCATTGCGCCTCTTTTTTTCTTTGCGTCATGTGCTGTTTGGGGAGGGTTTTTTGGAAGGGACATCCTGCGTGACACTGCAGTGCCACTCCTAGATGGGCCCGGTGTTTGTGTCGGCCACTAGGGTCGCTTATCTTACTCACACAGCGACCTCGGTGCAAATTTTAGGACTAAAAATAATATTGTGAGGTGTGAGGTATTCAGAATAGACTGAAAATGAGTGTAAATTATGGTTTTTGAGGTTAATAATACTTTGGGATCAACATGACCCCCAAATTCTATGATTTAAGCTGTTTTTTAGTGTTTTTTGAAAAAAAACACCCGAATCCAAAACACACCCGAATCCGACAAAAAAAATTCGGTGAGGTTTTGCCAAAACGCGTTCGAACCCAAAACACGGCCGCGGAACCGAACCCAAAACCAAAACACAAAACCCGAAAAATTTCAGGCGCTCATCTCTACCTGAGACATTATACTACATACTGCAATGCCCGTGATACAGTATACCACACACCGTAATGCCTTTGACACATTATGTCACACACCGTAAAGCCAGTTATACATTATGCCCCACTCCACAATGTCCGTGATACATTATGCCACTAACCTAAATGCTGGTTATACATTATGCCACACACTGCAATGTCCATGATACAGTATGCTACACACCGCAATGCTCATTACACATGTCAAAGTCAGAAAAATATCACGATGCACACTGCCATATTTGCACCTCATACAGGTCCGCGCTGCGCATGCGTGCGCTCTCCTGTGTATGCGCATACTCGCTGTTGCGGGCACCCGCAGGCGCACGGTATGTGCATTTACGGTAGAGTTCATGTGTTCGTAGCGTGCGACTCAATCGTTACATATTTTCCCCATATAATGTATTTTGTAGATAATGGTCCCTTTGATAGAATCTGAAAGTTTAGTTAATGTAGCATGTTCATGGACAGAGAAATCCCTCTTTGTTTGATACGAAGGGTCAGACAGGAGTAATACAGTGGTGTTTAGTATCCATCGGAAGAATATTTAATTAGCAATATTCCGGTGTTGGTTTGAAGCGGATTAATCGCTCGTGCGAATAGTTATGGACATAAGAAGTTTATGTCCATTTACTATTATTTGCACTTACTTATCCATGCGGCGGGAAACCTAGTTTCCCACCCACCTGAGCAGTTGGAAATCGTCACAGCCCACCTGTATGAATCAACCTATGACCTTTTGTTATAATGCGAGGAGGAATTCCTGTGTCCAATGAACAATGAGATTGTAGGGACCATTGAATTGTATTGTGTGTGGGGCATAAATAGACAAGCCGATCACATCCAGCTCTCACTCTTCAACGGTTCTCATTGCTGAAAATCGGGAGCTGGATGTCCAGAGGCACATGCGATCGTTCCCCTTTGTGCGTAAGTTTTCTCCGCAATCATATTGTCTTTCTTGTTATTATGGGCCATATCTCTCTCTCTCTCTCTTCTCTTTCTCTCGTATTCTCTTAAACGTAATAGTATTGTATTGTATTTCATGTGTAGTTACCTGGTTAGTTAGTCTATGTTATATTGTAGTGTGTGACTTGTATTGTATTATTCTTTTTGCAAGTATAACATTCATATAAGGCGTTAGACCCTAAGCACGGTATCTGTGTATTTCTTATAGTGTTAAGTATTCACAGAGCGTCGGTGACGCTCAAACAGCTTTTAAGTTAGTAAGGTTATACTGTGTTGCATCTACACCCTATCTCTACACTAAGGTTTTACAGCATATTACATTGTTTATGTTTTAGATTTAAAGGTTTAACATTGTGAGCGTCTGCGCCGCTCGTGATCTCCTCGTGGTCTCGAGCGTCCGCTACGCCGATAGCGTAGCATTACGGTAGTCGCTCACCTATAGTGTGCCCGATACCAACAGCGTATTCTCGCGAGCGTTTGTGTCGCTCGAGCGGCTCGCTCCCGATACAGCGTCCGCTACGCTAAGAGCGTACCCTTACGGTACCTCGTGCGCCAGTTGCGTACAGTGTTTCTTAACCTCTGTATAGTGTGTTATATAGGATAAATACTTGGCTTTATCTAGTCGGCAGCCCATAGCGTGCCTGCCTGTGATCTCTTGGCCGTGAGCGAACGTAACGCTTGAGCGTCTCGACCTCGGCTAAGCGATTGCTACGCAACGTGCGTACCCTTACGGTACTCCATACGTCAATAGCGTATAGTGTTCTTAGGCCTCTTAAAGGGTTTTAAATAAGATAAATATTTAGCTTTATCAATTGGCGGCTCGTCCTGTCCTTCACATATCTCTGCTAGGTAATTTCAGCAGACATTATCCATCAGCAAAGGGCGGGAGATCATATTCTTCGCAGTGCTGACGGGATAAGCGTCTGCTTCGCTTAGTAAAGGGTGCTGAAGGAATCCGGAACCGGAGGTAAGAACAAAACGCTAGTGTCTTTTAAAACTGTTTATTTCTATCTTGCGTACACACGCACATATCTGCATTTCTTTTTCATTCGTGTATTTTCATATCACTCTCCTGTTTGCCATTTTATAATTGATAAACGTGCTAAGAGAGATTTGTCGCTATTTCATAGTTAAAGTGTAAAAGTAATGCGTTAAGGGATAAAGTGAAAAGCACACACGCAGCTCTACCTAAAGGTACAAGGAGAGATTGGTGTGGGGTTCAGTAGAGGATCGAGGATCATCTACATTGATAAACGTGTTAGTTGTGTTACGGTGGACATTGGTTTTGTGTACACGTGTCTCTAACAAAGGGCTGAGACTCGCGTACGCAAAGGCCGACGCACGCAGCGTAAATTACGCAACGGAGCGTCTGGGTACGCCCACGTAACTCAAGTCACACGATAGTGTTGATTTTCAACAGGCGATAAATAGCGCAACAGGCGATAAATAGCGCAACAGGCGATAAATAGCGCAAATCTATTTTAAAATCCGAAATTTAAATTAACAGATCCTTCTCCAAATTTACAACACATCTGGTCTAAAGAAAAATTTCTGCGCAGAAATAGAAATAGAAACAAAAGTGTACATGTGATGAGTGAGTGTTTTTAAGTTTTACAATTTTGGGGATTGAACCACAGAAATCACCGAGTTCTCGTGAAATTACATACGTGTAAGTGACATGCACGGTGGCTAGGGAGGCATCCCTTGTTAAACATATATAAAGAGCATTAGAGTGTAGCAGACCAGGAGGTCATACTGTAACAGACCAGGAGGTCAGACCAGGAGGTCGCATAACAGACCAGGAGGTCCAGGTACAGCAGACAAGGAAGTCCGCTATAGAGTCAAGTAGCCCAACACCAAAAAGGGTTGGAGCGTAACCCATATAGGCCATAAAGCTCAGGCTGAAGGAATTCGCAGCTGCTGAATGTCAATTCCACTGGTCGCTCCGTACATAAGATTAGTTGCTTATGTACTGAACGATTGTACCTCACGTAATTGTGTGCATTAGTTAGTCTGACCAGTACCATTTGTGTACGAACCCGGTCATAAACACTATTTGTACATTCTGACGTGATTTGTGTAATTTTTTATTTTTAAAAGGGAAGTTCTCTGGTCACTCAGGAATTATCCAACAACCCCACAGTTACTGGAAAGGGTTAATGCTCTGCGGATCACACCCACATGTTCCAGTAAACGAAGGTTTATAGGGGCCCTGGGTCGAGTACGCCAGCACTATATCAGTGTGTGGGCGTATTGGTCGGCGTGGGCGAGTGAGTGGGGTGCTCGGTAAACCACCACCGTCAACCTATCGTGAATATTTTGTTTTTTTGTAAGGGTTCGCTGCAAGCAACACCTGCAAATTATGGGGGCCAGTTGTTCAGGAAGGGGGCGATCAACCTCGGTTCGGGTTGTTTCTATAAACCAACCAATCGGGTCGGCAAGGTACGTAATGTGTGAAAAATACGGCTCACACACAGAAGTTTTATGTGATGAATGGGAGAGAATGACAATGCATGACGGGGAGAAATTCCCAAGAGTAGGTAGCTTCAGCCCAGAAGTGTTACTGAATCTAAGGAGAAGGATAAGTCTCATTAAATCAGCAAAGAGACGAGTTAAACATTTTGATTGTTTACAGTTATGGCAACAGGAAAGTGAATTGCAAAGAGAGTTAACTGACATATCTGACTCTTATCTTGGGAGGAGAGACATGGCAATGGAGAGAATTATGGTTGCGGAGAAAGGCACAATGTTGAACAATAAAAACGCACTTAGCAACTGTAGTATAGATGATAAGAATAAGTGTAATAAACATAACAATGATAATTGTAATGCTGTTAAATGTACAACTATTAACCCGTGCAAGTTGCACCCCATGTCAAACTTCCCACAGGAATACGAGCAAGAAAGTGAACCCAACACGATGTCGGCACCTCTTCCAGCAGCCATCACACAAGACATCCAGGTGGACGCGACCAAATCGGTAAAGGCAATACTCAAACCCCCTAACGGAGGGTCAGGTGAGGTCGTGTCCACAGGTACGTACAATGTTTTATATCACGCACAAACAAATGTACCCCATATTGTAAGACCAAAACAAGGTGATGTAATTGAGTTTAGTCCTGTCAGGGTGTTTACAGTCCCCGATGGGAAGACTGACGATCAGGGAATCCTTCCCGTCAAGGACAGTGCAATGCGCTGTCCCTGGTCCCGGATGGAATTGAGATCAATTATGTCTGAATTTCCTGATCCCAGGAAAAATCTAGTAGCATGTCAAAGGTTTGTTAAAGAACTAGGAAACTCCACAGAACCCACCAACAAAGAGTGGCGGACAGTGCTGAGGGCATGTTTGCCCTCCAGTGTTGACCCTGCGAAATTTATTGCTGATTGTAAATTAGACACAGAGGTACCTTGTACGGAGGAACACAATCAGGAATGTATTAAGCAGATCAACCGACAGTTAGAAGTATATTTCCCAGCCATTGTCGAGTGGAACAAAATCTTCTCCATAAGACAAAACAAAGGGGAAAGTACTTCTAATTATTTCCACCGGGCATTGCAGGACATGACTAGGTATACGGGTATAGAAAACATCGAAACAAGTGCACCGCACAGAGAAGTAGCAGTATCTGTGCTAATAGATGGTTTAAAGGAAGTGTTGAGAGCAAAGATACAGATCACCAATCCATACTGGAGAGATAAATCAGTAACTGCATTAAGGGACTCTGCTGTTGGGCATGAGCAAACCAGCATCAAGCACAGGGAAACAAAGAAGCCTCAGATCCCTGTGGTTAAGCCAAAGGTGACAAGGTGTTATAACTGCCAGAAGGAAGGTCATTTTGCAAGAGATTGTAGATCAGGAAGTAGACAAAATTCACATAAACCCCCTAGACAAAGATATGAGCAGGGTTATGACACACCAAATTATAAACAGGGATCATATAGGAAGAATTTTGAGCCACACCCATAATGTGCAATCAGGAAAGGTGATCATTAGGACTGATGGTAAGCCTGAGGTAACAGTTAATAAATTGGGAGGTCATTCCCTGAAGACACAGGAATGACCGGGTGAAACGTTGTAAATGTATCTGTGAAATGTTTCTTTTTCTCTCCCCACCTCTGCTGACAATGATTTAAAAAAAAATGTTTATGTTTGAAAAATGTTTTTTGTTGTTGTTTATTGAGGTGTTATGTTATATATATATATATATATATATATATATACATATGTGAACGGTTCTCTCTCTTGTTGTTTTTTTTTTTTTTTTCCTCTCCCTCTTCTCACTCATGTTTTTATGTTTTAAAGATGGTATGTCACACCTCAGTTAGGCAAATGGTAATGCAATATTTTTTGCTCCTTACAGAAAGATCGCTGGTTTGGAAGGAATATTGCATCACCGGAATGTTCGTTTGGAAGACTGAGAGACAGCACCTTTGAGATGACAGCAGAACAAGAAGAACAACAAGACTAGAGAACTTAATTATCGTAACAAGTTTCTCTCCCCCTCAAACTGTTTTCCTGTACCCCCATTACAAATTTCTTCTTTTCTCCTCCTGTAAGATGGACTTGCCCCAAGAGACTGTGCTATGGATTTTCCTGTTGACCATGATGTTGACCAGAGCAGTCTGTTCCGGCGAGAGTACCAGTGAGGTCGAGAAAGGATCCAGAAAGGTTCCGATGACTGAGACAGAGGTGTAAATTTCCAATAGCAACACAACCACCAAGCAAAAGGCGAGTACCGGAAACGATCTAACAGCCATGTTATTTGTAAACATTGTTAGCTGAAAAGAAAACTGTATCTGTAGGCTCTGTGACAATGTAGTTGAGGATGGGTGCATTAAGAAATGCCAATCCAGTTTTAATATCCACATGGACCGGCATCCCTTGAGTGACTATCACTCCTTAGTGGGTAGTGTGTTAAATCAAACAGATTGTTGGGTATGCTCTCAAGTACCTCAAGGTCATAGCAAATCAGGACTAGTACCATTTCCTTTAACGATAGGGGAGGTACTTGAGCTAAGTGGTGGGAGGCCGGTGGACAGGAGGTTTAATATCTCCAGTCCTCCTAGTTTGAAGCTCCACCAATATCATGTGGATAGATCCCTAATATGTTTTAACATTTCCAATCCCTGAAAGCCGGGAAATTGGGAAGTGTCATGGAGTAACCAAACCATGACCTTTTCATATAGAGCTGATAGAATGCCGACAGATACAGAACTTATACGCCACATAGCTGGTAGTGGAAAATATTTCCGATATAGGTATACCCTAGGAAATAGGATTACGAGAGTTGGAGAGGTATCACCAGGATACTGTGCACATATCGTACAAGCTGATACGTGTACTAGACAGATGGGAGAATTAGGGTTAGGAGATTTCACATGGAAGATGTGTAATATGGTTATGTCCTACTCCGTCCCATATGTTCTCCCCGATGATGCATATTTCATATGCGGGAGGAAGGCGTATAAGTGGCTTGCCCCAAACTCTGAAGGATTGTGTTACATTGGAAAAGTACTGCCTGAAGTAATGACTGTATCACATGCCAAAATGAAAGATATACACCGTGTTGCCCAAGCTCCTTATACTCATACCCATTACGAGCACGTAGTTAAACGGCACCTGATAGAAAGAACAGAGCATCCGGCCTCTGACATGATCCATGAATCCACCGGGATTCAGTTTCTAATCGCGTTAGACATCACTCGCACCGCCAGAGGAGTGCTGAATTATAAATACATATCTGCGCTCGCAAATTTGTTAGATAATATCACAGAAATGTATGATGACACGTTTAGGTATACTGGAAGAGAACTTCAAGCTTATAAAACAGAACTAGTTCAGCATAGAATGATTCTCAATTATCTCACGGCAGTGACAGGTGGATATTGTGTCACACTGGCAACGCAGTACGGCGTGAAATGTTGCACATATATTACAAATAGTACCGAGGACCCGGTCGAGGTCATAGACCAAAAGATGGACGATATTCTCCAACTGAAGTGGGAATTTCGCAGGAGACACAATCTCACTCTTGCTGCTGTAGGTAATGAGCTGACTGGTTGGGTGTCATGGTTGAACCCGAGAAATTGGTTCTCTGGTTTAGGAGAATGGGCTCAAGGAGTCATAATGGATGTAGGGAAGTTTCTCCTATGTATCTTAGGTGTTATCATAACGATTGGCTTGATATTTAGATGCGGTCAGGCTTTAACGAAGTGTAAACGAAGTACCAGGATAATGAGTTTAAGGAGTGAGGAAATTGTAATTCCAATGGATTTGATTTATGACCCAAATGTAGAAACAATGATGTGATGAAAATGCGATTTCTACGGTCCGTTTCTTTCACCTGTTTTTCCGTTTTCTCCAAGGTAAAAAGACCCACTTGGACGAGGAATTTGATGATCCTGTATACAGACAACTGATGGATTAAAGAAGAAGTTTTGACAACCTTATACACAGATATTTGATGAACTTTGCCATAGACCCCCAGTTTCCCTAGAAATTTTAAAATTACGCTAGCCCAACACTTTTGTAAGTCTATGGACATTGACAAAGCTTTTTGCCCACACGCCTTTTGGCAAAAGCACAAAGAAGACTGCATTCAACAGACACCGAACAAGACTTCAACCGACAAATGTTCATTTACCTGACATAGAATACCACTGCATTTACCGTAATTATGTCTTTTCTTCATCTCTACAACCTTCAGGTAATTACACACATAGTATAGGGAATACAGGCACAGATATCAGCAATCACATATTCCCCCATTCATGTATCATCAACTAAAATGTGCTCCCCATTTTGTTACAACCACAGCCGAAAAGAGCTCGGTAAAGTTTGACAGCCCATCCACAGACCCGTACCACGGGATAAGAAGGAATTCAAATGTATACTTCGCAATGCCTCGAAGCTTGATTTAAAACACGTACGGCACGATGATACATGACCCCCAAACACGGATTCATACACACATGCTTCTGCTATCTCACTAGGTCATACCCTTTTCCTACCTTCTCCTCTCCTCCCCTACCCAACCATGTAAATGTATTAACCCCTGACATATATTTTTCTCTTTTTGAAATGTTTTAGGAAGTGGCAGTTATTGTTGACTGCCAAAGGGTGGACTGTCAAAGTCAGAAAAATATCACGATGCACACTGCCATATTTGCACCTCATACAGGTCCGCGCTGCGCATGCGTGCGCTCTCCCGTGTGTGCGCATACTCGCTGTTGCGGGCACCCGCAGGCGCACGGTATGTGCATTTATGGTAGAGTTCATGTGTTCGTAGCGTGCGACTCAATCGTTACATATTTTCCCCATATAATGTATTTTGTAGATAATGGTCCCTTTGATAGAATCTGAAAGTTTAGTTAATGTAGCATGTTCATGGACAGAGAAATCCCTCTTTGTTTGATACGAAGGGTCAGACAGGAGTAATACAGTGGTGTTTAGTATCCATCGGAAGAATATTTAATTAGCAATATTCCGGTGTTGGTTTGAAGCGGATTAATCGCTCGTGCGAATAGTTATGGACATAAGAAGTTTATGTCCATTTACTATTATTTGCACTTACTTATCCATGCGGCGGGAAACCTAGTTTCCCACCCACCTGAGCAGTTGGAAATCGTCACAGCCCACCTGTATGAATCAACCTATGACCTTTTGTTATAATGCGAGGAGGAATTCCTGTGTCCAATGAACAATGAGATTGTAGGGACCATTGAATTGTATTGTGTGTGGGGCATAAATAGACAAGCCGATCACATCCAGCTCTCACTCTTCAACGGTTCTCATTGCTGAAAATCGGGAGCTGGATGTCCAGAGGCGCATGCGATCGTTCCCCTTTGTGCGTAAGTTTTCTCCGCAATCATATTGTCTTTCTTGTTATTATGGGCCATATCTCTCTCTCTCTTCTCTTTCTCTCGTATTCTCTTAAACGTAATAGTATTGTATTGTATTTCATGTGTAGTTACCTGGTTAGTTAGTCTATGTTATATTGTAGTGTGTGACTTGTATTGTATTATTCTTTTTGCAAGTATAACATTCATATAAGGCGTTAGACCCTAAGCACGGTATCTGTGTATTTCTTATAGTGTTAAGTATTCACAGAGCGTCGGTGACGCTCAAACAGCTTTTAAGTTAGTAAGGTTATACTGTGTTGCATCTACACCCTATCTCTACACTAAGGTTTTACAGCATATTACATTGTTTATGGTTTAGATTTAAAGGTTTAACATTGTGAGCGTCTGCGCCGCTCGTGATCTCCTCGTGGTCTCGAGCGTCCGCTACGCCGATAGCGTAGCATTACGGTAGTCGCTCACCTATAGTGTGCCCGATACCACCAGCGTATTCTCGCGAGCGTTTGTGTCGCTCGAGCGGCTCGCTCCCGATACAGCGTCCGCTACGCTAAGAGCGTACCCTTACGGTACCTCGTGCGCCAGTTGCGTACAGTGTTTCTTAACCTCTGTATAGTGTGTTATATAGGATAAATACTTGGCTTTATCTAGTCGGCAGCCCATAGCGTGCCTGCCTGGGATCTCTTGGCCGTGAGCGAATGTAACGCTTGAGCGTCTCGACCTCGGCTAAGCGATTGCTACGCAACGTGCGTACCCTTACGGTACTCCATACGTCAATAGCGTATAGTGTTCTTAGGCCTCTTAAAGGGTTTTAAATAAGATAAATATTTAGCTTTATCACACATTATGCCCCACAGTAAATCTTCTAATTACTTTTAAATTACCTGCTCATTGCCAGGGGTTTCATTCTCTAGGTTCCATGCTCGTTGCCAGGGGTTTTGATGCTCTGGGTGTCATGCTCGTTGCCAGGGATTTTTGCTTATTGTCAGGGGTTTCATGCGCTGGGTGTCATGCGTAATGCCAGGGATTTCATGCGCTGGGTGTCATGCTCATGGCCAAGGGGTAATGCTTGCTGCCAGGCGTTTTGAGCGCTGGGTGTGTAATGCTCATTGCCAAGGGGTAATGCTTGCTGCCAAGGGTTTCATGCACTGGGTGTGTAATGCTTGTTGCCAAGGGGTTTTCATGCTCATTGTCAAGGAGTATTGCTTATTGCCAGAGTTTCATGCACTGGGTGTGTAATGCTCATTGACAAGGGGTAATGCTTGTTGCCAGGGGTTTCATGCGCTGGGTGTGTAATGCTCATTGCCAAGGGGTTTTCATGCCCATTGGGGTGTAAGGCTGCAGCGTCCACCAGCGCTACCCGGCTCTATGCACTCCTGGATCCCGGCACTTCCCAGCTCTGTCAGACTCCTGAGGACAAGTATGACCACTAGCATCTGTCTCCTCCATGGCGGTGGACATTTTGGGAGGGACATTTAACAGGCATGATTCAGGCATGTCAATCTGCCTGAATCAGCAGCAGTGCCCCCACAGCCCTACACTTTCAAGCCTCCACAGTGGCTGCGGGGGTGGTAGTTACGCCACTGGTTCCATACATTATTGTTCCAGGATGGGAACACTTATCTTTCTACTATGTTATTTAAATATTTGATTTCTTGTGTGGAATCTGATGATGGTGGTCATTCCGAGTTGTTCGCTCGTTGCCGATTTTCTCAACGGACGATTAAGGCAAAAATGCGCATGCGCATGGTACGCAGTGCGCATGCGCTAAGTATTTTAGCACAAAACTTAGTAGATTTACTCATGTCCGAACAAAGAATTTTCATCGTTGAAGTAATCGGAGTGTGATTGACAGGAAGTGGGTGTTTCTGGGTGGAAACTGACCATTTTCTGGGAGTGTGCGGAAAAATGCAGACGTGCCAGGATAAAACGCGGGAGTGTCTGGAGAAATGGGGGAGTGGCTGGTAGAACGCAGGGCGTGTTTGTGACGTCAAACCAGGAACGATAGGGGCTGAGCTGATCGCAGTGTAGGAGTAAGTCTCGAGCTACTCAGAAACTGCTAAGAATTTTCTATTCGCAATTCTGCTAATCTTTTATTAACAATTCTGCTAATCTTTCATTCGCAATTCTGCTAAGCTAAGATACACTCCCAGAGGGCGGCGGCCTAGCGTGTGCAATGCTGCTAAAATCTGCTAGCTAGCGAACAACTCGGAATGAGGGCCGATGTCTGCAAACTTGCTTACTGCATATGCTGTGGAGCCCGTTTTGACGCCTACTAAATTAAAAATAATATCAATAGTCTACTTGCTTTAGTTGATTGTCCTTTTATTATGTTCAACTATCACTTTCTATTAAAGGTGACCCAGCTTAGTGTAATCTTCTGTTTGAGTTCAGCATCAATTTCCATGATGTCCATTAATGCTGTGAGAATTAGGTATACCTCATTGATGTTCACATTCTACAATACTCCATCTTGCTGCATAGGGTGTTTGATTAAACTGATGGACCTCAAGCACAACCACTGCTGCATAAATGTCATAGGATACCTACAGACAGGGACGGATTCAGGCTAGTAGGGGCCCTGGGGCGACTAAGTTGTGGGGTCCACCACCAATAAAATTGACACCCCCCCCCTTCCCCACTGCGGCCACTATTATGCCCTGTACCTTGTCTCCAGACTCTCCATTGACCGCCAGCATTGTAGCTTGGGGCTGCTAGATGATCCCTCTTTCTAATAATGGGGTCAGGAGAAAGGAAAGAGGAGTGAGAGACAGAGATTGTGTCAGGGAGAGAGGGTGTCAGTGAGAGAGAGAGAGAGAGAGGGGATGTCCTCGAGAAAGATGATGTCAGGGAGAGAGAGAGAGAAGTGAGAGAGAACAAGAGACAGAGAGAGAGTGTCCGGTAGACAGGGGAGTGAGCTAGAGGGTATCAGGGAGAGAGATTGACAGAGAGGGTGTCGGGGAGAGAGAGAGTGAGAGAATGGGTGTCAGGGAGAGAGAGAGGGATAGTGTCAGGAAGCGAGGGGGGGGAGTGATGGAGACATACTGTAGGGGAGAGCGAGAGAGTGCCAAGGAAAGAGAGAGGGGGAGCAAGAGAGACAGAGAGGGTGTCAGAAAGAGAGAGAAAAAGGGTCTCAAGGAAATAGGGGAGCGAGAGAGAAGGTATCGGAGAGAGAGCTAGAAGAGCAAGAGAGAGTGTCATGGAGAGAAAGAAAGAGAGGGTGTCACCAAGAGAGATTGTGTGTTTGGGGGAGAGAGAGGGTGTCAGGGAGAAAGTGAAAGAAAGCGAGAGAGCATGAGAGAAAGAGAAAACACTACTTGCTACAGCATCTCAGGTCTCTGGTGGTGGTGGTGGACACTTCATGGTATTAGGCTACGCTCCCTTCCCGTTACACCCACAAATCGTGCAATTATGTCTGTGAGGTGGCAGGACTGTGATAGTCATGCCCACCTACTGTAGAGCCGGAGACAAAGCTGTCTGTCTCAAAGATAAAACTCACCCATCACTGACACTGACTGTGATGCAGCAAGGAGCAGACCAAGAATGATGCAGAGTGGGCCAGGTAGGTGGCAATGTTTGCCACGGTGTGGGGGGGCCCCAATGTGTGGGGGCACCAGGATGACTGCCCTGTCCGTCTCACCTGTAATCAGTCCCTGAAAATAATCAATGAATGAATTTTCACTCCTAGCTGTTTTGAAGTTCCATTCCTGTAAATTAAACAAAATCAGCTCCTGTCATTTTTTAAACTATGGGGGAGATGTACTAAGCCTTGGAGAGTGATAAAGTGGTAAAAGATAAAGGACCAGTCAATCAGCTTCTAACTAATTTTTTCAGCAGTTTGGAGCTGATTAGCTGGAACTTTATCTCTCTCCACTTTATCACTCTCCTAGGTCTAGTACATCTGCCCCACAACCTGTAAGATGGTAGTTAGGAGCTGATTGGTTGGTACTTTATCTCTCTCCACTTTTCCTCTCTTCAAACATTGATGCATATGTCCCAATGGCACTTGAGAGGCAAAACAGGCTATACATCAATAAAAGAGGTGTCTAAGGTAAGTGGCAGAGGTGAGGGAGACTGCCCATTGCCATAAATGCCCACTGCTCGATTCGTTCTCAACCCTCCAGTTGAGCCTAATGTCTAGATTTTTATGCAACCCAGGGGAGCTGCTGCACAAGTTTGTAGAAACCCATGGAGGTACTGTACACATTGTAGAAACCCATGGAGGTACTGTTACCCAAATATATTCACTGAGCTGGTTATCCATCAGGAGTACAGTAGATTTCCATGCCTCCATTGGCTAAATGCTGTTCTCCGGTTTAATGTTAATTGCAGCGGTAAGTCTGGGGGACACAGTGCGGGGCCCCTAATGTGTGGGGGCCCCCGGGATGACCGCCTCTGTCACCACTTCAATAATCCGGCCCTGAGTCAACTAAATATGGTGGTACAGACACTGGTTTGGGAGCACCACACCAGTAGTGTAAAAAAATAGGGAGAAGCAGCAATAGAAGAATGTGGTTAGATGAGGTCAGCCCTTATTGCTCTACCCTTCATCATTCTAACTGGCTTGTTCCTAGAGCCTGTGATTGGTGCACAATGAAAACTTTCTGATTAACTCTGCTCAACATCAAAAGAAACCACCTCCCACTGATTTAGGGCCATAGTGAATACTTAACCCTACCCATTTTTGGACATTCTACCACAAATCCATTTTGTTAGCTTGGAAATATTTGGTTTACATGTTTGAGATATATATAAGCATCTTGAGTTCTATTGGCGAAAGAGTGCTACAGTGTATAAATACAATTATTATTCTGGTCATTACTATTATATATTGCAATTGAGATAAAGGAGTGAATTCAAATGTTATCACTCCGATTTCCCGTCTAATGTGACGGGAGATCGCAGGGGGTGATATGCAATTGATGTCCCCTATTGTGCTGTGTCAGGTTTAGCCACATAAAGCGGCTAAATCCAACTAAACTAATGGGCGCGATCAGGAAAAGTGCAGTTTGGGTGCCCAAATGGATCACTTTTCACACATTTCAGCTCGCCACCCCAGTGGGTGTGAGCTGAAATGTAGACGCCGGCAGCCAATCACGCGCGAATGGAGCTACATTTGAATTGCTCCGTTCAACGCCATCTAGTTGCTGCCGGTGGGAATAACATTTGAATTCTGCCCAAAGTGTTCACTCAATTGCAATATCTATCTGAAACCTGTGAACCAAATAAGCTCCCATATAACGAACTAGGCCACATACTATTAACAGTGCGGCTCAAAAGAATTAAAGTTAACTTTCTAGAATTGTATGATAATCCTTCTCAATTGTCAGTGGATATATCACAGCAGCACTAGCTGCAGGAGCCATTCCAGGATCCCTGCAAGCCACATGGGGCAACTACAGTTTTGTCCCCTGGAGACTGCGTGATGCACCACTTGTGGACCCTAGTTACAGCCCTTATTATGGTTGAGGGGATATAGACAGCATCTAAGGTAGGGTATAAGAGTATTGTGTATTGTATTAAGTTAGAGATGAGCAGTTCAGATTTTAGGAAATCCAAACCCACTCGAACTCCTGGGATGCAACTTGGGTACAAATCAACACAAAATGTCGGTGTTGGATTCTCACGGGTTTTGGATACTATATAAGGTCCCCATAGCATTTCACTCTGTTCTCAGAAACGCTGCTGTGTGCTGCGCTGTGCTCTGCTGGTTCAAGTGGCTGTGCTGTGTCCATACAAGTGGATATGCTGTGCCCAGACTCCAATAAGTGTCTGTGCTGTGTCCATAAAAGTGGCTGTGCTGTGTCTATCTAAAGTGACTGTGCTGTGTCCATTAAGTGTGCTGTGTCCAACCAAGAGTGTCTGTGCCGTGTATTTTAAATGGCTGTGCTGTGTCCATCCACAAGTGTTGGGTCCACTGGCATCAGAAGGGGTGTGTGGGGGGTGTGGCCCACACCTGGGTGTCACCCGCCGAGGGGTGACACCAAAATTATGACTCCTGCTCAGTGACAGGAGCCAGGTGCTGCACTGTAACATTACAGTGTAGCAACCCAGCTCCTGTCACTGAGCAGGAGCCGACTCTGCAGCAAGAGCACTCCCCGGGGGCAGCCCGCTCCTCCCAGACCCCCGGCGTGATGAAACTGGGGTTTGGGAAGGCTAGCCACGCCACCGTCCCATGAAGCCACGCCCCGTCTCGCCAAGCCACGCCCCCATCCGCAAAACCACACCCCCTTTTTTAAACCCGCCGCACTGGGTGTAAAGAGGCAGAGCGACGTCTCTGGTTTGGTCCATCCACAAGTGCTGTGCTGTGTACATCCACAAGCTGTGTCCAGTCCCCAGTCTAATTCTGTCATACAGTGGTGCTGCACTGACTCCGCAGTCAAAACCCAACCCGCTGCATTCACATATAAGTACTACAGTGTATATTGTCAGTTGTGAAAAAAGGTAAAAAGTAAAAGAAAATATTATTTTAAGTTTGTACTACATGTGTGCACTGTATATGAGTGCATTTGTTTATGTACATATAAAATAGGTCTGACTCAACACAGTGTGAGCCGAACTGCAAGTAAAAAAAATATTGTTCTATTGTTTGTACTGTTCTGGCACACTGTGCCCCTGTGCATTTATTATTCACGTACAAATAAAGCCCTTTTGAATTGTCGCAGTGTGAGTTGAGCTGCGAAGTGAAAAATAAATATATTATTCTATTGTTTGTACTGCTCTGGCAGTACCCCCCTGTGCATTTATTATTCATGTAGCTATAAAAGCCAGTTGAATTGCCGCAGTGTGAGTTGAGCTGCAAAGTGAAAAATATATTGTTCTATAGTTTGTACTGTTCTTGAAAAATTTATAATGATCACTTTAGAGAAGAGCAACCAAATACTATTGCTGCAGCTGCTGCCACTGGTCATGATGATGATACTAGTCCTTCAATGTCATCTACTAAAGACGATGCTAAAGGGCATAGAGGATTTATGTCTGGGCATCTAAAAAAAAAAATATATAAAGTGGTAAAGAAAAAAATGACCTTAAAAAAGGAACATTTGGTGCACAAAAACATAACATTTAAAACATGTCATTCACCACACACAGTGCAACTGTCACATTTTCTTCTGCCTCTCATGATGATGCAAGACCTTTCTAGAAGAGGTGTAAAAAAAATTAAGGCAGTAGAACAAACTGTGTGTTCAGAAACAGAAATGTCTCAAATCCCTGATGATAGTCTAGATGTGTTCACAAATGCTATGTGTGAGCCTGACCTTTCTGATAATGTAATTGCAGAGAAGCCACCTTTCACCATTTTTGCTCCCATTCTGGGAATGATCAGCAGAAGTATAGCTGATGACTTAGAAATTGAGGATGCCACTGTGAAAGTGCAAGAAGATGGGGGGATATTTGTGTAGCTGAGGCTTTAAAACCACAGTAAGTAGAGGGCGGGACATTAACCATCTAGGAATCTTCTCCTTGTTATGTCATTTGCAGCGACCTCATGAAAAGTTTTTGTCAACATCAGAAACTTCTGCTAAAAAAATAACAACAAGCAGGCCAGCATCAGCTAGCTCTGTTCTCCCAACTAGATCCCAACAGCTGCAATGTCCACCCCCAACAACTTCATCCTCAATATCCTCACTAATGATCGGAGGTACGGTAGTCCTGCATCAAATTTAATAATGATAGGTGACTCCTTCCCTATGGAGAATTCCTCAGAAGAATCCTTCAGCACTAGGCCTTCTGCTGCTGGGGATGCATCTTCATCCCAGAAGTGGACTAAGAAGACTAGCATTTAAAAAAAAAAATGCCTGTTAAACAATCCTCTGCAAGGGGAAGCAAGTATAACAGCTGTCACCCAGCCACACAGTAGATCACTGTTGCAATAACGCCTATGCTATTATTTGATCTGTGGCCAACATCCACCATTAATAATGTGAATTTTAGACAGTTAATTGAGGTCCTGAGTCCTCAGTACGACTGTGACAGCCCACTGGGTGGGGGAATCACCTTCAGCAGCACAGCATCTAACAAACAACACCAGCTCATTCATAGGCAGGCTACTCTGTGCATCACCTGCTTCACTAAGAAGCATACTGAGTCTGCTGCCAACCTGTTAGAAAAACTAAGGGATGTCATAGCAAAATGGTTTACCCCATTTAGGCTTTCCTGAAGTTTTGTGATTTGTGATAATGCCACAAATATTGTGAAAGCATTACAGCTGGGTGAATTCAAACACATCCCATGTTTTGCTCACACAATTAATTTAGTGGCAGAGTTTTTTTTAAATGACAAGAGCATGCAGGAAATGCTGGGCCCAGTGGCATCACAAGGTGGGTGCGGGGGGTGCGGCCCGCATCCAGGTGACATCCGCCGAGGGGTGACATCAAAGTGCCAGCTCCTGCTCAGTGACAGGAGCCGGGTGCTGCAATGTAGCATTACATGCAGCAACATGGCTCCTGTCACCATGTAGGTGCTGGCACTGCAGACACACCAGTCTCCGGGGGCAGTGTGTAACTCCCAGACCCCCGGGGTGATAAAAACGCGGATCAGGGCAGTTAGCCATGCCCCCTCCCATGAAGCCATGCCAAACCCGCGGTTGCCCACGTGAAGCCAATCCCCCTCCCATGAAGCCACACCCCTGACGCACCGGGTACGAAACAGGTGAGTGTATTTTCACTTTCTGCAAATGTTATATCTGCCACCCCTGCAGTGCACATGGTTTTGCTCAACTGCTAATGGAAGAAGTTCGGAACCACCAAGACTCTTCCTACAGCTGGCCCGCCGTCTAAACTGAGCAATTGGGGGAGAACGGCCCTAGTCAGGGATGTGACAAGAACCCGATGGTCACTCTGTCAGAGCTACAGCATTCCTCTGTGGAGAGAGGAGAAATGACAGGGGTATGCAGGTGATGCTGTCTGTGGCCCAAAAAATTTGGCGACCGTGCTTGATCCTAGGTTTAAGTCGTATATTAAGTTAAGTTGTCATGTTTTGTTTCTGAAATGTTACCAGGTGAATCAGGGGTTTTCTATGGTTTGGGTTCAATTTGCTGGCATTTCGGATACTGGCGGTCAGAATACCAACTGCTGCACCCCAATAGTTGGAATCCTGACAGGGGTAGGTCAGTATACTTACCTTCACCACCGGCTCCCTAACCCACCCTCCCCGCAGCCTATACCAATTCCCCCCCCCTACACACACACAGGCTAACCCTAACCCTCCCTGGGGGGGAGGGGGGGGGAGGGGGAGGGTGCCTAAACCTAACCACCCCTCACCACAGCCTAATCCTAAACCCCTCCCTGCTGATTACCTCTTTGGATTCAGGGCCTAAATCAAATCTGATTGCAGCAGCAAATTTGTTAGCAAATGCGCAAAACCATGTGCCGTGCAAGGGGGACAGATATAACATGTGCAGAGAGAGTTAGATTTGGGTGGGGTGTGTTTTTAAACTGAAATCTAAATTGCAGTGTAAAAATAAAGCAGCCAGTATTCACCCTGCACAAAAGCAATATGACCCACCCAAATCTAACTCTCTCTGCACATGTCATATCTGCACCCCACCCCCTGCAGTGCACACGGTTTTGCCCATTAGCTAACAAATTTGCTGCTGCAATCAGATATGAATTAGGCCCTGTATGATATCCCAATGGACGGGATGCAGAATAAGGACAGTGGAATCCCGGCCATCTGAATCCCGACAGCTCTCCAAACGTACCCTAATCCTTCCCTGCCCCCTACCCTAACCCTCCCTTGTAGGTGCCTAATCCTAACCCTCCCAAGTGGTGCCTAACCCTAACCATCCCCGGTGGTGCCTAACTCTAACCCTCCTTTTCCTGCTGCCTAAACTTAACTCTCCTCGCTTGATGCCTGACCCTAACCTCCCCTTACAAGTGCCTAACCAAAACACCCCCTCCTCGGTAACTAACCTGTCGAAGTCAAAAAATATTACATAAAGAGAACATACAAACTACACACATTATAAGTCGCTATACTTGCAAATACGCGCAGCGAGCACAGCCATATATGGTAACACACGCATTTACACGGACATGCCACAGAGATGGATTCGACACTTATCTCATACAGTACATAATTATAATAATAACAAGCGCCAGACATCATGATGATTTAAAATTATATATAATGAAGTAATGTAACATAGTAACATAGTATCTAAGGTTGAAAAAAGACAATTGTCCAACGGGTTCAACCTATTTGTGGTCTCCTATGCACGATTATTTTGTATAAAATTTTGACTGAAGTTGCTGACTGCCGTTCCGATTAACCCCTCTTTTTTATAATAACCATAGTGCGTGACTATGCCCCGTAACCCTGGATATCCTTATCCATTAGGAATTTATCTAACCCATTCTTAAAGGTGTTGACTGAGTTGGCCATTACAACTCCCTCAGGCAGGGAATTCCAAACACGTATCGTCCTTACAGTAAAAAAAGCCTTTACGCCGTATTGTGTGGAATCTCCTCTCCTCTAACCTGAGTGAGTGTCCACGAGATCTCTGTGTTGATCTAACCAAAAACAGGTCCTGCGCAAGATCTGTATATTGTCCCCTTATATATTTGTAAATGTTGATCATGTCCCCTCTTAATCTCCTCTTTTCCAGTGTAAACATGCCTAGTCTTGCAAGCCTTTCCTCGTATTCCAGCGTCTCCATACCCTTAATTAGTTTGGTTGCCCGCCTTTGAATCTTTTCTAGCTCCAGTATATCTTTTTTGTAGTAAGGTGCCCAGAATTGTACACAGTATTCAAGGTGTGGCCTCACAAGTGATTTATATAAAAGGAGTATAATACTCTCGTCCCTAGCATCAATTCCCCGTTTTATGCATGCTAATATCTTATTAGCCTTCTTTGCTGCAGTCCTACTTTGGGTACTACTGCTTAGTTTGCTATCTATGAGGACACCTAAGTCCTTTTCCAGTACAGAATCCCCTAATTTTACCCCATGTAGTAGGTAGGTGTTATTTTTGTTCTTGTTGTGCATCACCTTACACTTGTCTGTATTGAAGCGCATTCTCCATTTCGCTGCCCAAGCTTCTAATTTAACTAAGTCATTCTGAAGCGACTTAGCATCCCCCTCCGCATTTATAACTTTACACAATTTGGTATCATCTGCAAAAATTGACGCCATGCTCTCTAGACCTTCTGTTAGGTCGTTAATGAAAATATTGAACAATAGCGGTCCTAATACTGAGCCTTGCGGCCCACCACTTAGCACTTCAGTCCAAGTTGAAAAAGATCCATTAACCACAACGCGCTGCTCCCTATTATCTAACCAGTTTTTGACCCAAGTGCATATTGTGCTTCCTAGCCCTGATTCTTGTAGCTTGTAGATAAGTCTCATGTGTGGTATAGTATCGAATGCTTTGGCAAAATCTAAAAAAATTACATCTATTTCTTTACCCTGATCTAGGTTTGCGCTTACTGTTTCATAAAAGCCAAGTAAGTTGGTTTGACAGGATCTGTCCTTCATAAACCCATGTTGATTCCTTTTAATGACCTTATTGACTTCAAGGAACTTCTGAATACTATCTCTTAGAATACCTTCCAATACTTTCCCCACTATAGATGTAAGACTAACTGGTCTATAATTACCTGGTTCAGCTTTGCTTCCATTTTTTAATATAGGCACTACTTCCGCTATACGCCAGTCTTTGGGAACCATACCTGATATTACTGAATCCTTAAAGATCAAAAATAGCGGTTTTGCAAGTTCAGAATGAAGCTCCATTAGAACCCTTGGGTGAATACCATCTGGACCTGGTGACTTATTAATCTTTAAATGTTTTAATCGGTCACAGACTACTTCCTCGCTTAAATAAGTACCTATCAGTGGGATATTCTCATTATTGAGATTATATGTTAGTCCCTGAATTGGGTCCTCTCTAGTAAATACTGTTGAAAAAAACTAATTTAGTGTGTCCGCTATGTCATTATCATTTTTGCTTAAGACTCCCAACTTGTCTTTTAAAGGGCCTATACTCTCCTTCTTTAATCTCTTGCTATTAATGTATTTAAAGAATTTTTGGGGATTCGCTTTGCTTTCCTTTGCTACTAGTTTAGTTTTTCAGTTTCTACTTTAGCCGCTCTTATTTCCTTTTTGCAAATTTTGTTACATTCCTTATAGTGCTGAAATGACTCTGCTTCCCCGTCAGATTTGTATTTTTTAAATGCTCGCCTTTTCTTGCCAATAAGTTCCTTAATCTTTTTGTTAAGCCACATCGGTTTATGATTTTTATTCCTTTTTTTGCTGCTCGTAGGAATAAATTTGAGTGTATTTTTAGCTAGCAGGAATTTTAGTACCTCCCATTTCTCCGTAGTATTTTTTCCTAAAAACAAACCCTCCCATTCAATATCCCTGAAAAATACCCTCATCTTATCAAAATGTGCTTTGCTAAAGTTTAGAGTCCTAGTTGAGCCAGTATAGGGCTGTTTATGGAAACTGATATTGAATGTGACCATATTGTGGTCGCTGTTTCCTATGGGTTCCCCTACTATAATACCTGATACCAAATCCCCATTGTTTGTTAATACCAGGTCTAAGATTGCATTGTACCTAGTTGGTTCCTCAATTAGTTGAACTAAGTAGTTATCATTAAGTGTGTTTAAAAACATATTGCCCCTAGCAGTATCACATGAATCGTTTTTCCAGTTTATCTCTGGATAGTTAAAATCGCCCATCACTACTATGTCTCCTACTCCTGCTGCTCTTTCAATTTGCTTTAGTAACAATTCCTCATCAGATGCGTTGATACCAGGCGGCCTATAGCATACACCCAATACTAACTTTTTTATTCCTTTTTCCCCGCATGCAATTTCTACCCATAATGTCTCGACAGTGTCTACAGTCCCCTCCTGAATATCTTCCCGTATATCAGGTTTTAAAAACGGCTTTACGTAAAGACACACCCCTCCACCCTTTTTATTTAGTCTGTCTCTCCTAAACAGGGGTATATTTACTAAGGTCCCGATTTTGACCGAGATGGTGTTTTTTCTTCAAAGTGTCATCTCGGGAATTTACTAAGCACAAATCTCGGCAGTGATGAGGGCATTCGTATTTTTTTTTAAGTCCAAGAAAAAAAATACAAATGAATACACCATCGGTCAAATACGCCTGTTATTTGATAGAACTCGGTCATTTACTAAAATTTGTATTTCACAAACACTGCCGGCAATAGCCAAACACTGCTGTGAATAAATACAAATCGTAAAAAAAAGCAATTTTAAAATAGACCTGCTTTTTTTTACCGTGTTCTGATAGGCATGCACGGATCCGTGTGATCTGTGCATGTTTATCAGTGGGAAGGGGTGGGAAAGTGTTAATTTAAAAAAAAATGCGTGGGGTCCCCCCTCCTAAGCAAAACCAGCCTCGGGCTCTTTGAGCCGGTCCTGGTTGACAAAATATGGGGGGGGGGAAATGACAGGGGTTCCCCCATATTTCATAAACCAGCACCGGGCTCTGCGCCTGGTCCTGGTTCCAAAAATACGGGGGACAAAAAGCGTAGGGGTCCCCCGTATTTTTGAAACCAGCACCGGGCTCCACTAGCCAGGTACATAATGCCACAGCCGGGGGACACTTATATACTGGTCCCGGCGGCCCTGGCATTACATACCCAACTAGTCACCCCTGGCCGGGGTACCCTGGAGGAGTGGGGACCCCTTCAATCAAGGGCCCCCCTCCAGCCACCCAAGGGCCAGGGGTGAAGCCAGAGGCTGTCCCCCCCATCCAAGGGCGGCAGATGGGGGGCTGATAGCCTTTTGAAAAAAATTTGAATATTGTTTTTAGTAGCAGTACTACAAGTCCCAGCAAGCCTCCCCCACAAGCTGGTACTTGGAGAACCACAAGTACCAGCATGCGGTGGAAAACCGGGCCCGCTGGTACCTGTAGTAGTACTACTACTAAAAAAATACCCCAAAAAAAACAGGACACACACACCGTGACAGTATAAGTTTATTACATACATGCACACCTCCAAACATACATACTTACCTATGTTCACACGAGGCTCAGTCCTCTTCCCCATGTAGAATCCTAGGGGTACCTGTTGAAAAAATTATACTCACATAATCCATTGTACCTTCTGTTCTTTGTATAATCCACGTACTTGGCAAAATAAAAAAAACGGAAACCCGACCACGCACTGAAAGGGGCCCCATGTTTACACATGGGACCCCTTTCCCCCGACTGCCAGGACCCCCCCCTGACTCCTGTCAAAGAGGGTCCCTTCTGCCAATCAGGGAGCGCCACGTCGTGGATTATACAAAGAACAGAAGGTACAATGGATTATGTGAGTATAATTTTTTCAACAGGTACCCTTAGGATTCTACATGGAGAAGAGGACCGAGCCTCGTGTGAACATAGGTAAGTATGTATGTTTGGAGGTGTGCATGTATTTTGTAAACCAGGACCGGCTCAAAGAGCCGAGGCTGGTTTTGCTTAGGGGGGGACCCCACGCATTTTTTTTTTTAGATTTGTAACAATGTTATTTTTTTTTTACGAAAGGTGCACAATGAAGCCCTGCACGGATCTCACATATCCGGCCGAGATTCATTGTGTTAATGTCGGCAGTGTTTTACTATTCACTCCCGTAAAACACTGCAAAAAAATACGAATGACATCGTCATCGGAAAACACAAAAATGCAGAATACGACAGTTTAGTAAATTAGTCGTAATAAATTCAAAAAGTTGCAAATTTACACTTTCGATGTCATTCGTGTTTGAACTTTAACCTCATTCTGAAAAATACAAATTTTAGTAAATATACCCCGCAGTGTATAGCCCTCTGTCTAGATCAGGGGTTCTCAAACTCGGTCCTCAGGACCCCACACGGTGCATGTTTTGCAGGTAACCCAGCAAGTGCACAGGTGTATTAATTACTCACAGACACATTTTAAAAGGTCCACAGGTGGAGCTAATTATTTCACGTGTGATTCTGTGAGGAGACCTGCAAAACATGCACTGTGTGGGGTCCTGAGGACCGAGTTTGAGAACATGTGCTCTAGATTGACTGTCTAATCATGAGATTCATCCCACCAAGTTTCAGTAATGCCTATAATATCATACTGTTTGCTTGCTGCAAGTATTTCTAGTTCACCCTTTTTACCAGTAATGCTTCTGGCGTTTACATACATACAACTAAGATAAGTATTTTCCCTTGCGTTAGGGACATCTTTCACCTTATGTAGCAATGATGACCTGTAATCGTCATTGGTTAGTGCTTTGGTAAAATCTCTTTTAGTACCCATGTTAGTAACCTTACCGCCTGCTCTTACCCTCCCCCCAACTTCTCCCCCATTTCGTTTACTACCGCCATCCCCACTATTCTCACTGCATGACCCGTAGTTTCTAGCTAAACCCTCCCCCCAGGCTCCTAGTTTAAAATCTACAACCTTCTAACCATCCTTCCCCCCAGCACCGCTGCCCCCTCCTCAGTCAGGTGCAATCCGTCACGACAAAAGAGATGACCCCTGACTGAGAAGTCCGCCCAGTGTTCCAGGAACATAAACCCCTCTTTCCTGCACCAATCCCTAAATCACACATTTACCTCCCTAATCTCCCTCTGCCTCCCTGGACTAGCGCGTGGCACGGGTAATAATTCCGAGAATATTACCTTAGATGTCCTTGCCTTCAGTTTCTTTCCTAAGTCCCTATAGTCTTTCTTAAGGACATCCCACCTTCCGCTAACTTTGTCATTGGTGCCAACGTGCACCAAGACCGCCGGGTCTTTCACAGCCCCTCCCAACAATCTATCTACCCGGTCCGCGATGTGCCATACCCGAGCACCCGGGAGACAACAGACTGTACGGCGATCGCGGTCCCGTTAGCAGATTGCCCTATCTGCCTTCCTGATGATAGAATCCCCTACCACCACTATCTTTTATCCCAACCACGCCAGAGGGACCGCTCCTCTGGATGCTAGAGGGAGCAGTCTTCTCCGGCACCGTCATTTCTTCACTATCATCCTCCGATTCCTCGTCCAGTCGGGCAAATTTATTCGGGTTTGATAGTTCGGAGATGTCGAGCCTCCCCCTCTTTTTCTTCCTTCTAACTGTGACCCAGCTGGCTACCTGATCATCATCCTCTTCTACCAGTGACCCCTCCCGCAACTCCTCCACCGTTCTGTCTAAACTTCGCTCGAGATTGTGAATCTCCCTCAGTCGCGTAACGGTTTGCTCTAGATCAGTTACCTGGGCTTCCAGGGCAACCATTCGTACACACCTCATACAGATGTAATCACACTGGGCCGGTAGCTCCAGGTGTGCATACATCTTGAACGACATGCACTGAGTGAGGTCCCCAATCACAGCCCCTCCCATATTGTTTGTAAGGTCTAACTCCCTGTTACTCTCAAAGAAAACGCAGGAAAAAGAAAAAGTAGAAGACAAACAATCTCACTTATACAATAATTAAGCTGGCTTATACTTATCTATCTTTGTGCGGTTCTTGGTCCTTCACTTTTATGCAGCCGTAGTACTCTCTCCTGCGGCACCTATACTCCACTTAGCAGTTGCAGTTGTTCCAGGTCACTGCACCTCCTTTTCACTCGGCTTCCAGCTCCTGCTTTTGCTGTTACCAACTCACACTTACAAATCAAGCAGCACTTTAAAATACAAGCCCTTACAAAGAGCCAATACAAGCCCTTACAAAGAGCCTACATGTATGTGTATTATTTGAACGAAACAAGATAGACCTGTCATATTTACTATTAAAAATGTGTAGATTAATTTGATACTTGTTATTAAGTTATAGGACATTGCAACAAATAGTTATGATAGTTATGATTACATGTATGAAAGCTAAAAATCACTCTTATTAGGACAGCCCTTTTGGATGTTTTCAAGGCTGAACCTGATTAGCACATACAAAGAGACTAGTGACTCATCATGAATGAGAGAGAGTCCCCTCCCCCAAACTAGATAACACATTGCTGATCACACAGGAAGGTAGTTCCTGTTTTGGTCTCAGAAAAAGATGGAGTCTCAGCATTACTTTACAGAGAGAGAGTGATATGGAAAGACGAATTTATATAACTTAAGGATAATGGTATTGTATGCTGGCATATAACTAACTGTATGTAACTGTATGTATTAACTGCTTACAGTGTGAGTTGTAATCATGTAATTATAGGTATACTGTACATTGTAATATATATTGAATCCATATCCTTTTAATAACAAATATATACATCAATGAGCTTTGGAACTCAGATAATGTGTGGGTGTATTGTTTTCTCTTATGGGATGCAGTGTTTTGCTATGTATAGTGCACATTTATGGCACATGGTAATAAGATGTGCAGGCGTTTACAATATATATTAGAGCGGGCATTTTAAATATTTGTGAGGAAACAATTTGGCATTCACAGATGGGGGCTCTTACGGGATATCAGGGTTTTAATGATGCACTGTACATTACAAACACGGCTGTAATCGACCGGCTCCGATGGACGCATCGCGAAGCTGATGAAAATAACATCCACGTTAATGTATTGTTGTGTTATCAGTAAGCCAATGATATGAAATTTCAAGGGACAATGCATTTCTCATAATATTTAAGATGCTAAAATTTATTTTTATTGTTGCAAAACAAGGTTCAAATAAGTCATATTGTGTTTGATTCAGATTGGATTGTTTATCTGTTAAGTAGGTTTAAAAGTTGCTGCATAGCCTTGATATAGTTTTTTTTAACTCAGGCCTAAAATAACTTCTGGTGCTTGTATGGTGTGTGATTTCTTTGTGACAAAGGAAGCCGCATGGTCTTTCCTCCATTTTGGACTAACCACATGGCCTGTCCACCATTTTGTGTAATCCTCATGGATGTGGAAGGGGGAGGAGCAGTGGCCATCTTAGGAAGGTCATTTTCTAAATAGCTGATTTTAACTCTGCTCAGAACAATCAGTTTTCCTTGGTCACATCAAACACCATTTATGAGTTACCAATGCATTTATTTAACCCATGCCATAGTCAATTACAAATAGTTTCAACTGGGCCTAGTGAGAGTTAATAGTGAGATGAATACTTGATGTAAGAATTACACACAGATATAAACAAAGTTTTGTTTTGTTTTCCCTCCAGGATTTAGTTAAATCTGCTTGCTAGTTTAGGATAGCCATTGAAATGTTAATTAACCTGTCCCACTACCCTCTTGAACAGGCATATGAACCTCTGTTGATATGCAAATTAGAGACTTTGAAGGAAATGCATTCATTCAGTATGTGTGTACTGTGTGGGGGTTCTATGAGAGTCAAGCGGTATATATATAAATATATATTATATATAATATTATTATAATTATGTGTATATTTATATCAGTGTATGTTCTGCAAGATAAAGAAAATGTACTGGCGCCGGCTGGAATTCAATAACAGAATATATATAGATTATATAAAATATAGCTTTAATAAATTCAGCTAGGAGATTTAGCTTATCTCTCAAGAATAAAACAACCACGTTAAAAAATGAATCACATTAATAAAATGGACGCTGTAGGAGGCCACAGAGTATTAACCCTTTCAATTCAAATGTCCACAGTTCCTGGCAAGGACACTAATCCACATTTGCCCACAAGTTGTTTTGTACGTAACTTTTTACCAGACTTGCTTCCGGATAAGGTCCCCTAGGAGTCCCAAGCAAATGGAGTCCAGATGGCAATTGGGGATAAGTCCGGGTTTCGCTGGTCTAATTAATGCCAGCTTCCTCAGGACTCATGCTCCTGAGGAAGCTGGCATTCATTAGACCAGCGAAACGCGTTGAGATTTCCTTGTTGGACCACAGGTACCAGCACCCTATCCACTTCCTGGCGGCATTTGGACTTATCAGCATCCACTGGATCAAATTCCGACACAAGTTTTCTTACAGACCCGGACTTATCACCAATTGCCATCTGGACTCCATTTGCTTGGGACTCCTAGGGGACCTTATCCGGAAGCAAGTCTGGTAAAAAGTTACATACAAAACAACTTGTGGGCAAATGTGGAATAGTGTCCTAGCCAGGAACTGTGGACATTTGAATTGAAAGGGTTAATACTCTGTGGCCTCCTACAGCGTCCATTTTATTAATGTGATTCATTTTTTAATGTGGTTGTTTTATTCTTGAGAGATAAGCTAAATCTCCTAGCTGAATTTATTAAAGATATATTTTATATAATCTATATATATTCTGTTATTGAATTCCAGCCGGCGCCAGTACATTTTCTTTTTCTTTATATATATATTTTAGGGAACTGACCTTCCCTGTACAGGCTGCCGTTGACAGCGCACTCTATCTGTATATTTGTATTATATGTTCTGCAAGATAGCTATCCAATCTGAATCATATCATTTAAATTATTGATTATTGCTAGAGTCATTATAGATCTGTGTGAAATAGGATACATTTGTTGCTATATAGGTAAATTTGAAATAACAGTATTTTAAGGAAGTAAGCGTAAAGACACAAACGCAGGTCTGCACAAAAGTTTATACAAGTTGTGTCTAGTGGGCAATAGTAATTAGTATTGTTCACATTTATACTTAGAGCTGTGTGATTTGTTTTATTGCGGACGCAGGGTATTGTACATGTGTCTCGGACAAAGTAAAGGACTGCGCACACAGCGTAGGGGACAGGCACGGTCGCATGTTTACGTGAAGTGCGTAAGAATGCGGGCGCTAAGTACAAATTATACAATAGTGTCATTTAGTTCAAAGGTGGGATAGTAGACATTTAATACAATAGCACATAACTATCAGATTTCAAAAGCAGGTTACTCTAAATTTAGTTTAAAAACTGTATTGCCTCTGGGGGTAAAGCTGCCTATCTGAATGAATTAAAATTTTCTGTACAGAAAAACCAAAGTGTATTTGAGTGAGTGAAAGCGGACAGAGTGGAACTGAACCCAGAAACTGAAGTGGTCTGAAGTGGTCTGAAGTGGTAACACTGGGTTAGTAGAGGCCCGGCGGTGTAGGGTTCGCTACCCTGCGTGATTAGAACTGAAGTGGTCTGAAGTGGTTTTAGTGATCCCATACAACTAAGTGGTCTGAAGTGGTCTGGAGTGGTCTAGGCTAGGTGGTCTACAGTAATTGTAGGGCATATAGATAACTAGTATCTATAGGCTGTGCTATTGCATCGCATGTCCGTGTGTTCTGCACAGCACAACGTGATACCATTGTGTCATATGCACTGCGGGAGAGCATACACAGACGTGATTGCATAGACAAAAGGGGTTTTTCTTTGACAACGTCGGGAAATCTCCCTGGTGGGCTTCACTGGAAAGGGTGAAGGATAGTTTTCTAATTTCTCTGTTTTTCACCCTACAAACAATTCCAGTTGAAAGATACCGAAAAGGAATTTTTCGCTGCCTCTCTCAGGAAAATATTCCAAACAGAACTTCCACCGAAAGAAATTACAGTGTTGTAAGGTCTGATAGGAGCCCTAAGTTGGGTACATTGCCTTCGCTATCAACAGTGTATCGTAGTACTGGCCATATATAATATAAGAACTGTTTGAACTTGTAGCAACAATAAACAAGTAGGAAGAAAAAAAAAGAGAATGCACGTACACCGCCATATGTAGATGTGGAAGCAGTTACGGCCAGCATACAAACTATATAAAATAATAAAAATATGAAAAATATGACTGTAACCTATATATGTACTAATGCATGTTGCAGATTTATTTAGGAGGAGTAGGTGACCTGATCGTTTTCAGCCATTTCTCATGCACCCAGAGGAGTATCCAACTGGTAAAAGAAGAGCAGTAGCCTGTGGGGGAAGTGGCTGAGACCAGTGGAACAGGTAAGTATGGTATCATTTGTGTACATATATAGTAAACCCCCCCCCCCCAAAAAAAAAAAAATCAAGAAAGTGACGTCAGAAATGGAGAAAAAAAAACCTGTCCGCACATTAGTATTTGCCAGTAGGAAAGCGGACAGAGACAAGGTAACCCCCAAGTATTTCTTTCAGTTACCATATAAGAAGTATTCATTCCTAGTAATGCCCCTAGTAAAGATGAGCTCAGAAAAGTTTGTTGGACCATGTACAGACCCTTAATACGGGATGAGAAGGATTGAATGAAATACTTCGCATGACCTAGGAGCTTGTTAAAAATCTTTTTTGTTTTTGTCTCTTGCAGTAATAGAAAACTCTCCATCTGTATAAGACCACTGGTGAACACTAATTCGGCAAATGGGAGGTGGCTGTCTCTGTGAAAATGGACGGGCTCAATAAGGCATTGAGTGTCAGTGTGCAGACTTCTTTGCAAAATTGTAAAGGGGTCACATTAGCTAATCTTAGATAGTGTGCTATTGAACATCACAAGAATAGTGCTAGGCGCAGAGTACAACAGGTGGAGAGGTTGAGGACGGTAAGTATACTGGCACATACAGGAAAGACCCATCAGTCCAAACCCCAGATCCCTAATGGTCAATAATATGTTACACTTGTAGGAAGGAAGGGCATTTTACCAGAGATTGTAGGAGTAGTAGGACACATAGTCAATATAGATCCCCTAGACACAAAACACAAGCCACATTATTAAACACATAGACGGGACCAAGGGACATATAGTAGGGAATCATAAGCCATATAGAAACACAGATTCAGCTAATAGGAAGAACAAAATAAATGCAACATTACCCTTTGACAAAACTTGCTGGGGTTAAGGTGGGGCCTCTAAACTTTTGCTTCTTTTCCTAGCAGAAATGATTAACTTAATTTTGTTAGATATGATATACATATACTGTGCTCCCGCTCAGGAAGTACAACGTATGTTAGACACCCACGAAGACTAATGTCGCATTCTACTGTTATAGATGCATGTCCATCACAGGTAGAGGAAATTATCTCACAGATACCGGGTTCACTATGAACTTAGGATGGACATGACACTGGATTGATGGCTGGGATAGTCCCAGTAGAGATAAGACACACAGAATTTTTTTTAAGGGGAGTAGACCAAGTAGAGAATCACTTCCCCGTAGTGCCCAATCCAGTTGTCAAATTTTTATAAAATCTTCTTCACCTCTACAAACTCATCTGTCACCAACCTCTATTCTGTTTCTCTACAGTTTCCTCTTCATCTTTTGCGCTCACAGAGGGTGGTACAATACATGGACCCAAGTACAGTTCAAACTCCACATGCCTAGGTCCTTCAGAGTTCTGCCCAAACCCAGTATATCTCAGCAGCACGATGACACCAGTATTACTGCAGTCATGCACAAAGGGTGGAGAATGGGAATACTGGTGAAGGGAAATTTTGTATAGACACTGATATGCCTGTTGGTGAATGGCAAACCTGACATTTTTGTTTTCATTTTCTTCTTCTTTCTCTCCTCTAGAGATATTTCTTTTTTCTTTTTCTTTTTTTTGAGTTATGCTCATGGTACTCTACATTGCAAACACACGATAATTAAATTAAAATGCAAAAAAAATTGTGTTCCCTACAGAAAAAGGCAGTATGGAGGACAAAGGGGTATGGCCAGGAGTCCTCAGGACTGTGGGCAGGTGGACACGGTAAGCCAGTAGCCCCCAGAGCATACCTTCCAAGTCTAGCTGAGGTGGCACACGGTCTGACTCATCTAGGCAAAGAGGGTAGGTGCAGGCTGATGAGAGTCTACTTGTTAGGCGCCGGGGTCCGCTCGTCGGTGCGGCCCGGCGCCTAGCAACCAGGGACGCCGTGCGCGTACAGCCGCCGGCTCCCTGGCAACGCTAGACGCCGGGCGCACGGAGCCGCACGGACCCTAGCAACGGGGACGCCACTTACGGACTGCGTTTCCCCGTTGCTGGGTTCAATTTAATTAATTTGATATCTGTTTTCCTGGCCATGCAGCTTGGCAGCTGTATGGCATCTAATCCAATCAGCCTCCAAACAGCTGATTGGAGGACTCCCTGTTAAATACACTTCCTGGGCTTCTCACAGACGCCGGTAATAGCTTCCTGCATGCTGAATCTGTTTGCTGAGAGTGTTTCCAGTCCTGCTGTATCCGGTCGTTCCTGTTCTCAGTTGTCCTGTACTCGGAAGTCGTCATCTGTTCCTGGAGTCCTGACTGAGCACCTTTTGAACATCCAGTGGTGTTCGTGAGTCACGGCGTAGCCGTGTGTTGCGGCTTGGGCTGCTTTATTATTTGTCATTTATTATTTGTGTTTCGGAGCTTTTGCGGAGGATTCCGCTCCCACAGATCCACTCTGGTATCCAGCGGTGCTGGGTAGGAGTACGGACTAGTGGATTTTGGTTGTCCTTTTCCCTGGCGGGTTACCGCACATACCTCAGGTTTAGTCAGTTAGCTTGTAGCCCCTGGCCTGGTTGTTTAGTCAGAGGGCCCCTTGTTATCACCCTGTCTCGGATTTCCCTTTGTCTCCCATTAAGACCTGAGGGGGCATCGGAGTTGGGCAGACATAATCCGCCCTTCAAACGCGGCTGCCATGGGCTCAAGCAACCATAGTCTCGCAGGGGATTTCTGACAACACGGGCGAGACAACGGAGTTAGGGCGCCAGGGGCTACTTTCTATTCCCGCTCCCTTCCCCAGCATTCCGTTCCAGTGCTCCGGTCCTTGCAATAGGACCACCTCAGACCAGAGTGCTGGAATCATAACATTATTACCGGCCGAACCAAAACTTAAAATTAAACAGGGTTTGATTTTTTCCCTTATTCAGTTTTGTAAGAATTGTCGGCCCCATGAATCCCACTGGTTTAGGGCCAAATCCTGGCCAGCTTCTAGTTAGCCAGATTCAAGAACTTACTCAAATGGTTCAGGATCTTTCCCTTCGGGTGAAGTCGCAGGAAGATCTTTTACGAACTTCCCCGAGGGTAGTCCCTGAACCAAAAATGCACTTGCCTGACCGTTTTTCTGGTGATAGGAAGCAGTTTTTTAATTTTAAAGAGTCCTGTAAACTTTATTTTCGTTTAAGACCAATCTCCTCAGGTACTGAATCTCAGCGGGTCGGAATTATTATTTCTTTGCTCCAGGGGGATCCCCAGACCTGGGCTTTTGGTTTAAAAGCAGAGGATCCGGCATTGTTGTCAGTAGACGCCTTTTTGGGGTCTTTAGGGCTTTTGTATGATGACCCTGATAGGGAGGCATCCGCCGAGAGTCAGTTACGCGCTCTCAGACAAGGTAGAAATCCTGCAGAGGTTTATTGTACAGAGTTTCGCCGTTGGTCGAACGACTGTGGCTGGAATGACCCAGCTCTGCGCAGTCAGTTTCGCCTCGGCTTATCTGAGTCTATAAAAGACAGTCTCCTTCAGTATCCCGCTCCTGAGACGCTCGATAAACTCATGGAGCTTTCTATTAAGATTGATCGTCGTCTCAGAGAGCGGAGGGCTGAAAAAGGAGCACCTGTCAGGTCTACTCCTTGTGTATTTTCCATTCCTGAAGACATAGAGGAGCCCATGCAGATGGGTCTCTCCAGGCTGTCTCCAGAAGAAAGAGCCAGAAGGCAAAACTCTGGTCTTTGTTTGTACTGTGGGGGTAAGGGACATTTTGCCCGTAATTGTCCGAACAAGTCGGGAAACGCCTCGACCAAGTGAATTGTGAGGGGGTTCACTTTGGCCTGCAGCTTATCTCCTCGAGTAACCCCCTGTTAGTCCCAGCTAAAGTTTCCTTTGGCAGCCTCAGTTCTTCGGTGTCGGCTTTTGTTGACAGTGGAGCTGCAGGGAACTTTATGGACTTAACGTGGGCCAAGGCCTTAGGTATTCCTCAGTTAACCTTGGGTAGGTGTATCACCATGCATGGTTTAGATGGGAGTCCCTTGTCCAATGGGGTTATTTCCCTCTGTACACCCCCTGTACTACTTACGGTAGGAGCTCTTCATTCCGAAAAGATTGAGTTTTTCCTTACCCATTGCCCAGCAGTTCCAGTGGTTCTGGGTCACCCTTGGCTGGCCTTTCATAATCCCATCATTGATTGGCAGTCGGGGGAGATCTCACAATGGGGTACCATCTGTAATAAGGAATGTATTACGTTTCCCGTCAGAATAGCTGCTGCCATTCCTGAACCCATTCCCGTGGAATACCAGGACTTTGTTGATGTATTTTCCAAGGGCAATGCGGACATTCTGCCTCCCCATCGGCCTTATGATTGTGCTATTGAGCTAATTCCTGGTGCCACATTGCCAAAGGGAAGGTTATATGCATTGTCCGGACCAGAAACTGCGGCCATGAATGAGTATGTTAAGGAGAGCCTAGGGAAAGGATTTATCAGGCCATCTAAATCCCCTTTAAGTGCAGGCTTCTTCTTTGTGGAGAAGAAAGATGGATCACTCAGACCTTGCATTGACTTTAGAGCTCTGAATAAGATCTCAATTAAAAATACTTACCCTCTGCCGCTGATTTCTGTCCTCTTTGATCAGCTGCGTTTGGCTGTGATTTTTTCTAAGATTGACCTGAGGGGAGCGTATAACCTCATCCGAATCAAGTCGGGAGATGAGTGGAAAACGGCGTTCAGTACTCAGTCGGGTCACTACGAGTATCTGGTGATGCCGTTCGGCTTGTCTAACGCTCCGGCAGTTTTCCAGGATCTCATTAACGATGTGCTCCGTGATTTTTTTGGAAGATTCGTGGTCGTTTACTTAGACGATATCCTGATCTATTCTGACTCTATAGAACAACATGTTACCCAGGTGCGTCAGGTTCTTCAAAAATTACGTGAAAATCACCTTTATGCCAAGCTGGAGAAGTGTGAGTTTCATGTCACGGAGGTATCCTTTTTAGGGTACATTATTTCCCCTCGGGGATTCTGTATGGAACCAAAGAAGCTCCAAGCCATCCTTAGTTGGGCGCAACCCACCAACTTAAAAGCAATTCAGCGCTTTTTAGGGTTTGCGAATTATTATAGAAGATTCATTCATTCTTTTTCCGACCTGGTTGCTCCCATTGTGGCACTGACTAGGAAGGGAGCGGATCCTACCAACTGGTCACGTGAAGCTGAGTTATCATTTCAGGCCTTGAAACAAGCTTTCGTCTCAGCCCCAGTCCTCAGACATCCCAACCCAGAATTGCCCTTCATTGTTGAGGTTGATGCCTCGGAGGTTGGAGTGGGGGCTATCCTATCTCAGAAGGATCCGGACTCTCTAGAATTACATCCTTGTGCCTTTATGTCCAGGAAATTCTCTTCCGCTGAATCCAACTACGATGTTGGTAACCGGGAGTTACTGGCTATTAAATGGGCTTTCGAAGAGTGGAGGCATTGGCTTGAGGGAGCAACACATACCATTTCAGTATTGACTGACCACAAAAATCTTCAGTACATCGAATCAGCTAAACGGCTGAATGCCCGGCAGGCTCGTTGGGCTTTATTTTTTACTCGTTTCAAGTTTATTATCACCTTCAGGCCAGGTTCCAAGAATACCAAGGCGGATGCCCTGTCACGCAGTTTTCTTCCAGTTCATAATAACAGTCCTGTTACTCCCATACTTCCGTCTTCAGTCATTTGGGCAGGCCTCACACAAGATTTATTTACCCAGTTAAAGCAGCTTCAACATCAAGCTCCTGGAAATACTCCTGCTGGTCGTCTTTATGTCCCTGAGTTTTTGAGAGCTACTGTTTTGACTGAGTTTCATGATAGCAAAGTTGCCGGGCATCCGGGGACCTCTAAGACTTTGGAATTAGTCTCCCGCTCAGTATGGTGGCCTGGTCTTTCTAAAGACATTAAGGAGTTTGTTTTTTCTTGTCAGGTCTGTGCACAGCATAAAGTTCCCCGTTCCTTACCCATCGGGCAACTTATGCCCTTAAATGTTCCTCTCAGGCCATGGTCTCATTTTTCCATGGATTTTGTGGTAGACCTCCCTCTGTCAGCCGGATTCCGAGTCATATGGGTGGTAGTGGACCGTTTTAGCAAGATGGCCCATTTCATTGCTCTTCCCCGACTGCCATCTGCCCAGGAATTGGCAGTTTTGTTTCTCCGCCATGTTTTCAGACTTCATGGGTTACCCACTGATATTGTTTCTGATCGGGGTCCACAATTCATTGCACAATTTTGGAAGTCTTTTTGTGCCTCATTAAAGATGAAATTGTCTTTAACGTCCGGCTACCATCCCCAATCCAACGGGCAGACCGAGCGAGTTAATCAATCATTAAAACAGTATTTGCGTTTGTACTCAGCCAAACTCCAGAATGATTGGTCCGAGTTTCTTCCTTTGGCGGAGTTTGCTTACAACAATTCTTGTCATTCCTCCACTAATGTGTCTCCATTCTTTTCAGTTTTTGGTTTTCACCCCAGAGCTAATTCTTTTTTTCAACATTCCTCTGTCTCCTTGCTAACCTTAACCTCTCATCTCAGACTCATTTGGAGAAAAGTGCACCTTGCTCTCAGAAAAGCGGCATTTCGAGAGAAAAATTTTTCTGACAGGCTCCGGCGGCCTTGCACTTTTAAGGTGGGAGATAGGGTATGGTTGTCGACTCGTAACATTAAACTTCGACAAACCTCAGCTAGATTGGGCCCCAAATTTATTGGACCATTTCATATTATTAAAAAAATCAATCCAGTTGCTTTCCGGTTACGTTTACCAAGAGCTCTCCGGATCGGAAATACGTTCCATTGCTCCTTGTTGAAACCATACGTTTCTTCCAGTAGATTTCCTCGGAAGATCTCTCAGGGGAAATCACCAGTAGATGTACAGGGTCATCAGGAGTTCTTGGTGGAGAAGGTTCTCGATTCCAAATTGTCCCGGGGTCGGCTTTATTTTCTGGTGCACTGGAGAGGCTATGGTCCAGAGGAAAGGTCTTGGGTCCTGGATAAGGATCTCCATGCCCCGAGGCTCAAGAGGGCATTTTTTCGGGAATTTCCTCGGAAACCTGGCTTTAGGGGTTCCTTGACCCCTCCTCAAGGGGGGGTACTGTTAGGCGCCGGGGTCCGCTCGTCGGTGCGGCCCGGCGCCTAGCAACCAGGGACGCCGTGCGCGTACAGCCGCCGGCTCCCTGGCAACGCTAGACGCCGGGCGCACGGAGCCGCACGGACCCTAGCAACGGGGACGCCACTTACGGACTGCGTTTCCCCGTTGCTGGGTTCAATTTAATTAATAGATATCTGTTTTCCTGGCCATGCAGCTTGGCAGCTGTATGGCATCTAATCCAATCAGCCTCCAAACAGCTGATTGGAGGACTCCCTGTTAAATACACTTCCTGGGCTTCTCACAGACGCCGGTAATAGCTTCCTGCATGCTGAATCTGTTTGCTGTGAGTGTTTCCAGTCCTGCTGTATCCGGTCGTTCCTGTTCTCAGTTGTCCTGTACTCGAAAGTCGTCATCTGTTCCAGGAGTCCTGACTGAGCACCTTTTGAACATCCAGTGGCTTGGGCCGCTTTATTATTTGTCATTTATTATTTGTGTTTCGGAGCTTTTGCGGAGGATTCCGCTCCCACAGATCCACTCTGGTATCCAGCGGTGCTGGGTAGGAGTACGGACTAGTGGATTTTGGTTGTCCTTTTCCCTGGCGGGTTACCGCACATACCTCAGGTTTAGTCAGTTAGCTTGTAGCCCCTGGCCTGGTTGTTTAGTCAGAGGGCCCCTTGTTATCACCCTGTCTCGGATTTCCCTTTGTCTCCCATTAAGACCTGAGGGGGCATCGGAGTTGGGCAGACATAATCCGCCCTTCAAACGCGGCTGCCATGGGCTCAAGCAACCATAGTCTCGCAGGGGATTTCTGACAACATGGGCGAGACAACGGAGTTAGGGCGCCAGGGGCTACTTTCTATTCCCGCTCCCTTCCCCAGCATTCCGTTCCAGTGCTCCGGTCCTTGCAATAGGACCACCTCAGACCAGAGTGCTGGAATCATAACACTACTGGTGTGCGCCAGGATTCTATTCTCATACAGGTAAGAGAGCAATGACCTGTCTTGCTTGCTTGAGGAATAATATTGGTAAAGCAATACCAACAGAGCCATACCATATCCCTCCTGCAGACGGATCTTTTCAGGAAATACAAATCGACTTCGTACAATTAACACCCTTTAGGAATTATTGTTATGTATTGGTGTGCACTGATGTTTTCTGAAACTGGGTAGAGGCATTTCCACGGATGCTGCTGTGTTACCGCAAAGGAAAATTGCGCAGAAATTTGTGTGTAGATAATGGTACCCCTAGAAGTAGGAGCAAAGCTTGAAATTGTACTATTGTGATCATAGATACTGCCACTAGTATTATGTAGCTTCGGAACCACTCCCAGATCTTCACTCAACAAATCACCCTCTTCGAAATTTGTTTTTGTTTTTGTTTTGGTATTTGTGTTTTTTGGGTTGTTTTTGGAAGACAACCTCATGTCATGATTGATCCGCACAATGATCAGAAATACACCAATGAGGTGACAGTACAGTACCTTATTGAGATGAGCCAGCATTTGAGAACTTGACAAAAGAGCTTGAAACTGTAGATTGCTGGTATGCCAAATACTAACTGTCTTGATTGTGAACCAAGAGACTGTGTGATTGTTCTTACGCTCAGGTTGCCTAATAGACAGGTGGGAAGGACCATACCAAGTTTTGTTGACAGCACTAAAGGTCGCCTAAAGAGAGACTTGGGTCCACTCGTCCCATTGCAAGAAGGCCGCTGACCCGGAGAGAATTCGTGACAAAGTAGTTTATTGCTCACATTCATCGAGTTTGTGTAGTTTGGTAACTGTGTGTTCGAAGTGAACTGTGTGTTCCAAGTGAACTGTGTGTTCAAATAGCAAGGTGGAGAGCAAAGTGAACTGTGTGTTCCAAGTGAACTGTGTGTTCAAAGAGCAAGGCAAAGAGAACCTCGTATCACTAGAGACTCTGTTCCATGAAGACTGAGAGGCGGCACTGTTGAACACTACCCGAGCTTACTAAAGGATTGCAGAAAGACCAGTCATTGTAATTGATTTGTTATGAACAAGAGTTGTTTTGTTCTATTTCTCTTTTCTCTCTTTCCCGCTGACAAACATTTATTTTTCAGGATATTTTATTTTTGCGAGGTTTTTTTATGAGGAGTCGAGTGTGGGACTGGAACTGGTTCTGTAGGAAGGAGTGATCTCCTTATAGCAGTGATTTTGAACCGCTGTGCCGCGGCACACTGGTGTGCCGCCAGCGGTTGTCAAGTGTGCCGCCGCCGCCAGAGATCCCTGCTGCCAGTCCCCGTCTGCTGCCGTCTTCACTATACAATGACCGCGTAAGAGCTGCCTGCGCTGCCCGATAGTGATACTGATTTACAGCATCACTATCGGGCAGCACAGGCAGCTCTTCTGCGTTCACTGTATAGTGAAGACGGCAGCTCTCCTGCTGGCCCGCCCGTGACCCCTACGACGTGGCGTGACTCATAGGTCACGTACACATCACCATCCCGCCTAGGCAGCGACTAGTTTCCCTTCGTGGCCCGTGCTGCTGTGTTCTGCTCCTCAATGCTCCTGCCGCTAAGGGGGAAAACAAAAAAGGTTTGGGCCAGTGCTTTATGATGTGTGTGCAGTGCCATTACTATGTGTGTGGTGGCATTACTATGGGGGTCAGTGTGTGTGTGGTGGCATTACTGTGGGTGTCAGTGTGTTTGGTGGCATTATTATGGGGGTCAGTGTCTCTGGTGGCATTACTATGGGGGTCAGTGTATTTGGTGGCATTTCTGTGGGTGTCAGTGTGTTTGGTGGCATTACTATGGGGTCAGTGTCTCTGGTGGCATTACTGTGGGTGTCAGTGTGTTTGGTGGCATTACTATGGGGGTCAGTGTCTCTGGTGGCATTACTGTGGGTGTCAGTGTGTTTGGTGGCATTACTATGGGGGTCAGTGTCTCTGGTGGCATTACTGTGGGTGTCAGTGTGTTTCGTGGAATTACTATGGGGGTCAGTGTATTTGGTGGCATTACTATGGGGGTCAGTATATTTGGTGGCATTACTATGGGGGTCAGTGTGTCTGGTGGCATTACTGTGGGGGTCGGTGTGTGTGGTGGTGGTATTACTATGGGGGGCAATGTGTGCAATTACTATGGGGGACAGTGTGATGGCATTACTATGAGGGTCAATGTGTGGAATTACTGTGGCAGACAGTGTGTTCAAGTACTGTGCATTATTTTAATAACTGTTGGGGACAATGTGTGTGTGTTTTTAGCCTTGGGGACAAATATGTTTGTTTAATTTCCCTGTGTGTGTTTTATTTTTCTGTGGGGTACCGATGGTGTGCCTTGGCAATTTTTAAATCTTTTTGGTGTGCCGCGAACTGAAAAAGGTTGAAAATCACTGCCTTATAGTATCCCAGGATTAGCCGATCAGTTTGTTAAAGTCAGAGAAAAAAAGTTCTAGTAGTTATGGAGTTCAGAGGTAATCAGGAACAATCAGACAATGGCTATTCACACATTGCAGATAAAGAGCTCATTATATATGTGGAAGAAAAGTTTGAGTGGCTCTCCCCGAACTCCGAAGGTTTATGTTATTTAGGAAGGACACTACTTATAACCCTTGTTCAATGATTAAACAGACCTAGAATACGTTCCAGAAATGGAAACAATGTTCAGAAAATGATAGGAATATGTAGATCATGAAAATTTTATATGTCACTTTCACGATTTGTTTGTGTCTTCTTCATCTACCCAGCAGAACCTCAATCGAATCCAAACATCAGTGTACAAAGACGTAGGTACATGTATGTGTGAAATGTTCGTCGCAAGTCAGACATTATAGGCCAAACCACTGTCCCAGCATACTCTATAGGTTGAATGTTGCCCCACACCCAACCAGTGGTCCCGTGACTGCCGAGTGCATATAGAGGATGTCTCATCCTCCTCCCTGTCTTCCCCAATATAGTCAAGTGTCTGATTTGCGAAATGCATACATACTTGTGTCTAGGTCACCGATTATGGTATGAAATATTTTCTTATGTTAATAATTGATGGCAGTTATTGTTTACTGCCAAAGGGTGGACTGTCGGAGTCAAAAATATTACATAAAGAGAACATACAAACTACATACATTATAAGTCGCTATACTTGCAAATACGCGCAGCGAGCACAGCCATATATGGTAACACACGCATTTACACGGACATGCCACAGAGATGGATTCGACACTTATCTCATACAGTACATAATTATAATAGTATCAAGCGCTAGACATCATGATCATTTAAAATTATATATAATGAAGTAATGTCATGTATGTGTATTATTTGAACTAAACAAGATAGACCTGTCATATTTACTATTAAAGCAACCAGATTAATGTGTAGATTAATTTGATACTTGTTTTTAAGTTATAGGACATTGCAACAAATAGTTATGATTACATGTATGAAAGCTAAAAATCACTCTTATTAGGACAGTGGACAGGAAGCTCAGGCCAGCCCCTTTGGATGTTTTCAAGGCTGAACCTGATTAGCACATACAAAGAGACTAGTGACTCATCATGAATGAGAGAGAGTCCCCTCCCCCAAACTAGATAACACATTACTGATCACACAGGAAGATAGTTCCTGTTTTGGTCTCAGAGGAAGATGGAGTCTCAGCATTACTCTACAGAGAGAGTGATATGGAAAGACAAATTTATATAACTTAAGGATAATGGTATTGTATGCTGGCATGTAACTGTATGTAACTGTATGTATTAACTGCTTACTGTGTGAGTTGTAATCATGTAACTATAGGTATACTGTACATTGTAATATATATTGAATCCATATCCTTTTAATAACAAATATATACATCAATGAGCTTTGGAACTCAGATAATGTGTGGGTGTATTGTTTTCTCTTATGGGATGCAGTGTTTTGCTATGTATAGTGCACATTCATGGCACATGGTAATAAGATGTGCAGGCGTTTACAATATATATTAGAGCGGGCATTTTAAATATTTGTGAGGAAACAATTTGGCATTCACAAACCATGGGCCTAATTCAGAGTTGATCGCAGCAGCAAATTTGTTAGCAGTTGGGCAAAACCATGTGCACTGCAGGGGGGACAGATATAACGTGCAGAGAGAGTTAGATTTGGGTGGGGTGTGTTTAATCTGAAATCTAAATTGCAGTATAAAAATAAAGCAGCCAGTATTTACCCTGCACAGAAACAAAATAACGCACCCAAATCTAGCTTTCTCTGCAAATGTTATATCTGCCCCCCCTGCAGTGCACCTTGGGGGTCATTCCGAGTTGTTCGCTCGCTAGCAGATTTTAGCAGCATTGCACACGCTAGGCCGCCGCCCTCTGGGAGTGTATTTTAGCTTAGCAGAATTGCGAACGAAAGATTCGCAGCATTGCAAATAGAAAATTCTTAGCAGTTTCTGAGTAGCTCGAGACTTACTCCTACACTGCGATCAGCTCAGGCCGTTTCGTTCCTGGTTTGACGTCACAAACACACCCTGCGTTCGGCCAGCCACTCCCCCCTTTCTCCAGACACTCCCGCGTTTTATCCTGGCACGCCTGCGTTTTTCCGCACACTCCCTGAAAGCGGCCAGTTTCCGCCCAGAAACACCCACTTCCTGTCAATCACACTCCAATCACTTCAACGATGAAAATTCTTCGTTCGGACGTGAGTAAATCTACTAAGTTTTGTGCTAAAATACTTAGCGCATGCGCACTGCGTACCATGCGCATGCACATTTTCGCCTTAATCGCTGCGTTGCGAAAATCAGCAACGAGCGAACAACTCGGAATGACCCCCCTTGTTTTGCCCAACTGCTAACAAATTTGCTGCTGTAATCAGGTCTGAATTACTCCCCCCATAACCTTTTCTGCCCCTGCACCCTAATGCCGGGATCCCGAACTCTGTCAGGATGTTGTTGCTAGCTTTATGGCGTCGTTGAGGATTCTGGCGTCTGTATTTTCGACCACCAGTATCGCGTCAGGCTTCATTATAACTACATACCACCTGCGTGACAATGTCTGCTCATTCGGCATCTCGGCTGTCGGGATTCTGACGCTGGGATGTTGAACCTATTCTGGATTCTGCTGTCTGCAAACCAAATAGTGTCAGGATTCTGGCGTCTGTATTTTGACTGCCGGGCCCTTACCAGATCCCATTTTCTATATATGGCCATGTGGTCTATGTACTAAAACTTGGAGAGATAAAGTGGATGGAGATAAAGTACCAGCCAATCAGCTCCTAGGTGCCATGTTACAGCCTGTGTTTGAAAAATGACAGGAGTTAATTGGCTGGCACGTTATCCCTGTCCACTTTATCTCTCTCCAAGGGCGGGATGTACTAAGGGACAAATGTGGTAAAACCCCCGTTTTTAAGACCCGGCCGCCGTTTTTTCGCCGCCCAGGGTATCGCTATCTCTGGATGATGATACCCTATAGAAGCCTATGGGCTTCTTATCACCGGCTGCCACCCCCCGCTGCAGATCCCGACCCCCCTCCTCCCCGGCATTCCTTCCTCCAGGCAGCCTGGACCCGGAAGGTAAACTCCTCCTCCCAATAGCAATGCAGCCAGAGGTCCTTCCGAGTGCAGGGGGGAGGAGGAGGCATCGGGGACAGCCTGCTGCCTTGTTCCACGCAGCTGAGGTGAAGGAGAGCCCAGGGAGGTGACGGAGACCCCCCCCCCCCCCGCACACCACCTTACAGGTATCGTGGGGGGCCTCCGTCACGCATTGCGATGTAGATTGCATATGTTAGTACATATGCGATCAACATCGCTGCAATGGGCGGTGAGGGGCGGTGATGTATGTTAATACATCCCACCCCAAGACTTAGTACATAGACCCCCATGTCCTCTGTCTTTCTCTGAGGCAGTAAGTTCTGAACAGATGAAGGTTACGTAATGTCACTAATGTCTATGAGCACTTAACCAGAAGAGGAAGGCTTCATTATCATAGATTCCCCTCTTCAATAACAATTCCTGAGTTCCACTGTTCTATCCATGTATCTGTCAAACACTGTGGCACTCACATCACAGGGGGTAACTGGTAAACAGGGGGTATACTTGTGCATCACATTCAGGCCCTCTGCAGGAATACCCATTTACAGGGGACAGATTAATGCGTTACCTGCACATGAGGTTTATCAATATTGTGAGAATTGAGCTGTTTTAAAATGACAGGACAGGAGGGCGTTGGGAGCTTGGTACTTTGTAACATCTCCAAGGGTGTGGCGTTTAGGCTACTACAGAGATACATTGTGGAGTATGTCTTGTAATAGCTAGATTGTGATATAGCTTTTGATGGGAAGAAGTCAAAGCCTTGAAATTGTTAAGCTGCTGAACTTGGGAGTCCCCTTATGTTTCTACAGAGCATTGCTCCTGAGAGTCTTGTATCTAGATAGGCATACTCATGGCTATATTTGTGGCGGTCTGGAACGCCATTCCTGAAGCTCTTTAGATAGATGCCGTCATCAAGAACAGCGTTTTGGAACCTCCCGCTGACGCCAATTTTTTTTTTCTTGGGGACGGGTGCGTGGTGAGAGAGGAACACAGTGTGTTCCTAGCTCCCACTTCACCCGCAGTATGTGTGTGGCATATTGTGTAATAAGCATTACTACGTGTGGCATTTTGTGTAATGAGCATTAGGGTGTGTGGTATAAAGTGAAATGGGCATTACGGTGTGTGTCATTGTGTAATGGGCACTATAGTGTGTGGTGTGTGTGTGTGTGTGTGTGTGTGTGTGTGTGTGTAAGTGGCTTTACTATAAGGAGGAAGAATAGCAAGAATCAGGATTTGTTCTTCCTGAGGTGGCCAATGTCTGGGCGTGCAGGTTGTAAAACTGAGGCATAAGGTAGTTTTTCTCCTGCAAGTCCATGCCCCTTACATCAAAACCACGCCCCTTGTAGTGAGGCCACACCCATTTTATTTTTGGGCACAAGCAAATTCCTTATTCTTGTCAAGTAAAATTCTTTATTCTTACAAAAGTGCCCCACCCTGTTACAATGCTGGGTTACCTAGTGAGTTATGACTCTATGGGGGTCATTCCAAGTTGATTGTAGCTGTGCTAAATTTAGCACAGCTACGATCGTGATCATAGACATGCGGGGGGACGCTCAGCACAGGGCTATCCCGACCCGCATGTCACTGCCGCCCCTCCCCGCAGAAGTGCAAAAGCATCGCCCACTTTTGCACTTTAGGAGTAGCTCCCGGCCAGCGCAGCTTTAGAGTGCTGGCCGGGAGCTACTCGTCGCCCCCCTGCACAGTCCGGCCACGCCTGCGTTGGCCGGACCATGCCCACGAAAGTGCGGCCAAACGCCGCCGTCCCACCCAGCGAACGCCTCTGCCTGTCAATCAGGCAGAGGCGATCGTAGCGGTCCGTCGGCCGTCTGGCATGCGCCGGCGCACTGTGGCGCCGGCACATGCGCAGTTACGACCTGATCGGCTGCTGTGCGAAAACGCACAGCACTGATTAGGTCGGCATGACCCCCAATACCCAGGTAGTTCACAAATTGACTACAGCAAGGAAAACTTTTTTTTTTTACTTAAATCAGCAATGTTACATTGGTAAAGGAGAAAAAAATAGTAGGCACCTGCAGAAGGTATTTCACAACCACCCAAAGCTTAGTGCTTCAAGTGAGGCCAGATGTCTTTATTTAAAAACAGACCTTCTTTCTCCAGATGTTCCTTTCTGAAAACAGTCATTGCCAACAGTCTGTCCGATATGCTGCGCTATCCCACATCTTGTATCCATAATAAATTATGATTGCAACCCTTGCAGAAATTTGTACATATATTATATATAAAGTCCCATAAATCAAGGGTCCCCATAATCAAGAACGGCACTCAGAGACTATCATAATTGCAAAAAGAGAGTTTATTGCAGAGCAACCCCCTTTCTCAAGCCAACACCACAAAAGTACAGACGAACATATAACAGTACTTACCACCCTAAATAGTGGAGACACACTCAAACTCCTGCGCTGTCATCCCGTCCAGTCCATCAAAGTGAAGTGCTAGGCTGATTCTGTTCACCTAAAGGTTTGAATAAGAAAATTAACTGGAATTCTCTGTAAGGGTGGTTATAACTAGAGATGTGCGGCTGGCACTTTTCGTGTTTTGGTTTTGGAACTAATTCCATTTTCGTGTTTTGGTTCTGGTTTAGTTTTGCCGAAACCACCCTTTCGGGTTTTGGATCTGGATGATTTAAAAAAAAAAACCAACCCATAAAAACAGCTAAAATCACAGAATTTGGGGGTCATTTTGCTCCTACCGTATTATTAACCTGAATAACAATCATTTCCACTCATTTCCAGTCTATTCTGAACACCTCACAATATTGTTTTTAGGCCTAAAAGTTTCACCGAGGTGGCTGTATGACTAAGCCAGTGATGGCTAACCTTGACACTCCAGCTGTTGTTGAACTACACATCCCAGCATGCCCTGCATCAGTTTTGCTATTTGTCCATGCTAAAACTGATGCTGGGCATACTGGAATGTGTAGTTCAACAACAGCTGGAGTGTCAAGGTTAGCCATCACTGGACTAAGCTTAGCGACACAAGTGTGCGGCACAAACACCTGGCCCATCTAGGAGTGGCACTGCAACACCAACACTGTGACTGCCTGGACTGATGCAGAACAATACACTGAGTGACTACACTGGACTGGACTGAGCAGCACAACACTTGCCACCCCACTTTCCCGCCCCATCACACAGACACTGAACACTGAGGACACGTCCTCTCTATACACTCTCCGAGACTGGAGTTAAAATGGCGGGGTCGCGCGGCTCCTTATATGGAATCCAAATCCCACGAGAATCCGACAGCGGGATGATGACGTTTTGCCGCGTTCGGGTTCCCGAGTCAAGAGGGAAAATCCGAGCCTGGCTCGGATCCGGACTCGGAAGGCAAAGTCCGGTAGGGTTCGGTTTTCTGAGAACCAAACCCGCTCATCTCTAGTTATATGTATTAATATTATATATAATAATTGGATCCTATAAGTGACTTACGTTTATAGTCAGCGCTTCCACCCAAGAGATATTACAGAAAATAGATAACCAGGGCCCGCTTGGGTAAACCCTAATTAACCCACTATTTGATTTTAGTGAATTACAGACCATACACTAGAAATACAGTATCAGCTCTATAGTAACAACTCCAATTGTATACAAAATGTTTTATATCTCTTTTAGGAACTCTTCCCTGGACCGGCACAGAGATGCCTCCTACAGGTACGTTTAACAATGCAGCAGCACCTTGTAATGATAGTTTAATTAACGTATATTTGTCACATTTACTTCACTGGACTCCTTTCCTATCCAGACATTTCTACAGAGAAACCCTATAGCTCCTGATTGTCTATTAATAACCTCTCCTGTGATAGTCCCCTCCCTGTGTCAGGCTATCACCCCGATCTATAACTCTATAACAGTAGTATACGGTATCTGCAATAATCAGGAGCCTGTTCTCCCCAGTTACTTATTGAATTTTTCTCTTACGTCCTAGAGGATACTGGGGTCCACATTAGTACCATGGGGTATAGACGGGTCCACTAGGAGCCTTGGGCACTCTAAGAAATCAATAGTGTGCGCTGGCTCCTCCCTCTATGCCCCCCCCCCCCCCACCAGACTCAGTTTAGAAAATGTGCCCGGAGGAGCCGGTCACGCTTAGGGAAGCTCCTGAAGAGTTTTTTGCATTTATTTTTCTGGTTGTTATTTTCAGGCAGGGCTGGGTGGCACCAGCCTGCCTGCTTCGTGGGACTTAGGGGGGAGAACGGCCTAACTTCCTAAAGAGTTCATGGTCCCATTTCTCCGCTGACAGGACACTGAGCTCCTGAGGGAGTCATTTGCAAGCCCCACCGCGGCGAGCGTACCCTCCCGCTGCACGTCACAACCCCTAACAGAGCCTGAAAATAGAAGAGTAGTGAGGTTAGCGGGTCGCCGGCAGTAATGGTAGCACAAGGGTAGGAGCGCAGCTCTGAGTGCAAGTTGCGCTCTAGGGGGCTCAGGAGGACATACTCAGATGTGTATCCCGCTGTGAGGGGCGCGCTGAGCCACCAATGCATACCCACACTGGCTATCATACCTAACAAGGGTTTTAACCCTCTGTTAGGCATAAAAATGACCTCAGGCAGGTATAAAAAAAATGGGAAGCCGAACGCCATTAAGGGGGCCGGGCTTCACTATAAGCAGATCCAGCAGCTCACAGCGCCATTTTCCCTCTGCAGCTTACACTGACAGGAATCACAGGGAATCGCAGCTCCTCCACAAAGATTCCACGTCTCCTCAGCGGTACCAGGGGGTCTTAGGCAGGATGGGGGGGGGGGGGGTTGTTGTAGTATACTAAGCCCTATTAAGGGACTTAGTGTGGCAACCTAGCTAAGTTTTACTTGGCTACAAGGGCACTTTGTGGCTGGCTCCAATTTCTGTGTCTCCCTTTCCCTGAGGGCTCTGTGTGGGTTAAACTGTGTTTTCACCTTCTGTCTGTAGGGGTGTGTGTGTCCCTTTACGTTACCATGTCCAGGGACTGTGTTTCCTGCACAGCTGAGTGTCTTTCCTCCCCCAGAGACTCACTACCCTGTACTCAGGATAGTGCACATTCTCAGGCTAGTGGGGCAGAACCCACATGGTTAGCTTCCATTAAAAGGATGATATCTAATATTTCTACTAAATTATCCCATAATGAGAAAGACGCAATTCTTAAGACAGTCTATGGATGACCTGATGAATAGAGATTCAGTTCCCATACCAGTGTCTCAGTCCCCCGCCATTTGCCCACAAAAGCGTTCTCTGGCCCAGCTCATGCAGGATGACACTCATGAGGATACATCAGATCCAGAAGAGGGTGAGGTGGATGTGAGCGGGGGGGGATGCTGTCTTATCACAAGGCATACAGGCCCTAAGAGTGTCTATCCCATTCCTGACAAGATGGCAGAGGGGGAGGAGGAATCCTTTTTTAATGTAAAAAAGAAATCTCAGCTACTTTTTCTGCATCAAAGGAATTGAATGCTCTGTTTGCAGAAACTTGGGCTAACCCTGACAAGAAATTTCAGATCCCTAAAAGATTAATTACATGCTTTCCCTTTCCTCTGGAAGATAGAAAGAAATGGGAAAACCCGCTGATTGTGGACGTATTGGTATCTGGGTTGTCACGTAAGATAGTCTTACCTGTTCCTGGGGCAGAATCTTTAAAGGACACAGCTGACCGCAAGATTGAGACCACTCTCAAATCGTTATACACTGCTGCTGGGGTGGCTCAGAGACTCACTATTGCTTGCGCATGGATCACTAAGGTCATCGCAAAGTGGTCAGGTAACCAAATTGACGGATTGGATACCTTACCCAGGGGGGAGATAGTTTTACTCCTGCAGCATATTCAAGACTCTGCTAACTTTATGGTGGAGGCCATAAAGGAAATTGGTTTGCTCAACGCACGCACCACTGCCAATGCAGTGTCAGCACGCAGGGGCTTGTGGCTACACCAGTGGTCTGTGGATGCAGATTCTAGGAAAGGCGTGGAAAGCCTACCATTCAAAGGTGAAGCCCTTTTTGGAGATGAACTGGATAAGTGGATATCCAAGGCTACGACGGGTAAGTCTATGTACTTTCCTTCCGCAGCACCCCCAGCTAGGAAAACCTACTCTGCTCCAATTCTGCAGTCCTTTCGGACAGCAAAATTCAAAGGCAAATCCAAAGGTTCTTCTACAGCCTTCAAAGGTAATGGCGGTAAACACAGAAAACCAGCAGCTGCAGGCTCTCAGGAACAGACCTCTGGGTCTGCTTCCTCAAAGCCTTCAGCATGACGGTGGTCTGCACTGCCTGGAAGACAGGCAGGTGGGAGCTTGGTTACGTTATTTCAGTCACGTTTGGGCAACATCTTGCCAGGATCCCTGGGTCACAGTCCTTATCACCCAGGGATACAGACTGGAGTTTCAGGAACTCCCACCTCACAGATTCTTCAAATCAGGCTTACCAGCTTCTCAGGAAGCAAGTATGACTTTAAAGACAGTAATTCAAAAACTGGTACAGACTCAGGTCATTGTCCCAGTTCCACTTCAACTACAAAACAAGAGTTATTACTCCAACCTGTTTGTGGTACCGAAACCGGACGGTTCGGTAAGGCGCATTTTAAACCTCAAATCACTGAACCCATATTTAAGGGTGTTCAAGTTCAAGATGGAGTCTCTGAGAGCAGTGATCTCATGTCTGGGTGGGGGGGGGGATTCCTGGTGTCTCTCGACATTAAGGGTGCGTAACTTCATATTCCGATTTGTCCACCTTATCAGGCTTATCTAAGGTTTGCATTACAGTACTGTCACTACCAGTTCCAGGCCCTGCCATTTGGTCTCTCCACGGCATGAGGTTATTCACCAAGGTAATGGCAGAGATTATGTTTCTCCTCCGCATGAAGGGGATGTTTCTCCTCCGCAAGCAGGGAGTGAATATAATACCATACCTGGACGACCTGCTGATAAAAGCGCCTTCCAGGGAGATGCTGTTGGACAGCATTGCCCTCTCAACCCAACTACTTCAGGATCACGGATGGATTCTGAACCTACCAAAATCCCACCTGGAACCAACACGGAGGTTTCCGTTTCTGTGGGTGATACTGGATACGGAGGAACAGAAAGTATTCCTTCCATTGGAAAAGGCATTGGTAATCCAGTCAATGGTGTGGGATGTCCTAAAACCAGCCGGGATATCGGTGCATCTATGCATTCACCTTCTGGGAAAGATGGTCGCCTCCTACGACGCTCTGCAGTACGGAAGGTTTCATGTGAGGCCCTTCCAGCTGGATCTGCTGGACAAATGGTTCGGCTCACATCTTCACATGCACCAGAGGATACGTCTGTCACCAAAAGCTAGGATTTCTCTTCTGTGGTGGCTTCAGATTTCTCACCTGACCGAGGGTCGAAGGTTCGGGATTCAAAATTGGGTTCTGCTAACCACAGACACAAGCCCCAGAGGTTGGGGAGCAGTCACCCAGGGGGAATAGTTCCAAGGAAAATGGACAAGTCAGGACACCATTCTTCCGATCAACATTCTAGAAACAAGGGCTATACACAATGCCCTTCTACTAGCATTGCATCTTCAAAATCACGCCATTCAGGTTCAGTCGGACAATGTGACGGCAGTAACGTACATAAATCGACAGGGCGGAAAAAAGAGCAGAGCAGCAATGTCAGAGGTAATAAGAATTCTCCTCTGGGTAGAAAGACATGTGGTGGCACTGTCAGCAGTCTTCATTCCTGGAGTAGACAACTGGGAAGCGGTCTTCCTCAGCAGACATGACCTCCACCCAGGAGAGTGGGGCCTTCACCTGCATGTTCAAGTCCTTAACACGTCGGTGGGGAATTCCACAAATAGACATGATGGTCTCTCATCTCAACAAGAAGCTAAAGCTGTATTGTTCCAGGTCGAGAGACCAACAAGCAGTGGCGGTGGACGCTCTGGTGACTCCATGGGTCTACCAAATGGTTTAAGTGTTTCCACCTCTTCCACTGATCCCAAGAATTCTCAAAAGAATAAAAAGGGCAAAGGTTCAAGCAATTCTCATTGCTTCGGATTGGCCAAGAAGGGCCTGGTATGCAGATCTACTGGAGATGCTCCTAGAGGACCCGTGGCCTCTACCTCTGCGAGAGGATCTTCGACAATAGGGGCCGTTTGTCTATCAAGACTTACCATGGCTACGTTTGACGGCATGGAAGTTGAGCTTCAAATTTTAGCCCGGAAAGGCATTCCGAAAACAACTCTGATCCAAGCCAGGAAAGGGGTAACGGCTAAACATTACCACCGTATTTGGAAAAAATATTTCTTGTGGTGTGAAAATAGGAAATTTCCTATGGTGAAAACGTAACAGTTTCTGGTTCTGGGACGGTTTCTCCTTTTTCTACAGTCGGGTGTGCCTGTGGGCCTACGTTTGGGCTACTTGAAGGTCCAGATTTCGGCCTTATCCATTTTCTTCCAGAAACAATTGGCTTCCCTCCCTGAGGATTAGATGTTCTTGAAGGGGGTTCTGCACATCCAACCGTCCTTTGTGCCTCCCACAGCACCTTGGGATCTGAACGTGGTGTTGCAGTTCCTGCACAATTGGAATGGTTTGAGCCTTTACAGGAGGTTGACGTAAAGTTTCTTACGTGGAAGACCGTTACACTATTGGCCTTAGCTTCTGGAAGACGTTTGTCCGAACTGGAGGCGTTGTCTCACAATAGCCCCTATTTGAGTATTCATGAAGATAGAGCTGAACTCAGAACTCGTCAGCAATTTCTTCCTAAGGTAGTGTCTGCGTTTCATATCAACCAACCTATTGTGGTTCCGGTGCTTACTGACACCTCTGCTACCTCGAAGTCCTTGGATGTTGTGAGGGCTTTGAAGATCTACGTGAAACGGACAGCTCATCACATGAAATCTGACTCGCTGTTTGTTCTCTATGATCCCAAGAAAATTGGGTGTCCTGCTTCAAAGCAGCCTGTTGCTCGCTGGATCAGACTTACTATCCAGCATGCTTATTCATCGGCAGCACTGCCGGTTCCTAAAGTACAAACTCACTCTTCTAGGTCGGTGGGTTCTTCCTGGGCGGCTGCCCGTGGGGTGTCTCGGCTTTGCAACTCTGCCGAGGAGCTACTTGGTAGGGTTCGAAAACATTTGCTAAGTTCTACAAGTTCGATACTTTGGCCTCTGAGGACCTTCAGTTTGGTCAATTAGTTCTGCAGGAACCTCAGCACTCTCCCACCCGGTTTGAGAGCTTTGGTACATCCCCATGGTACTAATGTGGACCCCAGTATCCTCTAGGACGTAAGAGAAAATAGTATTTTAATTACCTACTGGTAAATCCTCTTCTCGTAGTCCATAGAGGATACTGGGCTTCGTGCTTCGTGTTAACTGCACTGTTACTTAGTTAAGTAATGTTGTTGGTTCAGCTGTTGCTGTTCCTGTTCAGTTTTGGTTAGCATGGCTTTCCTCTTTGTTTGTGTGTGCTGGTTCGAATTTCACCACTGTTCTGTTACATCCTTCCTCAGGCTATGTCCGTATCCTCGGGCACAGTTTCTAGACTGAGTCTGGTAGGCGGGGCATAGAGGGAGGATCCAGTGAACACTATTGATTTCTTAAAGTGCCCAAGGCTCCTAGTGAACCTTTCTATACCCCATGGTACTAATTTGGACCCCAGTATCCTCAACGGACTACGAGAAAAGGATTTACCGGTAGGTAATTAAAATCCTATTATATCCCCCATGCTTACAGCTTGTGTTCCTGCATGAGACAACACTATGGAAAAATAAAACAGACACCCTTGAGTTAGTTCAGATTGGTATATTGTAAGAGAGCATTAGGCATTATGTATATGTCAGATCCTGGATGTAAGCTCCCTGCAGTCCATGTTCGATATCTTTGACTGATGGATCTGATGGATCTATAATGCACCTAGGTGGAATGTGCCATTGAGAGGTCTCAGTCCCCCGGATTAGATGGTACATGTACAGGGGCAGTGGTGGATTCAGATATTGGGCAGCTCCTGAGAGATGAGTTTCTGGAGTCTCACTAGATATTGCTTGTGCTTATGTAAATCCATGTGCCCTCCTCCTTCCACCCAGAGAGGCTGTACAGCAGTTGGGCAGTGCTCATACATTGTCAGCCCATGGCAGAAGTCCACAATCTCATCTTCAGTCCCATGGATGATGAGTACTGGGCAGGTGACTTGGAGATTTTGTCGATGCTGCAAAGGACATGATACAAAGGGATTATACAACAGAAAAAGCATGGAACTATCACACATGTAACACGGCCACTAAATATATATAGAATGGAAAAAATGCATCAGGTAACATGCAGAGCTGCTCATGTAGAAGGTCACATACAGGACTTTGGCAGAGCAATGTTGGGCAATGAATCTACTATTGGTAATGAGCCCAGTGCAATCTATTGACCTAATAAGCCAAAGTCATGCACAAGACTTCAACTTGTTTCTATTATACAATACACATAGGATGAAAGAGGAATAGTGCCGTATTTCCCATTTACAAGCAGCTATGGTATATTGGGAATAAAACTGGTCCCAGAAGTAACTTATCTGGGGACCCAGTGTTTAAGTTCTGCAGAAGTAGCCTCAATGTCGTACACACTCCCGCTGCAGCTACGCCGGCCCCACAGACCGACAACTTGCTGCCTGTATGAGAAGACATTGGGGCGGCTGTAGTGAGGAGAGTGCGCAGACACCAGGGTTACTTGCTCACACAGGCAGAGCATTGTGGGAGGAAGAGGGGCAGCTGCAGATGCAGGGTTTACAAAACTGACAAGAGACACAGGGCTATAGCCTCCAGAGAGTAAGGTCTGTGGACAAGGTTTCTGGTAGGGAATTATCCTGTTAGTGTTCCAGTCAGAAAAGACTCATGTACTCTAATTGGATTAGCATTCGGTATAAAATGAGATGGGTCCAGTATGCTATCCCAATGGTCGGGATACCGGTGGTCACATGACCGTCACCGGCATCCTGACATTGAAGATCGGTGGAGGGGGTAAGTATTTTTACTCATCCCTACCCTAACTTCCCGGAGGTGGCAGCTAAGGCTAACTCCCTGGGGGTGGTGGCTAGGGCTAAGCCTCGGGGGGATAGCATCTAAAGCAAAACCCCCAGTGCCTAACTCTAACCACCCCGGGCCCTAACACTAAAGCTTTCCACAATACTTATTTTCAGTGGTCGGTATTCCGGCGCCGGTGTACTAAGTGGTGTTGGCATTCCGGCATCGGTCATATGACTGCCGGCACCCCGTCCATTGGAATGCTGAAGACATCCCACTGGGATACACATACAAACTGATTGGGTCAACAGAGCTGTGCTCCCAGTACATACTAAACCCCACAAGTAACCTACAGCTTAGTATAAAAACACAGCAATATCTTACTTGGTGAAGGCATCCCCACAGTAGGTCCTCCGGCCGTTAGGATAGCCCATCCGCACACCTGACATGAGCGGGGCATGCAGTATTACCGCTGCACATTTGTACCGCATGGCAAGGTCAACTGCCGGTGCCGTCCCAATGCTCTCTCCATACAGGATGATATTTTCCGCCGGGACTCCATATCTGTAGAGATAAAGCAGAAAAATTATTAAACTCTAATTACATCACTTCTATCGTAGTTCCTTATGGAAAACTTGTATATAAAGTAGAGATGTGCACCAGAAATTTTTCGGGTTTTGTGTTTTGGTTTTGGATTCGGTTCCGCGACCGTGTTTTGGATTCGGACGCGTTTTGGCAAAACCTCCCTGAAAATTTTTTGGCGGATTCGGGTGTGTTTTGGATTCGGGTGTTTTTTTGCAAAAACCCCACAAAAACAGCTTAAATCATAGAATTTGGGGGTAATTTTGATCCCATAGTATTATTAACCTCAATAACCATAATTTCCACTCATTTCCAGTCTATTCTGAACACCTCACACCTCACAATATTATTTTAGTCCTAATATTTGCACCGAGGTCGCTGGATGACTAAGCTAAGCGACCCAAGTGGCCGACACAAACACCTGGCCCATCTAGGAGTGGCACTGCAGTGTCAGACAGGATGGCACTTAAAAAAATTAGCCCCAAACATCACATGATGCAGAGATAAAAAATAAAAAAAAGAGGTGCAAGATGGAATTGTCCTTGGACCCTCCCACCCACCCTTATGTTGTATAAACAGGACATGCAGACTTTAACAAACCCATCATTTCAGCCACAGGGTCTGCTACACGACTGTGGCGGAAATGACTGGTTGGTTTGGGCCCCCACCAAAAAAGAAGCAATCAATCTCTCCTTGCACAAACTGGCTCTACTGAGGCAAGATGTCCACCTCATCATCATCCTCCGATTCCTCACCCCTTTCACCGTGTACATCCTCCTCACTGAGTATTAATTCGTCCCCACTGGAATCCACCATCACAGGTTCCTGTGTACTTTCTGGAGGCAATTGCTGGTAAAGGTCTTCCCGGAAGACTTTATAATTAATTTTGATGAACATCATCTTCTCCACATTTTGTGGAAGTAACCTCCTGTGCCGATCGCTGACAAGGTTACCGGCTGCACTAAACACTCTTTCGGAGTACACACTGGAGGGGGGGGGGGGGGCAACTTAGGTAAAATAAAGCCAGTTTGTGCAAGGGCCTCCAAATTGCCTCTTTTTCCTGCCAGTATACGTACGGACAGTCTGACATGCCTAGTTGGATGCTGTCACTCATATAATCCTCCAGTGACAGTAGACATGTCAGTAATCGTTGGCAGGTCCTTCAGTCCGGACCAGATGTCAGCTTTCGCTCCTGACTGCCCTGCATCATTGCCAGCGGGTGGGCTAGGAAATGTTATCCTTTTCCTTGCAGCCCCAGTGGCGGGAGAAATTGAAGGAGGAGCTGTTGACGGATCACGTTCCGCTTGAGTTGACAATTTACTAACCAGCAGGTCTTTGCACCTCTGCACACTTGTGTCTGCTGGAAAGAGAGATACAACGTAGGCTTTAAACCTAGGATCGAGCACGGTGGCCAAAATGTAGTGCTCTGATCTCAACAGATTGACCACCCTTGAATCCTGGCAAAGCGAATGAAGGGCTCCATTCACTGACTGCACGTGTGGCAAGTTCTAAGGGTTGGAGAACCTTGCACAAGACGGAAATCATTCTCCACTGCGCTTGAGTCAGGTGCATTACCCCTCCTTTGCCTATATCGTAGGTGGATGTATAGGCTGCAATGGCCTTTTGCTGCTCCTCCATCCTCTGAAGCATATAGAGTGTTGAATTCCTCCTCGTTACCACCTCTTGCTTCAGATGATGGCGGGGCAGGTTCAGGAGTGTTTGCTGGCGCTCCAGTCTTCGGCACGCAGTGGCAGAATGCCGAAAGTGGCCCGCAATTTTCCAGGCCACCGACAGCATCTCCTGCACGCCCCTCTCATTTTTCAAAAAATTCTGCACAACCAAATTAATTGTATGTGCAAAACATGGGACGTGCTGGAATTTGCCCAGTTGTAATGCACGGACAATATTGGTGGCGTTGTCCGATATCACAAATCCCCAGGAGAGTCCAATTGGGGTAAGCCATTCTGCGATGATGTTCCTCAGTTTCCTTAAGAGGTTGTCAGCTGTGTGCCTCTTATGGAAAGCGGTGATACATAGCGTAGCCTGCCTAGGAATGAGTTGGTGTTTGCAAGATGCTGCTACTGGTGCCGCTGCGGGAGGCCATACATCTACCCAGTGGGCTCTTACAGTCATATAGTCCTTAGTCTGCCCTGTTCCACTTGTCCACATGTCTGTGGTTAAGTGGACACTGGATACAACCGCATTTTTTAGGACACTGGTGACTCTTTTTCTGACGTCTGTGTACATTCTCGGTATCGCCTGCCTAGAGAAGTGGAACCTAGATGGGATTTGATACCGGGGACACACTACCTCAAACAAATCTTTAAGTGACTCTGAACTAATGGTGGATACCGGACGCACCTCTAACACCAACATAGCTGTCAAGGCCTCAGTTATTTTCTTTGCAAAAGGATGACTGCTGTCATATTTAATCTTCCTCACAAAGGACTGTTGGACAGCCAATTGCTTACTGGAAGTAGTCAAGTGGTCTTTCGATTTCCCCTCTGGGTTGACGATCGACTCCCAGCATAAACAACAGCAGCGGCAGCAACAGCAGGCGTACCACTCAAGGATCCTATGGAGGAAACCCGGTTAGGAGAGGACTCCTCAGTCTTGACAGTGACATGGCCTGCAGGACTACGGACGTTCCTGACTGAGAAAGTTGATGTTGAGGGAGTGGGTGGTGTGGCTTGCATGAGCTTGGGTACAGGAGGAAGAAGGGATTTAGGTGTCAGTGGACTGCTTACGCTCTTACCCAAAGTTTCTGAACTTGACAATTGACTTCTGATGAATGCGCCGCAGGTGACGTACAAGGGAGGATGTTCCTAGGTGGTTAACATCCTTACCCCTACTTATTACAGATTGACAGAGGCAACAGATGGCTTGACACCTGTTGTCCGGATTTGAGGAGAAATAATTCCACACCGAAGAGGTGGCTTTTTTGGTAGTTTGCCCAGGCATCACACTGGGCTTCTTCGTCCCAAGGACAACAGGTGTCTCCCCCGGTGCCTGACTTAAACAAACCACATCACCATCAGATTCTTTATCGTCAACTTCCTCCTCAGCGCCAGCAACACCCATATCTTCATACTGGTGTACTTCAAAAGTGACATCTTCAATTTGAATATCAGGAACTGGACTGCGGGTGCTCCTTCCAGCACTTGCAGGGGGCGTGCAAATGGTGGAAAGAGCCACCTCTTCCCGTCTAGTGTTGGGAAGGTCAGGTATCGCAACTGCCGTCACACTTGGATTCTCCTTGGGGATTTGTGATACCATTTAAAAACGCATAGTTCTTTTCTTTGCCCTTTCCAGCTTAACTCTTTTCATTTTTCTAGCTGGAGGATGAGGGCTTCCATCGTCATGTGAAGCTGAACCACTAGCCATGAACATAGGCCAGGGCCTCAGCCGTTCCTTGCCACTCCGTGTCGAAATGGCATATTTTCAAGTTTACGTTTCTCAGACGATTTAAATTTCTTTTTTTTGTTCTTTTTACTGAACTTTGGCTTTTTGAATTTTACATGCCCTCTACTATCACATTGGGCATCGCCCTTGGCAGACGACGTTGATGGCATTTCATCGTCTATGTCATGGCTAGTGGCAGAAGCTTCAGCACTAGGAGGAAGTGGTTCTTCTTGATCTTTCCCTATTGTTCTCCATTATTTTTTGGGAGTTATAAGATACAATATGCTTCACACGGAATGACTGGAATTACTGATGACACAGGGCACTACCAATGATCTGATGCAGCCTAACAGGTTGTTATAATTGTTATACTGCAGCAGTGGATATATATAGCAGCAGCGTATATCGCCACTGGAATTACTGATGACACAGGACACTACCACTGGTCTGATGCAGCCCAACAGGTTGTTATAATTGTTATACTGCAGCAGTGGATATATAGCAGCAGCGTATATCGCCACTGGAATTACTGATGACACAGGACACTACCACTGGTCTGCTGCAGCCCAACAGGTTGTTATAATTGTTATACTGCAGCAGTGGATATATATAGCAGCAGCGTATATCGTCACTGGAATTACTGATGACACAGGACACTACCACTGGTATGATGCAGCACAACAGGTTGTTATAATTGTTATACTGCACTTGCCACCCCACTTTCCCGCCCCAACACACAGACACTGAACACACTAAGGACACGTCCTCTCACTCTCCGAGACTGGAGTGAAAATGGCCGCGATGCGCGGCTCCTTATATGGAATCCAATTCCCGCGAGAAAATGACAGCGGGATGATGACGTTTTGCAGAGTTCGGGTTTCCGAGTCAAGAGGGAAAATCCGAGCCTGGCTTGGATCCGGACTCGGAAGGCAAAGTTCGGAAGGGTTCAGTTCTCTGGGAACCGAACCTGCTCATCTCTAGTTATAATATATTTGATTTACACTGCTTTTGATCATGTTTGCTTTGTTTCAGGTGGAGAAGTCCAGCATTTTATTGACATACTCCCTCTTGGTGGTTTTAACTTTGTACATTTCTGCTTTTTGTATATAACGTTTACAATGTTTATATGTTGTATCATGCCATTTCTTGGGCCGGGCGAACCGTGCAATCTTACAAGGTGTCGCGACAATGACAACGGCATGTTACAGTATTCCGTCTAGAATACTATTGAAAATGTCCCTCCCAAAATGGCCATCACCTCATAAAAGACCGTTTTTAAGGATGCTAGAGGAGGCGGCGGACATTTTTAGAAGGTAATTTTCAAGACTCTGAACTGTGGGCAGGCACAAACAGTGGTCCCCGCTGAGACTGCAGAGACGTAAATCCGCTGACAATGTGCAGAACCCCTTGACAATGAGTAGGTACTGTCGTATTACAGTAGGGACATAATATGGTGACGGGGGCATGTAAGTGCATAATATGATGTCAGTGGCATTACAGTGGGGGCACAATATGGTGATGGTCATATGGGGGCATAATATGGTGTCAGGGGCATTACAGTAGGGGGCATAGTATGGTGATGGGGCATAACTGTGGTTGCTTAATATGGCGCAAGAGGCATTACTGTGTGGGGCATAATGTGGTGTAAGGGACACTATGTCGATGAAAAGTAGCCTTTTCCTGCAAGTGTTCGCACTGGGAGCCAAATTGTCTGTGTTGTATAATCTGTGCCAATTCATCCTAGGACTGCCAGAAATGTGTGTGGACAGCACTGGGACTGCAGGTTCTCAGCGCAGATTTATGACCGCAGCGGTGCCAGGAAGTGGTGGATGATGCCCTGGAACCTGGGCCGGACTGGGACTAAAAATAGGCCCTGGCATTTTTGAAGCACACAGGCCCACCTCGGTGACTCCTCCCCTGACTATTCCTGACCTCTCCTACTTCTTAGTCCATGTGCTCTTACAAATATAATTAATATTATAACACATACAAGTGTACATCATTCTATATTAAAACATACAGAACCAGTGGTTGAAGTGGAAATTTTTAAGTGGGGGTATCAAAAAGTGAAGGACGTAACTAAGCACGCGCCGAATGTAGTTTACCACACCATATAACCCTTATACACATTATGTACCACAATAGTAGGACCCCTTATACTATCTAGTACTGGTGCCTCTTTCACATTATACCACACAGTATGAGCAGAAATTCACATTATAGCACACGGTATGAACCGAAATTCACATTATACCACACACGGTATGAGCCGAAATTCACATAATAGCACATGGTATGAGCCGAAATTCACATTATAGCACACGGTATGAACCGAAATTCACATTATAGCACACACGGTATGAGCCAAAATTCACATTATAGCACACGTAATGAGCCAAAATTCACATTATAGCACACGGTATGAGCTGAAATTAACATTGTAGAACACGGTATGAGCAGAAATTCACATTATAGCACACGGTATGAGCCGAAATTCACATTATAGCAGAAGTGACATATTATGAGAAATTCTAGCCTAATATACATTGTTCACTTAGTTCATATAGCAGAAATGTGGTTTGCAGATATTAGTACTAATTATGCAATTCCTTAAAAAAACACAAGTGACATAATCAAACAGCAAAGGGCATCAAAACTATAAAGAAAGTGCAGCAGTGGCAGTACCTGCCCATGGAATGTGAAGGGAAGAAGCTGTGCACCCAGCAGATGAGCAAAGAAGGCTGGAGCCAGTGCACGTGCTGCTTGCAGCAGCAGAACTCTGCAGTGCAGTTGGAGACTCGGAGCGCAGGCAGGCAGGTGCATGATCTATGCATGTATAGACGGCGCCCGCTGAGCTCGTCCCTCCCGCACCTTTTACACTCAGGCCGGCTTGGTCGCGTCCCACTGTCCGATCAGCTCCCCCCGCCCGCTCCACTCATACCCCGGAGGCTCTGCAGCGTTATGACATCATGACGCAGCCGCGTCATGACGTCATGATGCAGTCGCGTCACTATGCAAATGAGACGGTGCTGCCAGTCTTGGATGGACAAATCGACCCACCTGGCCATCGGCCCTTCTGGCATTTGCCAGATGGCCAGTCCGGCCCTGCCTGGAACGCATGCAGCTGGTTGCTGGGCAGTGGTGACACACAGGTCCCAAAAATGCATCGGCCAAGCACTTCCGGTTGACAGACTGGACGGGATGGCGGTGCGGGAGTTTGAGTCTGTCGCCACTATTTAGGGTGGAAAGTGCTGTTATATGTTTGTCTGTACTTTTGTGGTGTTGGCTTGAGAAAGGCGTTTACACCCTGGAATGTTGTTGCTCTGCGGTATACCCTCTTTTTTACAATTATGCTTGTCTCTTTGTACTGATTTTAATTATTGGACTATTTTGGACTTTTTAGAACAAAGCACCTGGGTACACTAATGTTGATACATGGACTGTGTATAGTAGTCTCTATTCTTGTTTTCTTTTATAGTGTGATATGCTCAAGGGCGGAAATGGTTGGAAAACCAGCCCAGGAAATTTATGTAAGCAGCCTTAACATGGGTTCGTACACAAAAGGAAATCAGTCCAAACCAATTGCGCTTGTGTATATGAGCAGCCCGCACACAGTGAAAAGGTATCACCTTTTACCTTCAAACCTTTTTCCAAATCAAAATATCACTAAGTATTTCAGGCGCTATACAATTAGGGGATCACCATGGGATTTTTCCTAAGTCAAAAGACATAAATATACAAGGAAAACCATCATAGTGTATTTATGTCATATATGTCTTATTGAGTTGAATATCCCATATTGGACTCTTACCAATAGAAAAGTCTACCAAACGTAGACTATTCCAGCATGCAGAAGTGGACACAGCCGATATGGTAATCAGTCCACGGATACTCTTCCAGTGTAGATCAGATGTACCATGAATCAAGTGGACTCTTACCAAAGTTTAATATGTCTGCTTTTGAAAAAACAAATAAAAGGTAACCGAACAGAGCCTGACTGAAGTAAGTACTTCCAACACTTAAGGCCTAATTCAGATCTGATCGCTGGGCTGCGTTTTTTGCTGCCCGGCGATCAGATAGTCGCTGCCTACAGGGGGAGTGTATTTTTGCTGTGCAAGTGTGCGATCGCATGTGTAGCAGAGCTGCACAAACTGATTTTGTGCACTCTCTGTGCAGCCCAGAACTTCCTCTTACTGTGCAATAGAATCCTGATGATCGGGGACGTCAGACACCCTCCAGAAAACGCTTGAGCCTGCCTGCGTTTCTCCCGACACTCTCTGAAATGGTCAGTTGCCACCCACAGACGGCCTCTTCTTGTCAATCTCCTTGCGAATGCCTGTGCAAATAGATCCTTTGCATCATCCCATCGCTGACCGGCGAAGCCCGTTGTACCCATCCGACGCACCTGCGCATTGCAGTGCATACGCATGCGCACTTCAGATCTGATTTACCCCCTTACTTTTGTGTATCATGCATGGATTTGCTCTTTGTATGCCCAGAACAGTGGGCATGGACATATGTACCCATGCAGATTTGCATTATGTACCCACTTACACATGCCTGTGGCTGGATCCGTGAATAAAGAGAGGGTACACCTCTAAAGGTGTGTACACACTGTGAGATCCTTGCTATGCCCGATTTTGACTATGCGATTTCCCTTGAACTCCCCCAGAGCCCAGATAGCACAGATTGTACAGATTTTGACTATCTGTGCTTGAGATTTTGTCTATGTTCGATTTTGACTAAGTGCCAATTTTGACTATACTTTGTGCTAGATAGTGCACTAGATAGTCAAGACTGACTTGCCTGCACTGTCTATCTAGCCTTGCGATACCGACCCTGCGGGAGTGCGCATCGGGATCGAATCAGTATCTCCCTAACACCTTGCGATTTCCACTAACTTTCCTTACGATTTTGACTATATAATGGAAATTAAAAGGAGAAATCTCACCGTGTGTACACACCTTAACATACAGATGGAGCCACACTCATCTAGTGCGGCTTCATCGCATATGTGCACACCCGACGTAACTAGGTGATCCGTCTGCCTAGCCCCGCCGCAGTGCACGGAGACGCTCAGCCATTCTATGAATGGAGAGTGTCTCTGTCGCGACGGAGTGCACCGAGACGCTCTCCCATTCTAGTAAATGGGGCGTGTCTCCTTCACGGACAAGCATGCCGTCCGGACGGAGACGCTCTCGTCGATAGGTGCGCCCAGGCACAGACGGAGCCACGATTAGCCATCTGTAGGGCAAGAACAGTAAGGGCATTTTTTCACACAAGGGCAAAAAACATTCAGTCCAGGAAAAAGCTGCATTTACAGAATGTCTAAAAAAGGCATTTTATTTGTGGGTGGTCAGGGGCATATTCTCCACTGATGCTGATGAGTGATTTCTTTGTTGCTCAGCAGGGACGGTTTAAGAAAGGAGAGTGTCTGCTCCTTATTCTCAGAGACTTATCTACTTTGCAAATCATCGTGAAAATGGCCACCATTTCCTCCAGTGATTTCACAGAGGACATTGGAGACAGCAGAGAGGTAAGTATCATTTTATGGGTGCAGGTTGTGCAGTGTAGGACCCTGTGGACCCAGGTGCCCATTTGCACCGTACATCCTGTACCCATTATAGACACACCAATGATGAGGACGCATAGATTTATGTATGGAAGTTCACCATAGCACTGGTTGTCAAAAATACGTCTCCAATAAATAAAGACCTTGTGGGTTTATTATCCAAATAGAGTAAAGCTCAGACACTGGAGGTCATTCAGATCTGATGGCTGTTCTGCATTTTTTGCTGTCCTGCGTACAGATAGTCGCCGGCTACATTGGGAGTGTATTTTCGCTGTGCAAGTGTGCGATGCTATGTGTACGCCGAGCTGCTAAAAATCTGTGTGTGCAGTCTCTGCGCAGCCCAGGATTTACTCCTACAGTGCGATAGAATCAGGCTGATCGAGGTCGGAGCTGACATCACACACCCTCCCTGAAAATGCTTGGGCATGCTTACGTTTTTCCCGAACACTCCCAGTAAACGGTCAGTTACCACCCACAAGCGGCTTCCTCCTGTCAATCACCTTGCGAATGCCCATGCGCCCGCTGTTGTTGTCCGACGCGCATATGCATTGCGGTGTATACGCATGTGCTGTTATGACCTAATCGCCCTCTGTGCGAAAACATACTGCAGCGATCAGATCTGAATGACCCCCACTGTACTTCCAGGAGTCTTTTGTTGCTAGGTAATTAAAGATAGTTGCTCTACATCACACCCAGAAATGGTCCTTTGTATTCTCCAGCAACATTTAGTAGGGAATGTAATAGGGTGTGAGAATCATAAAGTGAGAGATTTTGAGAGAATTCTCCTGTTTTTGTAAAGTGGCAATCATTTAAATGGCAAAACCAGATTGATTTTCCCATGTAAATGATTGCCACTTTACAAAAACAGGAGAATTCTCTCAAAATCTCTTTATGATTCTTACTCCCACCCTATTATATTCCCCACCTTCAAGTTTTCCTAAGTACCTATAAATATTCAAATCTACGTGTCTGCTGCCAAAAGCAAATGAGTTATGAGTCTTTGCAAGTGCCGGAAGTCACAATCATTATAGCCTAGATATACACCTGCCAGGCAGACTCAGTTAGAATGTATATATAATATATCTACATTACTGATGCTATTCTGTGCATAGAATCAGTAGCGGATCTTGCCATGGGCAAGCAGGACTTTTGCCCGGGGCGCCGCCTTCCGGAGGGCGCTGGCGCCATCCGGAGGGTGCCACACCATGGCAAGATCCGCCACTGCTGTGCCCTCCGCTGCCCGCTGTGTCCCCCGGCTGTGAGCTGTGTCCCCTGTGAAGGGAACTAGACGCGTAGCGTCTAGTTTCCCTTTGTGGAGAGAACCTTTGCTGAGCGGTGCGCGATGACAGAGGCAGGGGTAGAGGAAAGAAGCTGCACCAGGCAGCCAGTTCACAGGAACAAAAATCCTCCCCCGCTTCCTCTAAGTCCACCGCATGACGCTGGGGCTCCACAGGCGGAGCCGGGTGCGGTGGGGGCGCATCTCCGAAACTTCAGCAACCAGTGGGTTCGCTCACAAGTGGATCTCTGGGCTGTACAAATTGTATCTCAGGGATACAAGCTGGAGTTCGAGGCGACTCCCCCTCGCCGTTACCTCAAATCAGCCTTGCCAACTGCTCCCAGGGAAAGGGAGGTAGTACTGGCGGCAATTCACAAGCAGTACCTCCAGCAGGTGATAATCAAGGTTCCCCTCCTTCAACAGGGACGGGGTTACTATTCCACAATGTTTGTGGTACCGAAACCGGACGGTTCGGTGAGACCCATTCTGAATTTAAAATCCTTGAACACTTATATAAGGAAGTTCAAGTTCAAAATGGAATCGCTCAGGGCGGTTATTGCAAGCCTGGAAGAGGGGGATTTTATGGTGTCGCTGGACATCAAGGATGCTTACTTGCATGTCCCCATTTACCCACCTCACCAGGAGTACCTCAGGTTTGTGGTACAGGATTGTCATTACAAATTCCAGACGTTGCCGTTTGGTCTGTCCACAGCACCGAGAGTATTTACCAAGGTAATGGCCGAAATGATGATACTCCTTCGGAAGAAGGGAGTTATAATTATCCCGTACTTGGACGATCTCCTTATAAAGGCGAGGTCCAGAGAGCAGTTGTTAGTCAGCGTAGCACTCTCTCGGGAAGTGTTGCAACAGCACGGCTGGATTCTGAATATCCCAAAGTCGCAGCTGATTCCTGTGACGCGTCTGCTCTTCCTGGGCATGATTCTGGACACAGAACAGAAGAAGGTGTTTCTCCCGGTGGAGAAGGCCCAGGAATTGTCATCTCTGGTCAGGGACCTCCTGAAACCAAAACAGGTGTCGGTGCATCACTGCACGCGAGTCCTGGGAAAGATGGTGGCTTCTTACGAAGCAATTCCCTTCGGCAGGTTCCATGCAAGGATCTTTCAGTGGGATCTGTTAGACAAATGGTCCGGATCGCATCTTCAGATGCATCGGTTGATCACCCTGTCCCCAAGGGCCAGGGTGTCTCTGCTGTGGTGGCTGCAGAGTGCTCATCTTCTCGAGGGCCGCAGATTCGGCATACAGGACTGGGTCCTGGTGACCACGGATGCAAGCCTCCGAGGATGGGGGGCAGTCACTCAGGGAAGGAACTTCCAAGGACAGTGGTCAAGTCAGGAGACTTCACTACACATAAATATACTGGAACTAAGGGCCATTTACAACGCCCTGAGTCAAGCAGAGCCCCTGCTTCAAAACCAAATTCAATCAGACAACATCACGGCGGTCGCCCATGTAAACCGCCAGGGCGGCACAAGAAGCAGGATGGTGATGGCAGAAGCCACAAGGATTCTCCGAATGGGCGGAGAATCACGTGCTAGCACTGTCAGCAGTGTTCATTCGGGGAGTGGACAACTGGGAAGCAGACTTCCTCAGCAGGCACGACCTCCACCCGGGAGAGTGGGGACTTCATCCAGAAGTCTTCACGCAGATTGTAAACCGTTGGGAACGGCCACAGGTGGACATGATGGCGTCCTGCCTCAACAAAAAGCTAAAAAATATTGCGCCAGGTTAAGGGACCCTCAGGCGATAGCTGTGGACGCACTAGTGACACCGTGGGTGTACCAGTCGGTTTATGTGTTCCCTCCTCTTCCTCTTATACCCAAGGTACTGAGGATAGTAAGAAAGAGAGGAGTAAGAACTATACTCATCGTTCCGGATTGGCCAAGAAGAACTTGGTACCCAGAACTACAAGAAATGATCTCAGAGGACCCATGGCCTCTGCCTCTCAGACAGGACCTGTTACAGCAGGAGCCCTGTCTGTTCCAAGACTTACCGCGGCTGCATTTGACGGCATGGCGGTTGAACGCCGGATCCTAACGGAAAAGGGCATTCCAGATGAAGTGATTCCTACGCTGATAAAGGCTAGGAAAGACGTGACAGCACAACATTATCACCGTATATGGCGAAGATATGTTGCTTGGTGTGAGGCCAGGAAGGCCCCTACAGAGGAATTCCAGCTGGGTCGATTCCTGCACTTCCTACAGTCAGGAGTGACTATGGGCCTAAAATTAGGATCCATAAAGGTCCAGATTTCGGCCCTCTCTATTTTCTTTCAAAAAGAGTGGCTTCACTGCCTGAAGTTCAGACGTTTGTTAAGGGAGTGCTGCATATTCAGCCCCCTTTTGTGCCTCCAGTGGCACCTTGGGATCTTAACGTTGTGTTGGATTTCCTGAAATCCCACTGGTTTGAGCCACTTAAGACCGTGGAGCTAAAATATCTCACGTGGAAAGTGGTCATGCTATTGGCCTTAGCTTCGGCTAGGTGTGTGTCAGAATTGGCGGCTTTGTCATGTAAAAGCCCTTATCTGATCTTCCATATGGACAGGGCAGAATTGAGGACTCGTCCCCAATTTCTCCCTAAGGTGGTATCAGCGTTTCATTTGAACCAACCTATTGTGGTGCCTGCGGCTACTCGGGACTTGGAGGACTCCAAGTTACTAGATGTAGTCAGGGCTTTGAAAATCTATGTAGCCAGGACGGCTGGAGTCAGGAAAACTGACTCGCTGTTTATCTTGCATGCACCCAACAAGCTGGGTGCTCCTGCTTCAAAGCAAACTATTGCGCGCTGGATCTGTAACACGATTCAGCAAGCTCATTCTGCGGCAGGATTGCCGCATCCTAAATCAGTCAAAGCCCATTCCACAAGGAAGGTGGGCTCTTTTTGGGCGGCTGCCCGAGGGGTCTCGGCTTTACAGCTTTGCCGAGCGGCTACTTGGTCGGGTTCAAACACCTTTGCAAAGTTCTACAAGTTGATACCCTGGCTGAGGAGGACCTTGCCTTTGCTCATTCGGTGCTGCAGAGTCATCCGCACTCTCCCGCCCGTTTGGGAGCTTTGGTATAATCCCCATGGTCCTTACGGAGTTCCCAGCATCCACTAGGACGTCAGAGAAAATAAGAATTTACTCACCGGTAATTCTATTTCTCGTAGTCCGTAGTGGATGCTGGGCGCCTGTCCCAAGTGCGGACTCTCTGCAATACATGTATATAGTTATTGCTTAACTAAAGGGTTATTGTTATGAGCCATCCGTTTCATGAGGCTCAGTTGTTGTTCATACTGTTAACTGGATATGGTTATCACAAGTTGTACAGTGTGATTGGTGTGGCTGGTATGAGTCTTACCCTGGATTCCAAATCCTTTCCTTGTTGTGTCAGCTCTTCCGGGCACAGTTTCCTTAACTGAGGTCTGGAGGAGGGGCATAAAGGGAGGAGCCAGTGCACACCAGATAGTACCTAATCTTTCTTTTAGAGTGCCCAGTCTCCTGCGGAGCCCGTCTATTCCCCATGGTCCTTACGGAGTTCCCAGCATCCACTACGGACTACGAGAAATAGAATTACCGGTGAGTAAATTCTTATTTTTACTTTTACAGACAGAATCATGCACGGATCACACTGATCTTTGCATGCTTCTCCAAAAATCGCCAGTGTTAACCTGGTCTATTAATCTGGTGATTTTTGGTAAGGTTTTGTGTGCAAGTGAAAAAATGTCATCCTATTACATTTGCGATTTTCATTGTTTTCATTGGCAAAACATCTGGAGGTGATTTTTCACTTTCGATTTTTGGTATATGTTAAAAACTTTACCAAAACGCAAGTTATTACATTTTCAATTTTCGGAAAACATGCAAATTTGCAGTAAAAAATCACACGTTTTTCAAAATCGCACCGTATTACATTTAGCCCATAGTGTTATTTTAATTTACACTGTCTGTAGAGTGCAGGTACAAAGCTAGAAGCTAGAGATGAGGGTTTTATAGTTCTGGCTGCGTGATTGGGTGTCAGTCAGTGGAATGCTACAGACTGGAACAGGAGCTCATGTGTGTTATTATTGTGGCAGGAGGAAAGGTGGAGAATATGACTTATACCAGGGGTTCTCAATTCTCATACCTCCCAACATGACCCTCTCCAGGAGGGACAGAATACTCTGTTCCTGGACTTTTCTCTTAATGTATAATTGCCCTCAACTGTGCTGAAACACCTTTCTTATCCATTTACCTGTTCAACACAGGTGATGGCAATCATACAATAAGAGAAAAGTCCAGAAGCAGAGCATTGTGTCCCTCCTGGAGAGGGTCATGTTGGGAGGTATGGGTTCTCAAACTCGGTCCTCAGGACCCCACACAGTGCATGTTTTGCAGGCAACCCAGCAAGTGCACAGGTGTATTAATTACTCACTGAACCATTTTAAAAGGTCCACAGGTGGAGCTAATTATTTCACTTGCGATTCTGTGAGGAGACCTGCAAAACATGCACTGTGTGGGGTCCTGAGGACCGAGTTTGAGAACCTGTGACTTATACAATGGGCATTTGTAGCATTTACCTCCTATCTGCAATTATACTTTATAGGAATGTTGAGGCCAGTGCACAAGGCACAATTTGCGCCATACACTCTGGTTACAAATTACAATGTTATGTTCGGGATGTTGGGCACCATGTTTCATTTGAACTGACCAAGATGCTTAAAATATCAAAAAAACATTTAGAAAAAAAAAAAAGAAACAAGTAAACTGCAACATGCCTTCCTCACCTTTCTCTCTCACTCACTCACTCACTCACTCACTCACTCACTCACTCACTCACTCCATACTTGCCTACCTGGCCCTCTCCATGAGGGAGAAAATGCTCTGTTCCTGGACTTTCCTGGTAATGTATGATTGCCATCAACTGTGGTGAAACACCTTTCTTATCAATTAACTAGCTCACCACAGGTGATGGCAATCATACATTACCAGGAAAGTCCAGGAACAGAGCATTTTCTCCCTCATGGAGAGGGTCAGGTAGGCAAGTATGACTCACTCACTCTCTTTCTTTTACTGTCGCATGTTTCTCCTTCCTTTTACACTTCCCCCAATATCTTTTTTCCAGTCTCTCAATCTGCCTTTTTCTTTCACCCATATTCTGGTCCCCTCGCCAACATACTAGAGATGAGCGCCGGAAATTTTTCGGGTTTTGTGTTTTGGTTTTGGATTCGGTTCCGCGGCCGTGTTTTGGGTTCGACCGCGTTTTGGCAAAACCTAACCGAATTTTTTTTGTCGGATTCGGGTGTGTTTTGGATTCGGGTGTTTTTTTCCAAAAAACCTAAAAAACAGCTTAAATCATAGAATTTGGGGGTCATTTTGATCCCAAAGTATTATTAACCTCAAAAACCATCATTTCCACTCATTTTCAGTCTATTCTGAATACCTCACACCTCACAATATTATTTTTAGTCCTAAAATTTGCACCGAGGTCGCTGGATGACTAAGCTAAGCGACCCTAGTGGCCGACACAAACACCTGGCCCATCTAGGAGTGGCACTGCAGTGTCACGCAGGATGTCCCTTCCAAAAAACCCTCCCCAAACAGCACATGACGCAAAGAAAAAAAGAGGCGCAATGAGGTAGCTGTGTGAGTAAGATAAGCGACCCTAGTGGCCGACACAAACACCGGGCCCATCTAGGAGTGTCACTGCAGTGTCACGCAGGATGTCCCTTCCAAAAAACCCTCCCCAAACAGCACATGACGCAAAGAAAAAAAGAGGCGCAATGAGGTAGCTGTGTGAGTAAGATAAGCGACCCTAGTGGCCGACACAAACACCGGGCCCATCTAGGAGTGTCACTGCAGTGTCACGCAGGATGTCCCTTCCAAAAAACCCTCCCCAAACAGCACATGACGCAAAGAAAAAAAGAGGCGCAATGAGGTAGCTGTGTGAGTAAGATAAGCGACCCTAGTGGCCGACACAAACACCGGGCCCATCTAGGAGTGGCACTGCAGTGTCACGCAGGATGTCCCTTCCAAAAAACCCTCCCCAAACAGCACATGACGCAAAGAAAAAAGAGGCGCAATGAGGTAGCTGTGTGAGTAAGATAAGCGACCCTAGTGGCCGACACAAACACCGGGCCCATCTAGGAGTGTCACTGCAGTGTCACGCAGGATGTCCCTTCCAAAAAACCCTCCCCAAACAGCACATGACGCGAAGAAAAAAAGAGGCGCAATGAGGTAGCTGTGTGAGTAAGATAAGCGACCCTAGTGGCCGACACAAACACCGGGCCCATCTAGGAGTGGCACTGCAGTGTCACGCAGGATGTCCTTTCCAAAAAACCCTCCCCAAACAGCACATGACGCAAAGAAAAAAAGAGGCGCAATGAGGTAGCTGTGTGAGTAAGATAAGCGACCCTAGTGGCCGACACAAACACCGGGCCCATCTAGGAGTGGCACTGCAGTGTCACGCAGGATGTCCCTTCCAAAAAACCCTCCCCAAACAGCACATGACGCAAAGAAAAAAAGAGGCGCAATGAGGTAGCTGTGTGAGTAAGATAAGCGACCCTAGTGGCCGACACAAACATCGGGCCCATCTAGGAGTGTCACTGCAGTGTCACGCAGGATGTCCCTTCCAAAAAACCCTCCCCAAACAGCACAGGACGCAAAGAAAAAAAGAGGCGCAATGAGGTAGCTGTGTGAGTAAGATAAGCGACCCTAGTGGCCGACACAAACACCGGGCCCATCTAGGAGTGTCACTGCAGTGTCACGCAGGATGTCCCTTCCAAAAAACCCTCCCCAAACAGCACATGACGCAAAGAAAAAAAGAGGCGCAATGAGGTAGCTGTGTGAGTAAGATAAGCGACCCTAGTGGCCGACACAAACACCGGGCCCATCTAGGAGTGTCACTGCAGTGTCACGCAGGATGTCCCTTCCAAAAAACCCTCCCCAAACAGCACATGATGCAAAAAAAAAAAGAGGCGCAATGAGGTAGCTGTGTGAGTAAGATAAGCGACCCTAGTGGCCGACACAAACACCGGGCCCATCTAGGAGTGGCACTGCAGTGTCACGCAGGATGTCCCTTCCAAAAAACCCTCCCCAAACAGCACATGACGCAAAGAAAAAAAGAGGCGCAATGAGGTAGCTGTGTGAGTAAGATAAGCGACCCTAGTGGCCGACACAAACACCGGGCCCATCTAGGAGTGGCACTGCAGTGTCACGCAGGATGTCCCTTCCAAAAAACCCTCCCCAAACAGCACATGACGCAAAGAAAAAAAGAGGCGCAATTAGGTAGCTGTGTGAGTAAGATAAGCGACCCTAGTGGCCGACACAAACACCGGGCCCATCTAGGAGTGTCACTGCAGTGTCACGCAGGATGTCCCTTCCAAAAAACCCTCCCCAAACAGCACATGACGCAAAGAAAAAAAGAGGCGCAATGAGGTAGCTGTGTGAGTAAGATAAGCGACCCTAGTGGCCGACACAAACACCGGGCCCATCTAGGAGTGTCACTGCAGTGTCACGCAGGATGTCCCTTCCAAAAAACCCTCCCCAAACAGCACATGACGCAAAGAAAAATTAAAGAAAAAAGAGGTGCAAGATGGAATTGTCCTTGGGCCCTCCCACCCACCCTTATGTTGTATAAACAGGACATGCACACTTTAACCAACCCATCATTTCAGTGACAGGGTCTGCCACACGACTGTGACTGATATGACGGGTTGGTTTGGACCCCCACCAAAAAAGAAGCAATTAATCTCTCCTTGCACAAACTGGCTCTACAGAGGCAAGATGTCCACCTCATCATCATCCTCCGATATATCACCGTGTACATCCCCCTCCTCACAGATTATCAATTCGTCCCCACTGGAATCCACCATCTCAGCTCCCTGTGTACTTTGTGGAGGCAATTGCTGCTGGTCAATGTCTCCGCGGAGGAATTGATTATAATTCATTTTAATGAACATCATCTTCTCCACATTTTCTGGATGTAACCTCGTACGCCGATTGCTGACAAGGTGAGCGGCGGCACTAAACACTCTTTCGGAGTACACACTTGTGGGAGGGCAACTTAGGTAGAATAAAGCCAGTTTGTGCAAGGGCCTCCAAATTGCCTCTTTTTCCTGCCAGTATAAGTACGGACTGTGTGACGTGCCTACTTGGATGCGGTCACTCATATAATCCTCCACCATTCTTTCAATGTTGAGAGAATCATATGCAGTGACAGTAGACGACATGTCCGTAATCGTTGTCAGGTCCTTCAGTCCGGACCAGATGTCAGCATCAGCAGTCGCTCCAGACTGCCCTGCATCACCGCCAGCGGGTGGGCTCGGAATTCTGAGCCTTTTCCTCGCACCCCCAGTTGCGGGAGAATGTGAAGGAGGAGATGTTGACAGGTCGCGTTCCGCTTGACTTGACAATTTTCTCACCAGCAGGTCTTTCAACCCCAGCAGACTTGTGTCTGCCGGAAAGAGAGATCCAAGGTAGGCTTTAAATCTAGGATCGAGCACGGTGGCCAAAATGTAGTGCTCTGATTTCAACAGATTGACCACCCGTGAATCCTTGTTAAGCGAATTAAGGGCTCCATCCACAAGTCCCACATGCCTAGCGGAATCGCTCCGTGTTAGCTCCTCCTTCAATGTCTCCAGCTTCTTCTGCAAAAGCCTGATGAGGGGAATGACCTGACTCAGGCTGGCAGTGTCTGAACTGACTTCACGTGTGGCAAGTTCAAAGGGCATCAGAACCTTGCACAACGTTGAAATCATTATCCACTGCGCTTGAGACAGGTGCATTCCACCTCCTATATCGTGCTCAATTGTATAGGCTTAAATGGCCTTTTGCTGCTCCTCCAACCTCTGAAGCATATAGAGGGTTGAATTCCACCTCGTTACCACTTCTTGCTTCAGATGATGGCAGGGCAGGTTCAGTAGTTTTTGGTGGTGCTCCAGTCTTCTGTACGTGGTGCCTGTACGCCGAAAGTGTCCCGCAATTCTTCTGGCCACCGACAGCATCTCTTGCACGCCCCTGTCGTTTTTTAAAAAATTCTGCACCACCAAATTCAAGGTATGTGCAAAACATGGGACGTGCTGGAATTTGCCCATATTTAATGCACACACAATATTGCTGGCGTTGTCCGATGCCACAAATCCACAGGAGAGTCCAATTGGGGTAAGCCATTCCGCGATGATCTTCCTCAGTTGCCGTAAGAGGTTTTCAGCTGTGTGCGTATTCTGGAAAGCGGTGATACAAAGCGTAGCCTGCCTAGGAAAGAGTGGGCGTTTGCGAGATGCTGCTACTGGTGCCGCCGCTGCTGTTCTTGCGGCGGGAGTCCATACATCTACCCAGTGGGCTGTCACAGTCATATAGTCCTGACCCTGCCCTGCTCCACTTGTCCACATGTCCGTGGTTAAGTGGACATTGGGTACAACTGCATTTTTTAGGACACTGGTGAGTCTTTTTCTGACGTCCGTGTACATTCTCGGTATCGCCTGCCTAGAGAAGTGGAACCTAGATGGTATTTGGTAACGGGGGCACACTGCCTCAATAAATTGTCTAGTTCCCTGTGAACTAACGGCGGATACCCGACGCACGTCTAACACCAACATAGTTGTCAAGGCCTCAGTTATCCGCTTTGCAGCAGGATGACTGCTGTGATATTTCATCTTCCTCGCAAAGGACTGTTGAACAGTCAATTGCTTACTGGAAGTAGTACAAGTGGACTTACGACTTCCCCTCTGGGATGACCATCGACTCCCAGCAGCAACAACAGCAGTGCCAGCAGCAGTAGGCGTTACACGCAAGGATGCATCGGAGGAATCCCAGGCAGGAGAGGACTCGTCAGAATTGCCAGTGACATGGCCTGCAGGACTATTGGCATTCCTGGGGAAGGAGGAAATTGACACTGAGGGAGTTGGTGGGGTGGTTTGCGTGAGCTTGGTTACAAGAGGAAGGGATTTACTGGTCAGTGGACTGCTTCCGCTGTCGCCCAAAGTTTTTGAACTTGTCACTAACTTATTATGAATGCGCTGCAGGTGACGTATAAGGGAGGATGTTCCGAGGTGGTTAACGTCCTTACCCCTACTTATTACAGCTTGACAAAGGCAACACACGGCTTGACACCTGTTGTCCGCTTTTCTGTTGAAATACCTCCACACTGAAGAGCTGATTTTTTTGGTATTTTCACCAGGCATGTCAACGGCCATATTCCTCCCACGGACAACAGGTGTCTCCCCGGGTGCCTGACTTAAACAAACCACCTCACCATCAGAATCCTCCTGGTCAATTTCCTCCCCAGCGCCAGCAACACCCATATCCTCCTCATCCTGGTGTACTTCAACACTGACATCTTCAATCTGACTATCAGGAACTGGACTGCGGGAGCTCCTTCCAGCACTTGCAGGGGGCGTGCAAATGGTGGAAGGCGCATGCTCTTCACGTCCAGTGTTGGGAAGGTCAGGCATCGCAACCGACACAATTGGACTCTCCTTGTGGATTTGGGATTTCGAAGAACGCACAGTTCTTTGCGGTGCTTTTGCCAGCTTGAGTCTTTTCAGTTTTCTAGCGAGAGGCTGAGTGCTTCCATCCTCATGTGAAGCTGAACCACTAGCCATGAACATAGGCCAGGGCCTCAGCCGTTCCTTGCCACTCCGTGTGGTAAATGGCATATTGGCAAGTTTACGCTTCTCCTCCGACAATTTTATTTTAGGTTTTGGAGTCCTTTTTTTACTGATATTTGGTGTTTTGGATTTGACATGCTCTGTACTATGACATTGGGCATCGGCCTTGGCAGACGACGTTGCTGGCATTTCATCGTCTCGGCCATGACTAGTGGCAGCAGCTTCAGCACGAGGTGGAAGTGGATCTTGATCTTTCCCTAATTTTGGAACCTCAACATTTTTGTTCTCCATATTTTAATAGGCACAACTAAAAGGCACCTCAGGTAAACAATGGAGATGGATGGATACTAGTATACAGTTATGGATGGACTGCCGAGTGCCGACACAGAGGTAGCTACAGCCGTGGACTACCGTACTGTACTGTGTCTGCTGCTAATATAGACTGGATGATAATGAGATGTAGTATGTATAAAGAAGAAAGAAAAAAAAAACCACGGGTAGGTGGTATACAATTATGGATGGACTGCCGAGTGCCGACACAGAGGTAGCTACAGCCGTGGACTACCGTACTGTACTGTGTCTGCTGCTAATATAGACTGGTTGATAATGAGATGTAGTATGTATAAAGAAGAAAGAAAGAAAAAACCACGGGAAGGTGGTATACAATTATGGATGGACTGCCGAGTGCCGACACAGAGGTAGCTACAGCCGTGGACTACCGTACTGTACTGTGTCTGCTGCTAATATAGACTGGTTGATAATGAGATGTAGTATGTATAAAGAAGAAAGAAAAAAAAAACCACGGGTAGGTGGTATACAATTATGGATGGACTGCCGAGTGCCGACACAGAGATAGCTACAGCCGTGGACTACCGTACTGTACTGTGTCTGCTGCTAATATAGACTGGATGATAATGAGATGTAGTATGTATGTATAAAGAAGAAAGAAAAAAAAACCACGGGTAGGTGGTATACAATTATGGATGGACTGCCGAGTGCCGACACAGAGGTAGCTACAGCCGTGAACTACCGTACTGTGTCTGCTGCTAATATAGACTGGTTGATAATGAGATGTAGTATGTATAAAGAAGAAAGAAAAAAAAACCACGGGTAGGTGGTATACAATTATGGATGGACTGCCGAGTGCCGACACAGAGGTAGCTACAGCCGTGGACTACCGTACTGTACTGTGTCTGCTGCTAATATAGACTGATTGATAATGAGATGTAGTATGTATAAAGAAGAAAGAAAAAAAAACCACGGGTAGGTGGTATACAATTATGGATGGACTGCCGAGTGCCGACACAGAGATAGCTACAGCCGTGGACTACCGTACTGTACTGTGTCTGCTGCTAATATAGACTGGATGATAATGAGATGTAGTATGTATAAAGAAGAAAGAAAAAAAAACCACGGGTAGGTGGTATACAATTATGGATGGACTGCCGAGTGCCGACACAGAGGTAGCTACAGCCGTGGACTACCGTACTGTACTGTGTCTGCTGCTAATATAGACTGGATGATAATGAGATGTAGTATGTATAAAGAAGAAAGAAAAAAAAAACCACGGGTAGGTGGTATACAATTATGGATGGACTGCTGAGTGCCGACACAGAGGTAGCTACAGCCGTGGACTACCGTACTGTACTGTGTCTGCTGCTAATATAGACTGGTTGATAATGAGATGTAGTATGTATAAAGAAGAAAGAAAAAAAAAACCACGGGTAGGTGGTATGCAATTATGGATGGACTGCCGAGTGCCGACACAGAGGTAGCTACAGCCGTGGACTACCGTACTGTACTGTGTCTGCTGCTAATATAGACTGGATGATAATGAGATGTAGTATGTATAAAGAAGAAAGAAAAAAAAAACCACGGGTAGGTGGTATACAATTATGGATGGACTGCCGAGTGCCGACACAGAGGTAGCTACAGCCGTGGACTACCGTACTGTACTGTGTCTGCTGCTAATATAGACTGGATGATAATGAGATGTAGTATGTATGTATAAAGAAGAAAGAAAAAAAAAAACACGGGTAGGTGGTATACAATTATGGATGGACTGCCGAGTGCCGACACAGAGGTAGCTACAGCCGTGGACTACCGTACTGTACTGTGTCTGCTGCTAATATAGACTGGTTGATAATGAGATGTAGTATGTATAAAGAAGAAAGAAAAAAAAAACCACGGGTAGGTGGTATACAATTATGGATGGACTGCCGAGTGCCGACACAGAGGTAGCTACAGCCGTGGACTACCGTACTGTACTGTGTCTGCTGCTAATATAGACTGGATGATAATGAGATGTAGTATGTATAAAGAAGAAAGAAAAAAAAAACCACGGGTAGGTGGTATACAATTATGGATGGACTGCCGAGTGCCGACACAGAGGTAGCTACAGCCATGAACTACCGTACTGTGTCTGCTGCTAATATAGACTGGTTGATAATGAGATGTAGTATGTATAAAGAATAAAGAAAAAAAAAACCACGGGTAGGTGGTATACAATTATGGATGGACTGCCGAGTGCCGACACAGAGGTAGCTACAGCCGTGGACTACCATACTGTACTGTGTCTGCTGCTAATATAGACTGGTTGATAATGAGATGTAGTATGTATAAAGAAGAAAGAAAAAAAAAACCACGGGTAGGTGGTATACAATTATGGATGGACTGCCGAGTGCCGACACAGAGATAGCTACAGCCGTGGACTACCGTACTGTACTGTGTCTGCTGCTAATATAGACTGGATGATAATGAGATTTAGTATGTATAAAGAAGAAAGAAAAAAAAAACCACGGGTAGGTGGTATACAATTATGGATGGACTGCCGAGTGCCGACACAGAGGTAGCTACAGCCGTGAACTACCGTACTGTGTCTGCTGCTAGTATAGACTGGATGATTAATAATGATATAAAAAATATATATATATCACTACTGCAGCCGGACAGGTATATATTATATAATGACGGACCTGCTGGACACTGTCTGTCAGCAGAATGAGTTTTTTAATTTTTATAGAATAAAAAAACACCACACAAGTCACACGACGAGTGTACTTTTTCAGGCAGACATTCAATCACAATATATATACTATACTGGTGGTCAGTGTGGTCAGGTCACTGGTCACAGTGGTCAGTGGTCAGTCACACTGGCAGTGGCACTCTGGCAGCAAAAGTGTGCACTGTTTAATATGTACTCCTGGCTCCTGCTATAACCTATAACTGCTCCCCAGTCTCCCCCACAATTAAGCTGTGTGAGCACAGTCAGATATTATACATAGATGATGCAGCACACTGGGCTGAGCACAGATATGGTATGTGAGTGTGACTGAGTCACTGTGTATCGTTTTTTTCAGGCAGAGAACAAGAACAGAACGGATTATTAAATAATAATAAATTATAAAACTGCACTGGTGGTCAGGTCACTGGTCATCAGTCACTAGTATAACTCCTCCTAAGCTCCAGTAAGTAAATGAAGTTTCTCACTCTCACTCTCCTATCTATTTTAATTTCTAAACGGAGAGGACGCCAGCCACGTCCTCTTCCTATCAATCTCAATGCACGTGTGAAAATGGCCGCAACGCGCGGCTCCTTATATAGAATCCGAGTCTCGCGATAGAATCCGAGCCTCGCGAGAATCCGACAGCGTGATGATGACGTTCGGGCGCGCTCGGGTCAACCGAGCAAGGCGGGAAGATCCGAGTCGCTCGGACCCGTGTAAAAAAACATGAAGTTCGGGCGGGTTCGGATTCAGAGAAACCGAACCCGCTCATCTCTACAACATACTACCTCTTTATTTCATTGTCACTCTTATCACTTCCCAGTACTATCTGTCTGTCTCGCTCTGTCTCTTCTCTCTTCCTCCATTCCTATCTCTGTACTTACCTTTCATCCAACAACATTTATCCCTCTCTCTTGTATTGTCACTTCTGCCCCCCCCGTCTGTCCTCTTCTCTCTCTCCTCGACTTTCTTATATTTCTTTATCAGCAGACAAACCATTCATCCATCGTCCATGCTTCCCTCTAGGTTGCCCACCATACTGCCCCTCGCTGTATAGCCCCTGCCTGTACCCCACTCATACAAATCATCTAGCCCTGTCTCCGAAACCAGTATGATTTACTGGCGAGCGTAATGCCAGCTTTCCATATCCCAATAGTGCCCCCTTCCCCACCAAGAATGCCGGGATCGGGGCGAACGCAAAGAGTCCCCTTACGGGTCTGCTGCGCTCGCCACGCTGCGGACCCAGTGGCTTGCACGCTCGCCACAGGATCTATTCCCACTCTGTGGGTGTTGTGGACACCCACGAGTGGGAAAAGTCATGTTTTGCCAGGATTCCGGCTGGCAGCATCCCCTATCTCCCTCTACCCTCCCTCAATTTATCTCCCAGTGTATGTCATTCTTTTTCTCTTCTTGCACTGGAACATAATAAGGTAAACATCTATGTAGGTAAAGCATGATGTATTCATGTGTCCTCGTCCTATGTCTTGATCTATCTAGATGCTTTAATACCTGGATTACTTGATACCAATTCTAAAAATATTGCAAGCAAATTACCCCATACACAGTGTACAGCACATGGGAACAATCTCTTTCACATAACACTGTCACATATTGGGGTGACTGCACGTCATCCTAGGATGGCGCACAGTTTCACTGTCAAGTTCTGAAATTAATCATTATTGGAACTTGATGAATTACACAATTTCTACAGTCCCATTCTTTAGTATTGGGACTGTGGAAATTATTGTGGAAGTTTTGTATCAAAGAGTTATGAGTGATATCTCGATCGTTACAGCTTTGATGAATAGGGCTGTCACTTGGAAATGAGAAAAGTGCATGGAAAAATTTTAAAAATGGCAAATTTAGCAATGGCAGAAAGGCAGGAGGAGTAATGAGTAGAGGGGGCGGGGGTGTCAGTATTAATTCTTAAACCACCCCCCAAAAGAAAAGTCTAAATCCATCCCTGGTCTCCAACAGAAATTTCATGAGATGAGAGAAGACCTTTATACCTGATGCAACATGTATACAATACATCTCATGCTGCTTTCACCGTGTTTCTGTTAATGCAGCCTGAACTTTCTTCCTCAGTTAATATGCAGAGCATTTTAAATTACTTTTAAACACACATGCAAGATCTATTCAGGTGCATTTCCTTTGAGGGCTCCATGCGTACATGTCTTTATACATGCAATGTGGTACAAACCCTGAGCTTTGTTTTGAAATTGTTTAGCATGCGGTGTTCTCTTTGCCTTATCAATAATGACTTCCAGCTGTAGGCAGGAATGTTCCTCAGGACCCTGTGTGAGCAAAGAGTGCACTCTGCGCCAGATAGACAGATTTCTTTGGACACAGTTAAGTCCACGCACGGCTCTGATCAGTTGCTTCTCTGGTTGGGAGAACACTGCCAGCAGATAATTGCTTTTAATGTGTATTAAAGAAACATATCTGGAGCTTTCATAAAGTGCTGATGATAAGGTATTTATTCAGTCATTTTGCAATTGTGGTGATGTCATGCAAGTTACCTGCTTATTAGCCTGTTACTCACAGTCTTTAGATCAGTGCTATTTTTGTAGGAAAATAGGTTCAGGAACTATGGGCGGGGCAGAAGTAGGCGGTGATATGGGTGAAGCTACAAAGGGAACGGGGCATCAATTGGTGCATAAACATTTCTTTCTTTAACACATGATGCCCCCAGCAGTGCCGTATATACACATAATGAACTCAGCAGTGCCATATATACACATAATGCCTTCAGCAGTGCCATATAGTCACATAATGCTCCCAGCAGTGCCATATATACACATAATGCCCCCTGCTGTGCCAGTTACACATTGCCCCAAGAAATGCCAGTTACACATTGCCCACAGCAGTACCATATATACAAATAATGCCCCCAGCAGTACAATATATACACATACTGCCCCCAGCAGTGCCATTTAAACATTGCCCCAAGTAATGCCAGTTACACACTGCACCCAGCAGCGTCGTATATATACATATAATGCCCTCATCAGTTCTATAAATGCACATAATGCCCACAGCAGTGTCAGATACCCAATGCCCCCAGTAGTGCCAGATACACTATGCCCCCAGCAGTACCAGTTACACAATGCCCCCAATGCCCCCAGTAGTGCCAGATACACAATGCCCCCCAACAGTGCCAGTTACAAAATGTCCCTAATGCTCCCAGTAGTGCTAGATTTAAAAAAGCCCCCAGCAGTGCCTGTTACACAATGCCCCCAGTGCTTCCAGTAGTGGCAGATACACAATGCCCGCCAGCAGTGCCAGTGGCACAATGCCCCCCTGATGCTCATCCCCGCTGCTGTTGCTCCCACTCCTGCTCCTCCTGCTGCTGCGACCGCTTCCCATGTCTGAGGGGGGAAGAGCGCAGTGCGCGCCTCTCCTGTCCCTCACTGTGTCCCATCTCCGGCGGCCATTTGAAACATGGCGTTGGCTTATGAGCCAATCAAAGCTTGTGGGCCAGCAGCCAATCAGGAGCTGGCCCGCGAGCTCTGATTTGTTGACTGCCCAGCTACATTTGGCCGCTTGAGACAAGGACACAGTGAGAGGCAGGAGAGACGCGCAGGGCCGGATTAACAATGGGGCGGATTGAGCTGCAGCTCCAGGCCCCCCATTGAAAATAGGCCCACAGATCACTTGCAGTCCAGCCAATGTTGACAGGAAAAAAAATTCCTGTCACCACCAGCAGCTCACTCCCTCCCGGCCATCCAAAATAACAAACACTGACGCCAGCCAGCCGGCCCACAGAAGCCCCTTCTATGCCAGAAGCACCGCCCCTTGTCCCGACCAAAGAACCACCTCAATCACCTTCCAGACGCTCCATCCCCGTGATGTCAGAAGCTCCGCCTCCCAGAGCCGTCCATAGCTCCGCCTCCCAGAGTCGTCCATAGCTCAGCCTCCCAGAGCGATCCGAAGCTCCATCGCCCACAGCCGTCCGTAGCGCCGCCTCCCAGAACCGTAGCTCAGCCTCCCAGAGCTGTCCGCAGCTCCGCCACCTAGAGCCGTCCGTAGCCCTGCCTCCCAGAACCGTAGCTCCGCCTCTCAGAGCTGTCCGAAGCTCCGCCTCCCAGAGCTGTCAGAAGCCCAGCCTTCCAGTTGAATCCCCGTCTCCTGGACCCATCTGAAGCTCCGCCCACTTTCTATTAGTACTTTTACAGTGCACTGTTTCTCTAGGAGCTGTATGGGCAGCAGGAGCTTAAGATCTGGTGGCCAGTGGGGATGCCGCGGGGGGGGGGGGGGGGGGGGGGGAGTTGTTACCACAAGGGTCACATCTTTAGCCATGCACTCCCTGACTCCTTTTCTGCTCCTCTCCTATCCTCTGCTGCTCTTCTCCCTGCCCGATCAGAGCTGGAACTAGACTTTTTGGTGCCCTGTGCCAGAAAGAGAATTGGCGCCCCCCATCCCCATGCACATTTATAGAACACTGCAAAAAAGTGGATTTGTACACAAATCCTCTTTATACCACATTCATGCACTCAACCCGAGAGCTTGCCACTACTCAGTCACAATTCCCCTCATTAAGGGGTCTATTTACTTAGCCTTGGATGGAGATAAAGTGGACAGAGATAAATGACCAGCCATACAGCTCCTAACTGCCATGTCACAGGTTTGGTTTGAAAAATGACAGTTAGGAGCCAATTGGCTGATACTTTAGCTCCAGCTGCTTTATCTCCATCCAAAGCTTAGTAAATAGACCCCATAATAACACATTTCAATATATTGCCACACACAGGACTCAAACCCACAACCTCCTGCATCCCAGCCAACACCCCAACCACCAAGACTATATGAAGCTATCTTTTACCCATAAAAAATAACCAGCACCATAATCAAGCAAATCCATGCAGTGTGCAGCCACACATCCAATCCCTTGTAGCCACACACTTCATAGATGAGCCCAGCCGCAACGCTGATCACCCCTTCACAAAGTACAAGGTAAGCTTCAAATAGTTAAAACTTTCCAGCTTGGAATTCTCTAGCTCTCTAGGTAAGGGCAGATAGCTCAATGAATAAAGTGTCCAACTGCAATGTCATAGGCAATGGGTTTGAATCCTGGGCATATCAGCATCTTGAAATGTAATAAAAGACAGTGCGACTGAACAACAAAGAGCTATCAAGTCAAGTCTACGAATGCTGTATAGGTATTACTGACAAAAGGGATGGGGGTAGGAGACAGGGGCGGTCAGGAAATGCTGGGATTCAAAAAGGGGGAAAAGCGGCAATTTGAAGTAATTTGATCATTCATAATTGACAAGTGCTGCCAACAGCGCCCCCTACCCTGCAGCGCTATGTGCAGAGCACACTTCGCACACACCTAGTTACGGCCCTGTGCCCGATGCTTCCTGTCTGGGTACCAATCATAGAAGCACTGTGACTTGACCAGTTGGTGAGGATTATGTAGTATGTGTAAGTTAAGTTTTCCCCTAAATGGCCAGGCACAGCAGATATGGCTGCAGCTGCCTCTGTCAGACTGCATCGTTCATGCTACTGCCTCTTAGAATATGTCCTACTTCACATTTTTATTACCTGTGTCTTTTACCCCTCCCCACCTATGTTTCTTCCCCTTCACACCTGTGCCACTGCTTCTTTTACCATTGGTGCCACCGTGCCTTTGCCCCCTCCCTACCTCTATCTGTGCCCCCTCCCCACCCATATCTGAGCCTCCTCCCTACCCATATCTGTGCCTCCTGCTTACCCATATCTGTGCCCTCTCCCCACCCATATCTGTGCCTCCTCCCTAGCCATATCTGTGCCTCCTGCCTACCCATATCTGTGCCCTCTCCCCACCCATATCTGTGCCTCCTCCCTACCCATATCTGTGCCCCCTCCCCACCCGTGTCTCTGACCCCTCCACACCTGTATCTGTGCCTCCTCCCCACCTATATCTCTGTCCCCTTCACCATGTGTGCTTCTGTCAGCCTTTCCTCCTGTATCTATGACCCCTCCCCACCTGTATCTATGCCCCCTTCAAAATGTGTGCATCCTACAGCCTTTCCACCTGTATCTCTGCCCCCTCCCCACCTCTATCTCTGCCCCCTCCCCACCAATATCTGTGCCTCCTCCCAACCCATATCTGTGCCCCCTTCCCACCCGTGTCTCTGCCCCACCACACCCATATATGTGCCTCCTCCCCACCTATATCTCTGTCCCCTTCACCATGTGTGCTTTTGCCAGCCTTTCCTCCTGTATCTCTACCTCCTCCCCAACTGTATCTCTACTCCCTCCCCACCTGTATCTATGCCCCCTTTACCACGTTTTCTTCTTCCAGCCTTTCCACCTTTATATATGCCCTCTCCCATCTGTATCTATACCTCCTCCCACCTGTATCTCTGATCCCCTTCACCATGTGTGCTTCTTCCAGCCTTTCCACTTGTGTCTCTGCACCCCCCCAGTGGCGGATTTCCCACTAGGCACGTGAGGCCGACCTGCCCACCCACAAAGAATGACACAGCGCTATACGGAGCATCCAGAAAATGAAGTAGCGGCTTAAGGACATTGCCGGCTATAATGAAAGAAGTGCTCCCACCTCAAGATGCAGGAGGGAGTGTGCAACTTTATCAGCAGGAAAGCCACCAAACCATCCACCCATACCAACTGACACAGGGTTATATGGAGCATCAATTAGCTGCTTAAGGAGATCGCCGGCTTCAGTGAAGGAAGTATTGCCACCGTTTTATGCTGCTGGAGTGACTGTGCAGCATAGTCAGCAGGTAGAGGTAGGGAAAGTGGATACTATACTGGCAGCAGTGTATGGTCTCACTTGTACTTGAAGGAGATATAAGCATGTATCTGTGTCCCTGCACTTTTGCAGCTGGCTGTGTTTGCCGAGAGGCATGCGCTCTGGCTTTGTTTAATATATACTGTAATATTCATATTTTTATATTCACATTTACACAGACACACGTGTTTTGTCCACATAGAGTCTTAATTGCCGGTGGCAGCGCATGCACTGTATAATCTCAGGGTATTTTTCACAAAAAATACCCTGAGAATCGTGGCAACTGGATTCACAGGGGCAGAGCTTTCTCACAAGCTCTGTCTCTGTATGCGATAATGGATACATCCTTGTAGTGTATTCAATTATCGCAACGTGATTTAGGTCAAATGTATCACATCCGCATCTGGGATACGGATTGTGATAAATATGCCCCATATTACGGAGATGTAGTATAGTAGTGATATAGTGAAGAGATGTAGTGTGGGGAGGAAGTGCAGTAATGTAGTATGCCACCACACACCCCTACCCACACAGGGAAAAATTCACAACCACTGCATGGCAACAATAGGCCATTCATAGATTTCAGCTCCAGGCCAATGTGGACCTTAATCTGGCACTGGAGACGCGTGCTGTGCTATCCACCACTCAGACATGGGAAGCGGAAGCAGCGACAGCTAGGCAGGCAGCATATGTCCCAGAACGTTGTTCCTGATGATGTCGGCGTTCTGGAGCATTCCAGACCAAAAATAGCCCTGCTTTGGATGAGTACAATAGAAATACTTTGACTCATGCAAAATACAGCTGAGAGTAAAAGACAAGAATTAGCTTTTAAATAATGCCCCCAGCAGTGCAATATATACACATAATGCCCACAGCCATAAACATGTGCCGCTGGCACCAAAGGGGTGAGCTGAGTTCCCACAGTGTTCCTAGGACAGAGGCAACTCTGTGGCAACTTGCTGCCGGGACTAGGGTGTAGGTTAGCTCTCTGAGAATGCATAGGAAGGATTGGGTTGCAGCTGGGACTAGGGAGTACGGTCTAGTCTGCAGAGTGCCATTTCAGTCACTCTACATCAGGGGTGGGCAATTATTTCAGCTGAGGGGCCACTTGATATTTCCTGTCAGTATCCGAGGGCCACATACAAAATAGCAGCTCACCCCACTTGCCAAAAATATAGGGACGTGGCTTCATGTGGAAGGGGTGTGGGCAAAAAATAATACAGATTCATATTAGGCTGCATAATAGTCTCCATTATTCAAATTGCGCCACACAGCGCCACTTACACACATTACACCAGGTAGAGCCCCTTTTACACACATTACGGCAGGTAGAGAGCCTTTTTACACATTCACATTTTATTTAGGATAATTATTGTGCAGCAAGCAAATTATCCAGTGTCTTATGGCCCCTGGGGAAAGGTGTGACACGGTGACTGAACACGGTGGGGGTGACACAGTGACAGAACACGGTGGGGGTGACAGAACACGGGGGGGGTGACACAGTGACAGAACACGGGGAGGTGACACGGTGACAGAACACGGGGGGTGTGACACAGTCAGTGACAGAACACGGGGAGGTGACACAGTGACAGAACACGGGGAGGGGGGGTGACAGAACACGGGGGGTGTGACACAGTGACAGAACACGGGGAGGTGACACAGTGACAGAACACGGGGGGTGTGACACAGTCAGTGACAGAACACTGGGAGGTGACACAGTGACAGAACACGGGGAGGTGACACAGTGACAGAACACGGGGAGGGGGGGGTGACAGAACACGGGGAGGTGACACAGTGACAGAACACGGGGAGGTGACACAGTGACAGAACACGGGGAGGTGACACAGTGACAGAACACGGGGGGTGTGACACAGTGACAGAACACAGGGGGTGTGACACAGTGACAGAACACGGGGGGGTGACAGTGACAGAACACGGGGGGTGACACAGTGGTTTGGGTTGGTACAGCGAGAGCTAAAGATCTCTCCCCCAAACCTAAAAACAGTCTGACGCCACTGCCCGCACACACAAATATATGCACACTATCACACACACACACACACACACACACACACACACACACATTTTCTTCCACTTTTCCCATTAACTTACTGATCTGGCTGGCAGTGGCAGGAAGGATGGATCTGTAGCAGTCTGGCTTTTGTCCCGTGTAGCTCCGCCCCCTGAGGTCCCGTGTAGCCCCGCCCCCTGAGGTCCCGTGTAGCCCCGCCCCCTCATCGGCACGTAGCCCCGCCCCCTTCTCAGCTGAACACAGCCGTTGTCACTGGGGACTCTGGAGGAGGCTGCAGGAGCAGCAGGGGAGAGAGGCGCCGCTGGCAGCTTGGAGGTACTGCAGTGCAGAGCAATGACAAGCAGCTCAGCCGGTCGGGCCGCTTGTCATTGCTCGCTGGTGGGAGGCAGTGGGCCGGGCAGGATCGGTTTGCGGGCCGCATCCGCCCGCGGGCCGTATTTTGCCCACCCCTACTCTACATGCTAAATACAGGTGCTACTAGGCAGAAACAGTGTCTTCACCTAGGCCATATGCCGTGGCTGACTGCATTGTTCACCGACCCACAGTTACTGCCCTGGTACACACAAACACACTAGTGCTGGTAACAAAGAACAGTTCTAATAATAATAATTCTTATCCTTGTTGAATTTGTTTCTGTTTACATGTGTGCTACCTAGTAATGAGCGGGTTCGGTTACTCGGAATCCGAACCCCCCCCCGAACTTCACCCATTTTAAACGGTTCCGAGGCGGACTTGAATCTTCCCGCCTTGCTCGGTTATCCCGAGCGCGCCCGAACGTCATCATCCCGCTGTCGGATTCTCGCGAGATTCGCCGCCATTTTCACTCGTGCATTGGAGATGATAGGGAGAGGACGTGCAGCGTTCTCTCAGTTGTGTTCAGTGTGCTGCAAATATCTGTGCTCAGTGTGCTGCAAATATCTGTGCTCAGTGTGCTGAAAATATCTACGTTCTCTGTCTGAAAAACGCTCCATATCTGTGCTCAGTGTGCTGAAAATATCTGTGCTCAGTGTGCTTTATTGTGGGGACTGGGGACCACCAGTATTATATAGTAGGAGGACAGCGCAGAGTTTTGCTGACCAGTGACCACCAGTATTATACGTTCTCTGCCTGAAAAACGCTCCATATCTGTGCTGCATTGTAGTATATAGTAGGAGGACAGTGCAGAATTTTGCTGACCAGTGACCACCAGTATTATATCAGTACGGTACAGTAGTCCACTGCTCTACATACCTCTGTGTCGTCAAGTATACTTTCCATCCATACCTGTGGTGCATTTTAGTTGTTGTGCGCAGTATATATAGTAGGAGGACAGTGCATAATTTTGCTGACCACCAGTATATAATATATAGCAGTATGGTACAGTAGTCCACTGCTCTACCTACCTCTGTGTCATCAAGTATATTATCCATCCATACCTGTGGTGCATTTAAGTTTTGCGCAGTATATATAGTAGGAGGACAGTGCATAATTTTGCTGACCACCAGTATATAATATATAGCAGTACGGTACAGTAGTCCACTGCTCTACCTACCTCTGTGTTGTCAAGTATACTATCCATCCATACCTGTGGTGCATTTAAGTTTTGTGCAGTATATATAGAAGGAGGACAGTGCATAATTTTGCTGACCACCAGTATATAGTATATAGAGCAGTATGGTACAGTAGTCCACTGCTCTACCTACCTCTGTGTCATCAAGTATACTATCCATCCATACCTGTGGTGCATTTAAGTTTTGCGCAGTATATATAGTAGGAGGACAGTGCATAATTTTGCTGACCACCAGTGTATAATATATAGCATTATGGTACAGTAGGCCATTGCCATTGATATATTACTGGCATATAATTCCACACATTAAAAAATGGAGAACAAAAATGTGGAGGGTAAAATAGGGAAAGATCCACTTCCACCTCGTGCTGAAGCTGCTGCCACTAGTCATGGCCAAGATGTTGAAATGCCATCAACGTCGTCTGCCAAGGCCGATGCCCAATGTCATAGTAGAGAGCATGTAAAATCCAAAAAACAAAAGTTCAGTAAAATGACCCAAAAATCTAAATTAAAAGTGTCTGATGAGAAGCGTAAACTTGCCAATATGCCATTTACGACATGGAGTGGCAAGGAACGGCTGAGGCCCTGGCCTATGTTCATGGCTAGTGGTTCAGATTCACATGAGGATGGAAGCACTCATCCTCTCGTTAGAAAACTGCAGTGCCACTCCTAGATGGGCCAGGTGTTTGTGTCGGCCACTTGGGTCGCTTAGCGTAGCCACACAGCTACCTCATTGCACCTCTTTTTTTCTTTGCATCATGTGCTGTTTGGGGACTATTTTTTGAAGTCCCATCCTATCTGACACTGCAGTGCCACTCCTAGATGTGCCAGGTGTTTGTGTCGGCCACTTGGGTCGCTTAGCTTAGTCACACAGCTACCTCATTGCACCTCTTTTTTTCTTTGCATCATGTGCTTTTTGGGGACTATTTTTTAAATCTGCCATCCTGTCTGACACTGCAGTGCCACTCCTAGATGGACCAGGTGTTTGTGTCGGCCACTTGGGTCGCTTAGCTTAGCCACACAGCTACCTCATTGCACCTCTTTTTTTTCTTTGCATCATGTGCTGTTTGGGGACTATTTTTTAAATCTGCCATCCTGTCTGACACTGCAGTGCCACTCCTAGATGGGCCAGGTGTTTGTGTCGGCCACTTGGGTCCCTTAGCTTAGTCACACAGCGACCTTGGTGCACCTCTTTTTTTCTTTGCATCATGTACTGTTTGGGGACTATTTTTTGAAGTGCCATCATGTCTGACACTGCAGTGCCACTCCTAGATGGGCCAGGTGTTTGTGTCGGCCACTTGTGTCGCTTAGCTTAGTCACACAGCTACCTCATTGCGCCTCTTTTTTTCTTTGCATCATGTGCTGTTTGGGGACTATTTTTTGAAGTGCCATCCTGTCTGACACTGCAGTGCCACTCCTAGATGGGCCAGGTGTTTGTGTCGGCCACTTGTGTCGCTTAGCTTAGTCATCCAGCGACCTCGGTGCAAATTTTAGGACTAAAAATAATATTGTGAGGTGTGAGGTGTTCAGAATAGACTGGAAATGAGAGGAAATTATGGTTATTGAGGTTAATAATACTATGGGATCAAAATGACCCCCAAATTTTATGATTTAAGCTGTTTTTGAGGGTTTTTTGTAAAAAAACACCCAAATCCAAGACACACCCGAATCCAACAAAAAAATTTCAGGGAGGTTTTGCCAAAACGCGTCCGAATCCAAAACACGGCCGCGGAACCAAATCCAAAACCAAAACACAAAACCCGAAAAATGTCCGGTGCACATCACTAGTGCTACCATTTGTGCTTTTCCCCCACCATCAGAAACTGACAGAACACAGTGCCAGGCAGCAGCTGAAAGACAAATTTTGTGCCTGGACCATTTTGATAAATTTCCCAAAAATATCACCTCTTCACCTTCAGACATACTGATCAAATTCCAAATCTACCCTCATAACATCCATAAGCTACTCTACACAGTTACCTCCCTTCTACACGGGTCACAAAACTTTCATATGTTCTCTTCCACACTCACACATCTTGCTGACTCCAGGCAAACATTGCTGTTAGGCTGGATCATGCGGCCCACCAAGAACCTCTGCAATTTGCCTGGACCAATTTGCAATATGCAGCATTTATCCTCGTGTACCAAACTCCTTTTTCCCTATAGATTCGAAGCTTACAATCCGGGCCATCTTACCTCTATGCAGTGGTGTAAGTTGGTGTTTGGTGCCCCACCCCTCCATAAAAAAAAGGGATCATGAAATTCAGCCAGCTACAGCATGCAGAATCCACGTTCACCAGTGGGTTCAGCAGCTGCTCTGGTGCACAGTCACTTGCTGCAGTGCACACTTAGTGGTACCAGGCAGGGGTCATCCTATCACCTATTGCGGGTATTAGCAGGGCTCAAGGAACAGAGCCGATTCACTCTGCTGTAGCAGCAGCTGCACCGTAGAGCTCCTTTGGAAGAACAGCGGTCACTCTTGGATCCCACTGTGAACAACACAGATGCTGCTGGTGCCCCTTCAGGGCTTGGAGCTCGGAGCCAGGTGTCTCCATTGCCTATGGGAGTTACTCTGCTGCAGTGCCGTAACTAGGTGTGTGCTCTGTGTGCCTTGCACACAGCGCACTTGTGATAGGAGCGCATCATGCCCCTTGACCCCCGACTGGCCTCCCTTGTGTAGTGTGCAAGTGACAGCGGGTACCGCGCGTACTCCCCCGCTGCTCTGTCAAAGTGTCCCGGCTCCTCCTCCGATAGCCCTAGTGGTCTAGTGGTTTACACGGTAGTAGCTGCGTCTGCTATCTGACCATGACTGTCGTCTGCAGCCACGGTCACACAAGGCACGGGGAGTTACGGGCCGGAGTTACAGCGTGCACAGCGCTGTAACTCCTGTAAACTCCAGCGCTGTAACGCTGCAAAGTGAACCCAGTGTGTTACAGCGCTGCAACAGAGGAGAGGACCTGGTTCTCAGCTTGAGCTCGGAGACGGAGTTTGGGGTGGAGGGAGAGGCGACTGCTGCTGCTGTTGTTGCTGCTCCAGCACTCTGAACAGCCTGGATCTTCCTGTGGTACAGCTCATCATGTCATGTATGGTAACAGGTAAATATAATTCTCTATCTCTCTCTCTCTTTCTCAAAGGGGGGCTCTGCTGACGTAATGTGTAAAAACAGGACGCTGTCTGCCGTAATGTGTAAAAACGGGACGCTGTCTGCCGTAATGTGTAAAAAGGGGATGCTGTCTGCCGTAATGTGTAATAAGGGGACGCTGTCTGCCGTAATGTGTAAAAACAGGACGCTGACTGCCGTAATGTGTAAAAAGGGGACGCTGTCTGCCGCAATGTGTAAAAAGGGGGCGCTGTCTGCCGTAATGTGTAAAAAGGGGACGCTGTCTGCCGTAATGTGTAATAAGGGGACGCTGTCTGCCGTAATGTGTAAAAAGAGGGCGCTATCTGCCATAATGTGTAAAAAGGGGACGCTGTCTGCCGTAATGTGTAAAAAGGGGGACGCTATCTGCCGTAATGTGTAAAAAGAGCACGCTGTCTGCCGTAATGTGTAAAAATGGGGATGATATCTGCCGTAATGTGTAAAAAGGGGACGCTGTCTGCCGTAAAGTGTAAAAAGGGGGATGCTATCTGCCGTAAAGTGTAAAAAGGGGGACTGTCTGCCGTAATGTGTAAAACGGCTCTACCTGGTGTAGTGGCGCTACTGAGCAGCGTAATTTGAATAATGGAGACTACTGTGCACCGTAGTATGAATTGGTATTATTTTGTGGCCACGCCTCTTCCCCATGAGGCCACTCCCCTATATATTTTTCACGCGCCTACGGCACACACTACACCTGTCTTGCATGGGGGTGGGGGCGCCAACGCTGTTTCTTGCACACAGTGCTAACATGCCTAGTTACGGCACTGCTCTGCTGCCTCTCTGTTTGTTATTACACAAGTGAATAAGCTGGTGTTAAATAAATGTTATTTTTTTATTATTATTATTATTATTATTATTATTATTATGAAGGAGAGGAATAAGTAGAAGAAGCAGAAGAAAGAGAAGAAGAAGAAGAAGAAGAAGAAGAAGAAGAAGAAGAAGAAGAAGAAGAAGAAGAAGAAGAAAAAGAAGAAGAAATTAGTTTCACCTGACATGCACTGATTACAGTTCATCTAAAGTACAGATCACAAGAATTGCTGTTGGCTACAGAAGATCTGTACGATCGTCACATGCTACAGCTACTAGCTAGGTTGCTAAGCAGCACATGAACCCCTAACTGTTACATGAGAGCTGTCATGATAGCCTCATGCTGGTGCACAGCTCTTTATTGGCATAAAAGTAAATTGGCAAATAAAGGAAAGCAAATTTCAACAACTATTTCTCTCCCCTTTTTGATGTGTATTTCAAATGGGTTTTAGGGGTTTCCAAGATACACTCCATTTGCCACACCCCGCACCGTGAAAGAATGTGAGCCCATGCTTTAGATATTCATCCTGCATGTCTGTTGTACATTATATCCAGATATATACTAAAGCCTAAAGTATTTCTGGGCACTGAGAGGTTGGTCATGAAAAGTGAAAAGCAAGAATACATTTAAACAGTTCAAAGAGATCACCTCCATGTAGAACACCATCTCCTCGTGGTAGAACACCCTGCATTGTATGAGGAATGTCAGAGATGATTTCCTGTTTGATTTAGTATCTCCTTGCTGGCTTTTCAAGGTAGCTTTCTTAGTCAAGGAAATGAACTGTGTGGTAGAGATTGTAGTTCAGGATTCTTTGTTTCACTGACTTTTTAAAATAATACTCAAAACATTCACACACCTGCGGAAACACTAGAGAATTAGAAGCATATTTACTAAATAGTGGCTTTGACCGCTGGATTTAAAAGAATCCATCACATTTATTACTATTGCCTTTTAAATACAGCTGTCAAAGCTACCTAGAATAGCATCTTTGGAAAGCCGCTGTTTAGTGAGCCCTTAGACATGTTTTAGAAACCAGAACAACAAATTAAAATGTTGCTATTTTGCTACAAAATCGAGGACATTCATTTACAACTCAAGTGTCATAGTGGCATAGTTATTAAATATTGCTTTAACCACTTGCCTGGCACTACCTTATGTGATGTTACCGAAGCCATGTGTCCGTCACCTTGCTTGGTCGCATCACATATGGCAGGCAAGTCTGGCTGTGTGCCCCCTGTGTATGGAGGAAATCCATTCTGGGCTTCCTCCTGCTGCTGTGGTCCCCGGGTAGTGAAGTTGCGGTCCGGGGGGTGGCCTATAAAGGGGGGGGGGGGGGGGGTCTTTTAGAACTAGGAGGATTATGCTACCCCATAGAAAATGTTTTTGTTGGGTGGGGGCTATATATTAAAAACAATAATAATTATAATATAAATAAATAAAAACACAGTGACACATTGGGGGGTACTTTAATGGGGTCCATTTACACTGGAGGTGAGGTTGGGTGTTCTGTAACCACCAACTTACCACCATGTGGTGTGGGAGGTTACAATTAAGGGGATCTTATGCCACTAAGTGGAATATTTATGCAGGGGGGGGGGGGTGGGGGGGGAAGCAATATTACAAAAAACGGCACATTACTGAATACCTCCCAAAACCCCAAATTGCCTACCCAGCTTTTAATTAGCCAGGATGACAAATTGTAACTCTTTCTTCGGCTGGGACTTTTTGGTGCAAGTTGCACTCAGGCTATGTGATGTTTTATTGTGTTTTTCAAATGCCATTGACCTACGTGAGATCACTCCAGGAACAAGCTAACAGGTTAAGGGGGAATTCAGTTAGCCTCAGTAATTGACCCCCTTCCCCGGGGCTATTCAATTAACCCCAAAGCCTACTCCCATCTGGGATTTTTCACCTGCCTGATAAACAGCCCTGTTTTATCACACAAATATCTGTGAACTTATTACAGATTCAATGGGGGAATTCAAATGTTATCGCACCCCGAAACTCCCGTCTAAAGTGATAGGAGTTTGTGGGGTGATATTCAAATGCCCCCCATTGATCGCGCTGATCGTACCCATCACACTTGGGTTTAGGCACGCAAAGCACCTAAACCCGACTAAAAGTAATGGGCGCGGGTGTGAAAAGACCTGTTTGAGCGCCCAAATGGGTCGCTTTACACACATTTAAGCTCGCTACCCCCGGGGTTAGCGAACTAAAATTAACTTGTTGCGCCCCTTTGCATCAACATTAAAACAGCTGCGGGTGGGCGGGATCGCGGGAGCGAGACATTTGAATCCGGCCCGATGTGTTTTCAACCAGAAATAGTGTTCTGGAAAAAATACAGTAAATTGTGTTTTATTGAATAGTCCGAAGTGAAACATTGGGGGGGGGGAAATTGTAAACCCCCATTTTTTTCTCCCAGAAAATTCTTGGGACTTAATGAATTCCCCCTTAAGTATGGAAATATTTTTCTTTCTTTCTTTCTTTCTTTCTTTCTTTCTTTCTTTCTTTCTTTCTTTCTTTCTTTCTTTCTTTCTTTCTTTCTTTCTTTCTTTCTTTCTTTCTTTCTTTCCTTCCTTTTAAAGAGGAACACTTCTTTACTATTATATTAGTAAGGTGGCAAACTATGCATTTTTACCAGGGGGGTAATCATTTGTTACATCATTTATTTAATAAGGAGGAGCAAAATAAAAAAAAATTGTGGCACAAATTCATTATCCCTTAATTTATACAAAAGTACTTTTCTACTTGTGTAGAAATTAAGAATAGGTGCCATTCATTACCGAACAATGATGTCAAGGGTAAGAATGCCCTCTATTGAGTATCTATTTAAATTCCGTAAACTTGGCCTTTTGGTCAACAACATTATAATCACAGACCATGGCAGGGCTGTTTCTAGCCAATTTGGCTCCCAGTGCAAGATTTAAAAATGTGCCCCCTCACCCCCCCCCCCCACATTGACATAAAAAAAATGCACCCCAACCCTAGATATAAAAAAAAAACCTTGTGCGCGCTCCCGACAAGGGGCATGGCCTCATTAAAATGGGTGTGGCCCGTTAAAATGGGCATGGCTTCGTCTGAAAAGACTACCTTACACCCCAGTTTTTGACCCTGCACCAACAGATCACGGCCTCCATAGGAAAAAAAATCTACCATATTAAGCCCGATACAGTAATGCCCCCTGCACCATATTATGCCACACACCGCAATGCCCTTGATATATTAAAACCCCACATTACGGCAGGCAAGTGTCCCCATTTTACATGTTACGGAAGGCAAGTGTCCCCATTTTACACATTTTGGCAGGCAAGAGTCCCCATTTTCCACATTACGGGAGGTAAGTGTCCCCATTTTACACATTACAGCAGGCAAGTATCCCCAATTTACGCATTATGGCAGGCAGAGTCCCCATTTAATACCTACGTTTTGCAGAGGCGCTCTTTGGCCCACCTCTCCAGTCCTTCCTCGCGCCGCCCACCTCTCTCTCCTTGCAGCTTGGCAGTGGCTCCCCCTCCTCCTCAGTACTCCGCTTGGGGGGGCAGAGTTTCACGGCCTGACGCGGTTGCGTCATGATGTCACGACGCAATTGCATCATTCCGCAAAAATATGCCAAGCTGGTTACTCTGGAAGAGAGAGGAGGGGGAAGCAAGCAGTCACATAAGTGCCGCGGCGGGTGACCTGTGCGATTGCACGGCTCGCCCGCCACAAGAAACGGCACTGCCTGTAAAAATTGCATACTCACCTATTCCTAACGTAGATCAGGTCACTTTTCACAGAGAAGCACTGTACAAATCTCACTAATCTGTGCATGCTTCTCTGAACATGCTGTGGGGGACGTCTATTTGTAAAGTGGATTTTTGATCCAAGTTTGCACAATTCACGGGTGTTTTTGCAGAAATTATTCTAGGTAAATTTCAGTTTTTCAGTGTTTTCTATGGAAATTACATCTGAGTGTGGCCAATGGTGTATTTGATCATATGTCCATATGGGGCCGCACCGCAATGCCGGTGAGTGCTGGGCAGCGACGGAATGGTGCGAGAAAAGCGATCGCGCGGGTGATCGCAAGGTGACAGGCAGGAAGAGGCCGTTTGTGGGGGGCAACTGACTTTTTTTAAGGAGTGCCCGGAGAAATGCAGGAGGGACCAGGCGTTTGAAGGGAGGGTTTCTGACGTCAGCTCCGGCCCCAATCATCACACTGGAAGAGTAAGTCCTGGTCTGTGCAGAGACTGCACAGGAGAGCTGCACATGCGATCGCACACCTGCACAGCGATTTCTCTCTCCCCCTGTAGGCGATGACTACCTGATCGCAGGGATGCAAAAAACGCACACTAGCGATCGGGTCTGAATTAGGCCCATCCACCCATGTCTTGAACTTCTATTTTAACTAACACTCCCATGTTTGAGCTTTAGTAAATTTCTGTGTTTGAAAAAATGCCCAAGTATAGTAAATATGCCCCTAATATTTCATGAGCCAGTTTTGAAAATCACTACAATTACTAAATCTCTCCATGTGATAGAGTTAATATTTCAAAGACTAAAGTATAAGTGATATTTTTTTTTTAACTTTCAGTATTGACGTAATTTATAGAGGTAAAACAAGTCCTTCTCGTTTTCTGAACAGTAGGAATTTTACATTTAGACTTCCTTTTTCCTCCTTTCAGCAATTTCAGCAATGGCAGAGACTGTGGTCGTTTTCATTCCTGCTGCTAAAACATGTCTGTTATGTGAAGTTTCACTGTGTGTAGATCATCTAAGAGCACACAGCAAGTCAGTGGAACATGTCTTACATGAACCCGCAAGTACCCTGGCAAACAGACGATGCCCCATCCACAATAAGAACTTGAAGTACTGCTGTTCAGACGATGCTGCTTACATATGTGTGACCTGTTGCTTGGATGGAGACCACAGAGAACACCATGTTGAGCCTCTCTTTGAAGCAGCTAAGATGTTGAAGGAAAATTTGACAGATATTTTGGGGAAACGGATCAAAAAGAAAGAGGAGGCTGAAAAAGAAATTCGGAGTCTATACCTACAAAAAAGAAGAATACAAGACAATCATGTTTGTGTAACAGAGCAAGTGACTGTTCTATTTCAGGATCCAAGGAAACAGTTAACTTTTTTGGTATGACAAGGGAGAGGACCAGTCAAAAAAGATATTTCAGATGCAACAAATACTGTATGATAGATTAAATTTATGCTTAATTCTACAGCTCAAATGTGCAATATTGGGCAGCACAATTGGTGCAAAGGTTAGCATTAACTCCTCCCAGCCAGGGTTGGACTGGCCCTCAGGTGTACAGAGGAAATCCACAGTGGGCCACACTGTCTGAGGATCCTGCCTCTCTTCTAGGTAACAGGTTCCAGACCATGCACTCAAATTATACATTGTTTCTAGAAGAGCAGGAAAAATGTTGAAATTGGTTAATTAATATGGGATCCACAACAAGATTAGCCCTCCTGCCAGTCAAAGACCAATGCTGCTATCACAAGTTGTGGGCCTGTGAATTACAAAATAGGCAGCCCCCACCCACCGACCCCTGAGGTGAAATAGGCTGTGGTTCCCCCCTCCCCTAACAGAGCAGTAGCACAGGTAGGTGTGTAAAGGAGTTTGTAATGTGGCAGTAATCCTACCAGTTGAGAAAAATCTCCAGCCACTTCTCCCCCAGTTCTCTTCATCCTCAACACCGTTCCAGCTCCAGCCCCCCAGTGTCTCTCCAGCCCCAGCCAATCCCCTTCTGTCTTTCCAGCCATCTGTACTTCTATCTCACCAGCCAATCCCTCCTTCTTTGTCTCCAGCCAGAACCCAATTTTTGTCTCCAGCCAGACCTCCTTCTGTGTCTCCAGCCAGACCCTCTTCTGTGTGTTCAGCCAGGCCCCCTTCTGTGTATCCAACCAGGCCCAGCCTTACACTCTTCCAGCCCAAGCCAGCGCATGATATGAAACTTACCTTCTTCTTCTGATCCAGACTGCTTCTCATCTTTTCAGCTCCTATCTCCTTCAATAGCGCAGCGTGACGTTATGATATCACATATTCTGGAAAACAAACCTAACAAATTTTATTGTACGGCATAAGTAGGCAGCGGCTGGCGAGTGGTTGTACTGGGGCCTCCTCTCACTTTCCGTCAGTTTGACCGGCGGGTAGTAGGAGCAGACTGGACCCCTCCCTTCTCTGTCAGAGTATCCGAGGCCCCCTGATGGCAGCCCTGACACAGCACTTTCCCTTCTTTTATAAAGGGGCCCTACTCTCTGCAGGCTATGTTCCTCTCTCTAACATCTGTAATGACTGGATGCCCATTCCCCCCCACCCCCAGTAGTTGGTCGCATGCCTCAAGCTTAGGCCCCAAAAACTGCATTCTCTGGTGGACTCTTCATGCCCCAGTTTGCCTGAAATTAAACACAGGTGAGATCGATCAGACATTGGTGCTTTTTTTATAATTAAAACACTGGAATTTACTGTGTTTCAGTTAACCGTGTTTTCCGATGGTGTGTGTGCTCGTGTTTGTGTTTGGCTTCTGTGTTTTCCGGCAGCCAAACACTTCTGAACCTGAAGCCTGCTCAGATCAGTAAGATATGTGCAGTGGTCCTAGTTAAAAAAATACATGGGAAAAATGGGTGCAGTCACCCTGCGTTTTAAGAACAAGCACATGGCTCTTGGACCATACCTGGTCCAAAAATACGGGACAAAAACATGTAGGGGTCTCCCTTATTTTTAAACAGCACCAGGCTCCACTAGCCAGGGAGGTAATAGCCAGGGGACACGCTTATATTGGTTCCCTGACTGTAACATTAACCCCTCTGGGCTGTGGGTGCCGAGCTGATAGTCCATTCAGGTTGTTTTAGTTGTAAAAATAAGCACTGTTTTACACTCACACATACTTACCTACGGTAAGCTCCATGTAGCCATTCTGTCCTCTTGTCCAAATAACATCTACATAACCTGTAAACAGGGCTGTTTCTAGCCAATTTGGCTCCAAGTGTGAGATTTAAGAATGCCCCCCCCCCACACACACACATTGACATAAAAAAAATGTGCACCCCCCCCCCCCCCCCCCGCTCTAGATATAAAAAAAAACCTTGTGCACGCTCCCGACAAGGGGCGTGGACCCATACAAATGGGCGTGGTCTTGTCTGAAAAGACTACCTTACACCCCAGTTTTTGACCCTGCACCAACAGATCACGGCCTCCATAGGAAAAAAAATATCTACCATATTAAGCTGAACACAGTAATGCCCCCTGCACCATATTATGCCACACACCACAATGCTCTTGATACATTAAATCCCCACATTACGTCAGGCAAGAGTCCCCATTTTACACATTACGGCAGGCAAGTGTCCCCATTTTACACATTACGGCAGGCAAGAGTCCCCATTTTCCACATTACGGCAGGCAAGTGTCCCCATTTTACACATTATGGCAGGCAAGTGTCCCCATTTTACATATAACGGCAGCAAGAGTCCCCATTTTACACATAACGGCAGCAAGTGTCCCCATTTTACACATTATGGCAGGCAGATCCCCATCGAGAGAGAGATACTAATACTGTACTTACGTTTTGCAGAGGCGCTTCCTGCTCTTCGGCCCGCCTCTCCAGTCCCTCCTCACGCCGGCCATCTTTCTCTCCTTGTAGCTTTGCAGCGGCTCCCCCTCCTCCTCAGCGGTCCGCTTGGGGGGGGGGGGGGATTTCACAGAATGACGCGGTTGCATCGTGAAGTCATGACACAAATGCGTCATTCCGTGAAACTGCGTCCCCCAAGCGGGTTACTCTGGAAGAGGCAGGAGGGGGAAGCAAGGAGTCACAGAAGAGCCGCGGCGGGCACCCCGTGCGATTACACGGCTTACCTGCCGCAAGAAATGGCACTGGACCATGTTAAACTCGATGGAACCTGGGTCCCTAAAAATGTAAACGCCTCTACAACCTCAACATTATAAAAGTAATGTAGGAAATATAATGGCTTTCTTCTGCTTATCTTTTCCTAATCAAGGTACCTACATTTTCAGAACTTGACAGCGGAACCTTAGATATTCTCCAGATGGTGCTGATTCCCACTCCCCACACATTCCCTATGGGAAGGGATCCTGGGTTGCAAAGAAGGATTCTGTTGAATCTTATTCCTCTACTGTTCAGCTGCCTCCACCAGACATTGGGGCTTCCAGCGTCACCCATTTTCACACATGCGCCCTAGTAGTGCTGTGTCAGACTCAGCAATGCTAAGTTTCATTGCTACTAAAGTAGTTGTGATATCAATTAAAGGAAGATATTGATCAAGGTAAGATCTTTGGATGGGTGGTAGTCATGTGACCGCCGGTCGGCTGACCGACAGTCACATGACCTCCTCCGTGAGCCCGACGGCTCACTATCCCGATGGTCGGCATGCCGACCAACAGGGACTATTTCCACTCGTGGGTGTCCACGACACCCATAGAGTGGGAATAGAACCCGTGGCGACCGCAGGTCGCCACCGAGCCCGCAGCGTGGCGAGCGCAGCGAGCCTGCAAGGGGCTTGCTGCACTCGCCCTTCCCCGCCGGGATCCCGGCGTCGGTATGCTGCCGGGATCCCGGCGTCGGTAAGGTGACCGGCGGTCAGGAGACCGCTGGTCACCCGTACTACACCCCTTTGGATCAGTTGCCTCTGCACCGGAGCAATGTTGTATGTTGTTTTAATGTCCACCGCTAAGCTACTGCTCGCAGTTAGCTGGATACTAAAGTATCACCGCTCAGATTTTTAGTATAATTAATAGACTGCTACATGAGATGATATTATCAATTTAAAAGAAGGAAGAAGCAATTTTTTTTATGAGCCATTTATATCTAAGTGAGTGAAGCCTGCATATATGTTTCTCCACACCACCCCACTGCAGATGACTGAACCCAGTGCTAAATAGCACAGGCTTATTGTAGAAGGAAGGGGTTGCCATCTCACAGCCAGAGGCACTTCTGTTGTTCAGTGTTCTATTGTAAAACTCATTACAGTACATACAGTAATTTGTGTTTGGAACACTGAAAAAATCAGGATGGCAATTTTATTTGTTCTGCGGCAATTTTACCTTTATTAGGTAAGATGTTTGCATCTTGCTCGAAAACCTCCAGAGGCTATTACATTCACCCCAAATCTTTTTTCTTCCAACCACAAGAGGTGTTCTTATGTCCTCCAGTGACCTTAAACTCAAGTTTGCTAGTGCCAGAGCAGGACTTTGCGCAGGGGCGTATAAAGAGGGGAGGAGGCCCTTGTGCAGTGTCCAACCGGGGCGCCCTCCTCTTTCTCACCAGCAGCCGGGTAACATAATCCATGACACGGCGCTAGACATTATTAGACTCTAGAGGAGTGCTAGAGTCTACTGCGCATGCTCAAGATGCCAGGAAAATGGTGTGGTGACAATCTTCCCAGTGATTTTCCCCTACTGTGCATGCACAAAACTCCAGGAAAATAGCTGCCATGCCATGTTCCCGGTAATTTTTGCAGGGTTTCCGTAGCACTGCTGGACTCTAGAGAGGTGAGTACTGAAAACCGGGTGCAGGGTGTGCGGTGTAGGCCCCCTGGACCTGAGGGGCCCTTCTGTACCGCACACACTGCACCTATTGTGGATACGCCACTGGCTCTGTGCCACTCTGCGCCAGGCCCATCTCCCAACCATGTGATGTTACGATGTCACGCCGAGAGGATAGGGCTGCCAGCACCTGGAAGTAGAGCACTGTGCGGAGCATCTTTAGGTAGCTCTACAGACTGCAGGATGTTTTTCCAGGACCCAACTCCCTGTTCAACGGCACTGCTTGCATACCCATAATTATGGCCCTGAGTTTGCAACAGTATTTTCAGTGTGGACTATTCAAATATTTTAATTGTGTCCCCATTACATTTCTTTATCAAATATACAGTAAATCTAAGCAAGACAGGCTTCGTCATTATTGAGATCTTCCATGCTCCTTACTAATGTAGTTTCTTCTTCATCGCTCTAGTTCCAGATTATTCTGTGAGTCAGCCCCCGTGTTTGAACTGCACAATAAATGGGAGGCTTCAATAGTGCTTTATAAAAGGGCATATACAAAGTCGAGTCACATTATTATGACCACCTCCTACATTTGACGTTGGCATTGCGCAGACAATGAAGTATGTCACGTGTTATACGCTGGCTTGGTAGGTATATAATGTGTGTGATAGGCCATCTGCACACATATCACTCGTTACTGTCATGGGCAAAAGGGGCAATTTATCCGAGTTGCAAAAAGGGATGATTATCAGCTTTCGGGTCAAGGGTGGCAGTATTTCTGAAGCAGCGCAGTTTGTGAACTGTTCGCGTGCTGCTGTGGTGAAGGTGTATCGTGACTGGACAAATGGCACCATAGCAAATAACCGACATGGAAACTGCGGAGCACCACGTGCTGCTGAGGTGAATGTCGGCTATGAAGGTGCATGAGGGCCGACTGACACGCTACAGTGGAGCAGCTCACCGTCAAAATGAATCTGGGGGCTACCAGACGTGTGTCTAAAATGACAATTCAGCGAACCCTGCTGTGTATGGGGCTCCGAAGCAAACGGATGGTCACTGCACCTAGCTGTGGTCATAATAATGTGACTCGACCATGTAATACTTTTCTCTCAGTGGCGTAACTACAGCCCCTGCGTAGGCTTGGAGGGGCAGAGCTGCAGGCGCGCCGCCTAGTAGCAGATTTACCGCTAGGGTCCTTCGACAGGACTACTGTATTGTGGCAGCCGCATGTGTGATTGCGCTCGGCTGACTGAAGACCTCCGGCACCCAGCAGCTGGCAAATACTGTGCTGACAGCCTGCCGGGTGCCGGCATCTGGCACGCACCTCTGCGCTGGCATGTGGGAGGCGTGGCATGGTGTGCATGCCAATCGCCTTACTCCCACATCTTCTGAATATGTTGCCAATTAGCATACCTGCGGAGGCCCCGCCCCCCCACCGGCAGAGCTGTCCATGGCCCCTCAGGCAGCCATTGTATCATGGCGCTATGCAGGGATCCCCATCTCGGGCATGGCCGGCTGGAAGGACGGCTCGTGCAAGACAAGCACCGGCAAGTGGTGGTAGGAGGAGGAAGTAGGGTGGGCAATTCCACACACACTATCCAGTTAATTAAGATGGGTACAGCTGCTGGGGGCCACGAGGGCCAACATGATGTCTGCTGCTGTTACATGTGTGTGTGTAGTAATGGCATAGACTGGTGGAGGGAGATACAGGGCCCGATGCAGGGCCCCCTGTTATAGGTGGGACCTGGGGTGCTGGTAACCAAGTACCAGGGATCCCAGGTCCAATCGCTGTGCAGGAAAGTGATGTGTAAGCAGCACCAGGAATTCAGAGGTGCTGGGGCCCCAGGGGCCACACAGTAGGACAGTGATGTGCTGGTTATAGGTAGGAGCTAGGAGCTAGCGGTCCCTGTGCACAAATGTGAATGTGTGTGGAGGCATGTAGTAGGCTGGTGACGTGAGGTGCTGTGGCCTCTGGCCACATTAGGCTTCGTTAGACAGCATATACCAGCTATAAGTGAGACCTTGATTACTAGGGGCCTCTGAGTCACTGGAATTGGCAGGGGTGTGAATGTGTGCTCAGGCATGGAATAGACTGGTTATTTGGAAGTACTGGAGTCCCAGGGGCCACAACAATTGGTTGGACAGTATATGCTTGTCCTATAGGGAGCTGGGATGCTAGGGGCTGGGCAGGAATGTAATGTTTGGACGCTGGGGTTATAAATATAGCAGTTTTGCGTGACCTGTGGACATAAATATTGGGGGTGGAGAGGCCTAATGGATACATAGTACAGTAAGATAGTTTGTGTAGGGACATTGGAATTAGTCTGACTGGTAACACTGTGGTACAGGACTACTCTGGAGTGCAGTACGAATCATTATGCACCCCTATTGTTTCTGTACCATGATTATCCAGCACCCCACTGTTACGTGTATAGGTGATCAATATTACAGGGTGCCCAGGGTTCCGTATTTAGGGGCAGACATCTGATTTATGGGGCCCAGCAGGTTGTGTTTATATGGGTCCTTCTCTTCTCTCAGAGTGGGGAACAGCTTGTACCCTCCCACAGTAGTGATCATAGCTTCATCTCCCAGTATTGACACCCAGAGCATGAAAACTCCTGGCAACGAGCATTACACACCCCTGGCAATAAGCATGACAGGCAACAAGCATTACACACCCCTAGCAACGAGCATGGAACCCAGACCATGAAACACCAGGCAACGAGCATGGAACCCAGAGCATGAAACTCCAGGCAACGAGCATGGAACCCAGAGCATGAAACTCCAGGCAACGAGCATGGAACCCAGAGCATGAAACTCCAGGCAACGAGCATGGAACCCAGAGCATGAAACTCCTGGCAAAGAGCAGGTAATTAAAAAGTGATTAGAAGCCTTAGTGCATCACGGGCATTGTGGTGTGTGGCATAATGTATAACCAGCATTGTGGTGTTTGGCATAATGTATAACAGGCATTGCAGTTTGTGGCATACTGTGTAATGGGCATTGTGGTGTGTGGTATATTGTGGGGGCGGGGCATTCTGGTGAGTGGCATAATGTATTACGGTGTGTGGCATAATGTGTCAGGGGCATTACGGTGTGTGGCCTATTGTGTAAAGGGCATTATGGTGTGTGGTATAATGTGTCGGGCAACACAGTGTGTGGCATAATGTGTAAGGGGCATTACGGTGTGTGGTATAATGTGTAATGGGCATTGCGGTGTGAGGCAATGTGTAAGGGTCATTACTACAAGGAGAAAAAATGACAACTAATGTAAAGGGTATGAATCAGGATTTATATTTTTCCTGTGGTGGCCAATGTCGTGCAGGTTGCAAAACTAGGGTATAGGGTAGTCTTTTCCTGAAATGCCATGCCCCTTGTAGTGAGTCTACATCGCCTGTAGTGAGGCCATGTCCACTTATTTATTTATTTATTTATTTTTGGGGGGGGGCACCGGAAACTTTTTTGGCTTGGGGCAGCAAAATTTCTAGTTACGCCACTGTTTTCTCTCTTAAGTGTCTGTGTCCCATTCATAGTTGATGGTGTCCTTCTGGCTTTGGGTTCTTGCCACTGTATCACACTATGTCTATAATCTACAATTATTCTCAGGTCCTTCGTCATCATATGTTCACTGATTGTAGATACCTACTTGAGAAAAAAGTAGAGATGAATGAAAACAATTCCAGTTGTTTTCAGATTTCATGTCAATGTGGTACCCAAATAAATGTATTAGGTTACCTCTTTAGCAGGTCATCAGGGATCAGCTCTTGCTTCAGTGCTCTTGCCTTTCCCTCCTTTCACACCACAGCAGACCATAGTTGCCCTCCTTCCTTCATTCTGCAGGAGACTCCCTGAAATAGCAGCAATCTCCCTCACTCCCTGAATAGAGCAACAATCTCCCTCATTACACCTTACCCCCATTATGTAGCTGTTACATTCTTATGCGGGGAAATAAATCAGAGATACACACATTCAAATGGGATCATCATTGCCATGTCCATGCATTGATCCCTATGGCTACATGCATATTAGATAAGGTTTCTCGTGATTACTTACAGTATATGGAACCTCTTGTAAAACACAAAACACAAACAAATCCTGCAAAATATCGGTGTCTTTTCTTCAACAAGTAGATCTTACTAACTTTGGGGCTCATTTACATTTGGATGTAAGTCATTTTTATGACACGCCTCTCAGATGTAGCAGTATACGTCCGCACTGATAGGTTTTACTTTCACATCTCCCTGAAATGCTTTTTCAAAAGTAGGCAGATATGCAGCAGACCAGACGAGAGGTGTAGAACAAGGATTTGATATTTATTACCCAGGACCAAGGGCGTATCTAGAAAGGAAGGGACCCGTGTGCAGTCTCCGGGTGAGGGCCCCCTCTTCTCCTGTCCCATAGCCGGCAGCAGTGGCGCTATTAGCGCTCTATCTGAGTACTAGAGACTCTGGCACTCTACAGCGCATGCGCAAGTCTCCGAAAAAAATGGCACAGCGGCATGCGCTGCAGACTCTGGCACTGTGCCAGAGTCTCTAATGCTCAGACAGAGCGCCAACAGCGCTGCTGCGGCTGCCGGCTAAGGGACTCGGGAGAGGAGGGGACCCACACTCGGACACCGTAAAGGTAAGTATATAGAAGAAATGGATGCAGTGTGTGCGGTGTGGGCCCCCCCTGGACCCAGGGGCCCATGTGCATCGCACACACTGCACCCATTATAGATACGCCACTGCCCAGGACTATACCCACCCCCCACCTATACCAGCAGGGTGAAGGTGGGACACGGGTGATAGTGCTTTGCTTTCTTACTTGTTAGTGTCAGTATTATATATCTAGGGGTAAAAATTCACAAGAATTGCCATATTTGTTCATACAGATGGAGCCCTCTTCATCTTTGCCTTTAATAGGATTAATTGAGCCAGGGCATTCAGACTTAATCCCCTGCAGTAATGACTTAATCCCCTGATGTACTGTTCTCTATGTATTGTATTGCATCTGAGAACAATAGATGAAGGGCTTATGCTAATAAACCATGGTGCACCTAGGTGCAGCAGAGAAGCCTAGATGAGCATGACTCCGTGTGTATATTACACAAGGGAAATACAGTAGGTATACTTTTGTTGCATCTGAAAGTAAGTAAATGTTTGCATATTGCCTAGAATCATGCAAACTCTTCAGACATTTATACAAGGAAATATTTCAGAGGGAAAACTGACATACAACAGATGAAAATTGCTGTAATAAAAGAACATGCAAAAATAGCATTTTCCACCTACTGCATATGCAGAGTGTCCCAGCTGCTTTTGCACATGGTTTATGCTAGGCAGGCACACATCACAGACCACTTACCACTTGCTCCCATAGAAACTAGTTCATTTTTTGTACGATAAATTAATTCGCTATTTTGCATCAATTCAGCTACAAATACATCTCTGATACAGAAATAAAAAGCCTAATCTATGCATAATTTGCTAGTGCCGTTAACCATCATCATCATCATTGTCTACTATTTGTTCCTGTCCCGGACAATAGTGCAGATTTCCCATGCATGTGTGCAAAACTGCACCAATACACCTTTACTGTATGTTAGAATGCCCCTAGCTCACCCATTCAGGCACAGGGAAGTGTAAGTGGCAGAATCATGCAAATCTGCATAATCACATATGCGTGTGCTCCTTGTTCTGATATTGCACAGTGCAAATTCATGCAAGATGTGCACCACCAAATGGCCTAATACTCACTCTGCATTAGTCTGTAGCTGTTTAACTTAGCGAAAACTGTGCAAAGGCCCATACACACAGTGGGATTCGGGCTGTGCCCGATTCTCACTATGCGACAGGGGCTCGCTCGGCATTGCAAGCACAAAATGAGTGTGCTTGCGATACTGACTAATGTGCAATTTTGGCTAAGTGTCAGTTTTGACTATCTTTTCTACGAGATAGTCAAAATTGACTTGCCTGCACAGTCTGTCTATGCTTGCGATGCCGACCGCGCGGGACCGCGCATTGGCATCGAATCGGGATCGCAAGGTGACTTTGCACTAACTTTTCTTATGATTTTGACTATATAGTCAAAATCGTAAGAAAATATCTCCCCGTGTGTACACACCACAAGAAGTTGGAAAATGTTGGAATGTGTTGGATTATGTAGGCGTCTCCAACGACCAAACAAGTGTTCAGAGCTGGTGCAAAGTCAAACAGGCACACCGACTTTCTGGATAGCTCTCAGGGCATCATAGCCTAACCCCCTGCTATTCAATACTGAGATTACTGCCATTACACAGCAGGCGGTGGGGCTACCATGATGCAATTTACCACAAATAATTTCACTGCCATCCAGACCTCCCTCTTCATTCGGGAAAGTGGGTGGTGGTGTAGGGACGCAGGCAGCAGCAGCTACAGACTAGAAGACGTGACTACTTTTCCAGACAGCCTGAAAGCACTACCCAAGATTCAGGAGCCTCTCAGCTGTTCTTGGAGAGTAAGCAAGTCTGAGCTACTTTCACAAGCACATGGATAGGGGCAGAGTTGCTGCATAGATGTTGGAAACTCTGAATACAAAGACATTTATTTCAGAACATGCAATACCTCCACATCTGTGCTTGACTTATGTAGGGCTCTGAATCGGGATGTGGTCAATTTACATACAATCAAAATCCCGACGGTCAAAATATCGACAACCATTGACCGCCGGTCAAAATCCTGACAAGGTCAAAATCCCGACTTGGTCAAAATACCGACATTTAAAATACTGACAAGGTCAAAATACAGACATTTAAAATGTCGACAGGTCAAAAAGTTGACATCAGTTTTTCATGATTTTTCCATTGAAACCGACTTGTTCATACTTTACCATCCCAGTGGACCTGGAGGGGTAATATAGTGTGCTGAGCGCAGCGAGGCACCGTGCGGCGAGGGTACGCGGCACACATATGCGGTTTCCATGTTGACCTATGTCGACATACACACAAAAAAACTATGAAAACTCTTGTCTACTTTTTGACCTGTCGACATTTTAAATGTCGATATTTTGACCTAGTCGGTATTTTAAATGTTGGTATTTTGACCATGTCGGGATTTTTGACCATCAGTCAAACAGTTGTTGGTATTTTATTTGGTAAAGGGTTGAGATTGCCTAAAGGGTAAAAAAAGGGGCAGACTAGATGGGCCAAGTGGTTCTTATCTGCCGTCAAATTCTATGTTTCTATGTTTCTATTTTGACCATCTGGATTTTGATTTTAGGTATTTCATAGTAAACGCCTGTGAATCAGCCCTATATAGTCAACCTGCACTATAGAAGTCCCTGTGTAAGTTTTATCTCACACTCTGCAATACTGTTCCCCTTGTGAAATATATTTGTTTTTTAGGTTAATAAAGAGTTGCAGACATCATTATAATTGTAGCAGTGGTATATCTCATATGTACACAGACACATCATTTTCTGCTGTCTGCCTTAGAAGGACATATTTTTGAAATAAAAATGATGTTTGGCTTCAAACCCAATGAATCTTCTTCGTCTCAGTCACAGAATTCATTTTGGAGTGGAGGTGTTTTTTTTTACTTTATTTTTTTATTTCATGTATGTGTGTAGTGGTTTCCCATTATCCGTCAGATTATTACGACTGTACGCCTTGCTGAAGAGAGACCATTCCTTTCTCTGCGGGATGCTTCAACTTTTGGGCTGTGTTGAATCACTTCAAAGTAGTTATGTCTTATTTTCCATTATGAAGATTATAGACATGAACATAAGTTTTCTAACGCTCAAATTGCTTGGAACCTCAAATGCTGTTGTCTGTCTCTCTCCCTGACATCCTTCAAGGTAAGAGAGCATCATCTCAAGAGGAAAGAGCACTTAAAGTAAATCAATGTATTTTATTTGTAGACTAACAATATATTGTATAAATACATATAGAGGTTGAATTCACAAATGACAAATATGAAAGTAAAAGAAAGTGTGAAAAAACATTTTTTAAAGTAGAATTCAAAAATGTGTATTGCTGTATGTGATTAAAATGTTTCTAAAAAAGTGCCATGAGTTAATAGTGACCAGCGCAAGCATGATTTTATAAATGTTCTTTGAAACATTGGATATAAAGCCATAACATTTGTTTTTTTCTTAAAATTGGACTGCAAAAAAAAAAGAAGTTTTTAATGACTACTATAAAACAGGACACATTGAAAAATTTGTGCGACAGGCTTATTTGATATCTTACAAATCTAGAGCTACACAATGTGCATTTGACACGACAATAAAGGTGAATAACTTTGACAGGAGCCTCAACCTGTGTTAACTAGAGATGAGCGGGTTCGGTTTCTCTGAAACCGAACCCGCACGAACTTCATGTTTTTTTTACGGGTCCGAGCAGACTCGGATCCTCCCGCCTTGCTCGGTTAACCCGAGCGCGCCCGAACGTCATCATGACGCTGTCGGATTCTCGCGAGACTCGGATTCTATATAAGGAGCCGCGCGTCGCCGCCATTTTCACACGTGCATTGAGATTGATAGGGAGAGGACGTGGCTGGCGTCCTCTCCATTAGAAATTAGATTAGAAGAGAGAGAGAGATTGTGCAGAGTCAGACAGAGTTTACCACAGTGACCAGTGCAGTTGTTGTTAGTTAACTTTTATTTATTTTAATATAATATATCCGTTCTCTGCTATATCCGTTCTCTGCCTGAAAAAAAGCGATACACAGCAGCAGCCAGTCACACAGTGTGACTCAGTCTGTGTGCACTCAGCTCAGCCCAGTGTGCTGCACATCAATGTATAAAAGGCAAAGCTTATAATAATTGTGGGGGAGACTGGGGAGCACTGCAGGTTGTTATAGCAGGAGCCCCCAGGAGTACATAATATTATATTAATTTAAAATTAAACAGTGCACACTTTTGCTGCAGGAGTGCCACTGCCAGTGTGACTAGTGGTGACCAGTGCCTGACCACCAGTATAGTAGTATATTGTTGTATGTATTGTATACTATCTCTTTATCAACCAGTCTATATTAGCAGCAGACACAGTACAGTGCGGTAGTTCACGGCTGTGGCTACCTCTGTGTCGGCAGTCGGAACTCGGCAGGCAGTCCGTCCATCCATAATTGTATTACAATATATACCACCTAACCGTGGTATTTTTTTTTCTTTCTTTATACCGTCGTCATAGTGTCATACTAGTTGTTACGAGTATACTACTATCTCTTTATCAACCAGTGTACAGTGCGGTAGTTCACGGCTGTGGCTACCTCTGTGTCGGCAGTCGGCAGGCAGTCCGTCCATCCATAATTGTATTATTATTATAATATATACCACCTAACCGTGGTTTTTTTTTCATTCTTTATACCGTCATAGTGTCATACTAGTTGTTACGAGTATACTACTATCTCTTTATCAACCAGTGTACAGTGCGGTAGTTCACGGCTGTGGCTACCTCTGTGTCGGCAGTCGGCAGGCAGTCCGTCCATCCATAATTGTATTATTATTATAATATATACCACCTAACCGTGGTTTTTTTTTCATTCTTTATACCGTCGTCATAGTGTCATACTAGTTGTTACGAGTATACTACTATCTCTTTATCAACCAGTGTACAGTGCGGTAGTTCACGGCTGTGGCTACCTCTGTGTCGGCAGTCGGCAGGCAGTCCGTCCATCCATAATTGTATTATTATTATAATATATACCACCTAACCGTGGTTTTTTTTTCATTCTTTATACCGTCGTCATAGTGTCATACTAGTTGTTACGAGTATACTACTATCTCTTTATCAACCAGTGTACAGTGCGGTAGTTCACGGCTGTGGCTACCTCTGTGTCGGCAGTCGGCAGGCAGTCAGTCCATCCATAATTGTATTATTATTATAATATATACCACCTAACTGTGGTATTTTTTTTTCTTTCTTTATACCGTCGTCATAGTGTCATACTAGTTGTTACGAGTATACTACTATCTCTTTATCAACCAGTGTACAGTGCGGTAGTTCACGGCTGTGGCTACCTCTGTGTCGGCAGTCGGCAGGCAGTCCGTCCATCCATAATTGTATTATTATTATAATATATACCACCTAACTGTGGTATTTTTTTTTCTTTCTTTATACCGTCGTCATAGTGTCATACTAGTTGTTACGAGTATACTACTATCTCTTTATCAACCAGTGTACAGTGCGGTAGTTCACGGCTGTGGCTACCTCTGTGTCGGCAGTCGGCAGGCAGTCCGTCCATCCATAATTGTATTATTATTATAATATATACCACCTAACCGTGTTTTTTTTTTCATTCTTTATACCGTCGTCATAGTGTCATACTAGTTGTTACGAGTATACTACTATCTCTTTATCAACCAGTGTACAGTGCGGTAGTTCACGGCTGTGGCTACCTCTGTGTCGGCAGTCGGCAGGCAGTCCGTCCATCCATAATTGTATTATTATTATAATATATACCACCTAACTGTGGTATTTTTTTTTCTTTCTTTATACCGTCGTCATAGTGTCATACTAGTTGTTACGAGTATACTACTATCTCTTTATCAACCAGTGTACAGTGCGGTAGTTCACGGCTGTGGCTACCTCTGTGTCGGCAGTCGGCAGGCAGTCCGTCCATCCATAATTGTATTATTATTATAATATATACCACCTAACCGTGGTTTTTTTTTTCATTCTTTATACCGTCATAGTGTCATACTAGTTGTTACGAGTATACTACTATCTCTTTATCAACCAGTGTACAGTGCGGTAGTTCACGGCTGTGGCTACCTCTGTGTCGGCAGTCGGCAGGCAGTCCGTCCATCCATAATTGTATTATTATTATAATATATACCACCTAACCGTGGTTTTTTTTTCATTCTTTATACCGTCGTCATAGTGTCATACTAGTTGTTACGAGTATACTACTATCTCTTTATCAACCAGTGTACAGTGCGGTAGTTCACGGCTGTGGCTACCTCTGTGTCGGCAGTCGGCAGGCAGTCCGTCCATCCATAATTGTATTATTATTATAATATATACCACCTAACTGTGGTATTTTTTTTTTCTTTCTTTATACCGTCGTCATAGTGTCATACTAGTTGTTACGAGTATACTACTATCTCTTTATCAACCAGTGTACAGTGCGGTAGTTCACGGCTGTGGCTACCTCTGTGTCGGCAGTCGGCAGGCAGTCCGTCCATCCATAATTGTATTATTATTATAATATATACCACCTAACCGTGGTTTTTTTATACCACCTAACCGTGGCAGTCCGTCCATAATTGTATACTAGTATCCAATCCATCCATCTCCATTGTTTACCTGAGGTGCCTTTTAGTTCTGCCTATAAAATATGGAGAACAAAAAAGTTGAGGTTCCAAAATTAGGGAAAGATCAAGATCCACTTCCACCTCGTGCTGAAGCTGCTGCCACTAGTCATGGCCGAGACGATGAAATGCCAGCAACGTCGTCTGCCAAGGCCGATGCCCAATGTCATAGTACAGAGCATGTCAAATCCAAAACACCAAATATCAGAAAAAAAAGGACTCCAAAACCTAAAATAAAATTGTCGGAGGAGAAGCGTAAACTTGCCAATATGCCATTTACCACACGGAGTGGCAAGGAACGGCTGAGGCCCTGGCCTATGTTCATGGCTAGTGGTTCAGCTTCACATGAGGATGGAAGCACTCAGCCTCTCGCTAGAAAACTGAAAAGACTCAAGCTGGCAAAAGCACCGCAAAGAACTGTGCGTTCTTTGAAATCCCAAATCCACAAGGAGAGTCCAATTGTGTCGTTTGCGATGCCTGACCTTCCCAACACTGGACGTGAAGAGCATGCGCCTTCCACTATTTGCATGCCCCCTGCAAGTGCTGGAAGGAGCACCCGCAGTCCAGTTCCTGATAGTCAGATTGAAGATGTCAGTGTTGAAGTACACCAGGATGAGGAGGATATGGGTGTTGCTGGCGCTGGGGAGGAAATTGACCAGGAGGATTCTGATGGTGAGGTGGTTTGTTTAAGTCAGGCACCCGGGGAGACACCTGTTGTCCGTGGGAGGAATATGGCCGTTGACATGCCAGGTGAAAATACCAAAAAAATCAGCTCTTCGGTGTGGAGGTATTTCACCAGAAATGCGGACAACAGGTGTCAAGCCGTGTGTTCCCTTTGTCAAGCTGTAATAAGTAGGGGTAAGGACGTTAACCACCTCGGAACATCCTCCCTTATACGTCACCTGCAGCGCATTCATAATAAGTCAGTGACAAGTTCAAAAACTTTGGGTGACAGCGGAAGCAGTCCACTGACCAGTAAATCCCTTCCTCTTGTAACCAAGCTCACGCAAACCACCCCACCAACTCCCTCAGTGTCAATTTTCTCCTTCCCCAGGAATGCCAATAGTCCTGCAGGCCATGTCACTGGCAAGTCTGACGAGTCCTCTCCTGCCTGGGATTCCTCCGATGCATCCTTGCGTGTAACGCCTACTGCTGCTGGCGCTGCTGTTGTTGCCGCTGGGAGTCGATGGTCATCCCAGAGGGGAAGTCGTAAGCCCACTTGTACTACTTCCAGTAAGCAATTGACTGTTCAACAGTCCTTTGCGAGGAAGATGAAATATCACAGCAGTCATCCTACTGCAAAGCGGATAACTGAGTCCTTGACAACTATGTTGGTGTTAGACGTGCGTCCGGTATCCGCCGTTAGTTCACAGGGAACTAGACAATTTATTGAGGCAGTGTGCCCCCGTTACCAAATACCATCTAGGTTCCACTTCTCTAGGCAGGCGATACCGAGAATGTACACGGACGTCAGAAAAAGACTCACCAGTGTCCTAAAAAATGCAGTTGTACCCAATGTCCACTTAACCACGGACATGTGGACAAGTGGAGCAGGGCAGGGTCAGGACTATATGACTGTGACAGCCCACTGGGTAGATGTATGGACTCCCGCCGCAAGAACAGCAGCGGCGGCACCAGTAGCAGCATCTCGCAAACGCCAACTCTTTCCTAGGCAGGCTACGCTTTGTATCACCGCTTTCCAGAATACGCACACAGCTGAAAACCTCTTACGGCAACTGAGGAAGATCATCGCGGAATGGCTTACCCCAATTGGACTCTCCTGTGGATTTGTGGCATCGGACAACGCCAGCAATATTGTGTGTGCATTAAATATGGGCAAATTCCAGCACGTCCCATGTTTTGCACATACCTTGAATTTGGTGGTGCAGAATTTTTTAAAAAACGACAGGGGCGTGCAAGAGATGCTGTCGGTGGCCAGAAAAATTGCGGGACACTTTCGGCGTACAGGCACCACGTACAGAAGACTGGAGCACCACCAAAAACTACTGAACCTGCCCTGCCATCATCTGAAGCAAGAAGTGGTAACGAGGTGGAATTCAACCCTCTATATGCTTCAGAGGTTGGAGGAGCAGCAAAAGGCCATTCAAGCCTATACAATTGAGCACGATATAGGAGATGGAATGCACCTGTCTCAAGTGCAGTGGAGAATGATTTCAACGTTGTGCAAGGTTCTGATGCCCTTTGAACTTGCCACACGTGAAGTCAGTTCAGACACTGCCAGCCTGAGTCAGGTCATTCCCCTCATCAGGCTTTTGCAGAAGAAGCTGGAGGCATTGAAGAAGGAGCTAACACGGAGCGATTCCGCTAGGCATGTGGGACTTGTGGATGCAGCCCTTAATTCGCTTAACAAGGATTCACGGGTGGTCAATCTGTTGAAATTAGAGCACTACATTTTGGCCACCGTGCTCGATCCTAGATTTAAAGCCTACCTTGGATCTCTCTTTCCGGCAGACACAGGTCTGCTGGGGTTGAAAGTAGAGATGAGCGCCGGAAATTTTTCGGGTTTTGTGTTTTGGTTTTGGGTTCGGTTCCGCGGCCGTGTTTTGGGTTCGACCGCGTTTTGGCAAAACCTCACCGAATTTTTTTTGTCGGATTCGGGTGTGTTTTGGATTCGGGTGTTTTTTTAAAAAAACCCTAAAAAACAGCTTAAATCATAGAATTTGGGGGTAATTTTGATCCCAAAGTATTATTAACCTCAAAAAACATAATTTACACTCATTTTCAGCCTATTCTGAACACATCACACCTCACAATATTATTTTTAGTCCTAAAATTTGCACCGAGGTCGCTGTGTGAGTAAGATAAGCGACCCTAGTGGCCGACACAAACACCGGGCCCATCTAGGAGTGGCACTGCAGTGTCACGCAGGATGGCCCTTCCAAAAAACCCTCCCCAAACAGCACATGACGCAAAGAAAAAAAGAGGCGCAATGAGGTAGCTGACTGTGTGAGTAAGATTAGCGACCCTAGTGGCCGACACAAACACCGGGCACATCTAGGAGTGGCACTGCAGTGTCACGCAGGATGTCCCTTCCAAAAAACCCTCCCCAAACAGCACATGACGCAAAGAAAAAAAGAGGCGCAATGAGGTAGCTGTGTGAGTAAGATTAGCGACCCTAGTGGCCGACACAAACACCGGGCCCATCTAGGAGTGGCACTGCAGTGTCACGCAGGATGTCCCTTCCAAAAAACCCTCCCCAATCAGCACATGATGCAAAGAAAAAGAAAAGAAAAAAGAGGTGCAAGATGGAATTATCCTTGGGCCCTCCCACCCACCCTTATGTTGTATAAACAAAACAGGACATGCACACTTTAACCAACCCATCATTTCAGTGACAGGGTCTGCCACACGACTGTGACTGATATGACGGGTTGGTTTGGACCCCCCCCAAAAAAGAAGCAATTAATCTCTCCTTGCACAAACTGGCTCTACAGAGGCAAGATGTCCACCTCATCTTCACCCTCCGATATATCACCGTGTACATCCCCCTCCTCACAGATTATCAATTCGTCCCCACTGGAATCCACCATCTCAGCTCCCTGTGTACTTTGTGGAGGCAATTGCTGCTGGTCAATGTCTCCGCGGAGGAATTGATTATAATTCATTTTAATGAACATCATCTTCTCCACATTTTCTGGATGTAACCTCGTACGCCGATTGCTGACAAGGTGAGCGGCGGCACTAAACACTCTTTCGGAGTACACACTTGTGGGAGGGCAACTTAGGTAGAATAAAGCCAGTTTGTGCAAGGGCCTCCAAATTGCCTCTTTTTCCTGCCAGTATAAGTACGGACTGTGTGACGTGCCTACTTGGATGCGGTCACTCATATAATCCTCCACCATTCTATCAATGTTGAGAGAATCATATGCAGTGACAGTAGACGACATGTCCGTAATCGTTGTCAGGTCCTTCAGTCCGGACCAGATGTCAGCATCAGCAGTCGCTCCAGACTGCCCTGCATCACCGCCAGCGGGTGGGCTCGGAATTCTGAGCCTTTTCCTCGCACCCCCAGTTGTGGGAGAATGTGAAGGAGGAGATGTTGACAGGTCGCGTTCCGCTTGACTTGACAATTTTGTCACCAGCAGGTCTTTCAACCCCAGCAGACCTGTGTCTGCCGGAAAGAGAGATCCAAGGTAGGCTTTAAATCTAGGATCGAGCACGGTGGCCAAAATGTAGTGCTCTGATTTCAACAGATTGACCACCCGTGAATCCTTGTTAAGCGAATTAAGGGCTGCATCCACAAGTCCCACATGCCTAGCGGAATCGCTCCGTGTTAGCTCCTTCTTCAATGCCTCCAGCTTCTTCTGCAAAAGCCTGATGAGGGGAATGACCTGACTCAGGCTGGCAGTGTCTGAACTGACTTCACGTGTGGCAAGTTCAAAGGGCATCAGAACCTTGCACAACGTTGAAATCATTCTCCACTGCACTTGAGACAGGTGCATTCCATCTCCTATATCGTGCTCAATTGTATAGGCTTGAATGGCCTTTTGCTGCTCCTCCAACCTCTGAAGCATATAGAGGGTTGAATTCCACCTCGTTACCACTTCTTGCTTCAGATGATGGCAGGGCAGGTTCAGTAGTTTTTGGTGGTGCTCCAGTCTTCTGTACGTGGTGCCTGTACGCCGAAAGTGTCCCGCAATTTTTCTGGCCACCGACAGCATCTCTTGCACGCCCCTGTCGTTTTTTAAAAAATTCTGCACCACCAAATTCAAGGTATGTGCAAAACATGGGACGTGCTGGAATTTGCCCATATTTAATGCACACACAATATTGCTGGCGTTGTCCGATGCCACAAATCCACAGGAGAGTCCAATTGGGGTAAGCCATTCCGCGATGATCTTCCTCAGTTGCCGTAAGAGGTTTTCAGCTGTGTGCGTATTCTGGAAAGCGGTGATACAAAGCGTAGCCTGCCTAGGAAAGAGTTGGCGTTTGCGAGATGCTGCTACTGGTGCCGCCGCTGCTGTTCTTGCGGCGGGAGTCCATACATCTACCCAGTGGGCTGTCACAGTCATATAGTCCTGACCCTGCCCTGCTCCACTTGTCCACATGTCCGTGGTTAAGTGGACATTGGGTACAACTGCATTTTTTAGGACACTGGTGAGTCTTTTTCTGACGTCCGTGTACATTCTCGGTATCGCCTGCCTAGAGAAGTGGAACCTAGATGGTATTTGGTAACGGGGGCACACTGCCTCAATAAATTGTCTAGTTCCCTGTGAACTAACGGCGGATACCGGACGCACGTCTAACATCAACATAGTTGTCAAGGACTCAGTTATCCGCTTTGCAGTAGGATGACTGCTGTGATATTTCATCTTCCTCGCAAAGGACTGTTGAACAGTCAATTGCTTACTGGAAGTAGTACAAGTGGGCTTACGACTTCCCCTCTGGGATGACCATCGACTCCCAGCGGCAACAACAGCAGCGCCAGCAGCAGTAGGCGTTACACGCAAGGATGCATCGGAGGAATCCCAGGCAGGAGAGGACTCGTCAGACTTGCCAGTGACATGGCCTGCAGGACTATTGGCATTCCTGGGGAAGGAGGAAATTGACACTGAGGGAGTTGGTGGGGTGGTTTGCGTGAGCTTGGTTACAAGAGGAAGGGATTTACTGGTCAGTGGACTGCTTCCGCTGTCACCCAAAGTTTTTGAACTTGTCACTGACTTATTATGAATGCGCTGCAGGTGACGTATAAGGGAGGATGTTCCGAGGTGGTTAACGTCCTTACCCCTACTTATTACAGCTTGACAAAGGGAACACACGGCTTGACACCTGTTGTCCGCATTTCTGGTGAAATACCTCCACACCGAAGAGCTGATTTTTTTGGTATTTTCACCTGGCATGTCAACGGCCATATTCCTCCCACGGACAACAGGTGTCTCCCCGGGTGCCTGACTTAAACAAACCACCTCACCATCAGAATCCTCCTGGTCAATTTCCTCCCCAGCGCCAGCAACACCCATATCCTCCTCATCCTGGTGTACTTCAACACTGACATCTTCAATCTGACTATCAGGAACTGGACTGCGGGTGCTCCTTCCAGCACTTGCAGGGGGCATGCAAATAGTGGAAGGCGCATGCTCTTCACGTCCAGTGTTGGGAAGGTCAGGCATCGCAAACGACACAATTGGACTCTCCTTGTGGATTTGGGATTTCAAAGAACGCACAGTTCTTTGCGGTGCTTTTGCCAGCTTGAGTCTTTTCAGTTTTCTAGCGAGAGGCTGAGTGCTTCCATCCTCATGTGAAGCTGAACCACTAGCCATGAACATAGGCCAGGGCCTCAGCCGTTCCTTGCCACTCCGTGTGGTAAATGGCATATTGGCAAGTTTACGCTTCTCCTCCGACAATTTTATTTTAGGTTTTGGAGTCCTTTTTTTTCTGATATTTGGTGTTTTGGATTTGACATGCTCTGTACTATGACATTGGGCATCGGCCTTGGCAGACGACGTTGCTGGCATTTCATCGTCTCGGCCATGACTAGTGGCAGCAGCTTCAGCACGAGGTGGAAGTGGATCTTGATCTTTCCCTAATTTTGGAACCTCAACTTTTTTGTTCTCCATATTTTATAGGCAGAACTAAAAGGCACCTCAGGTAAACAATGGAGATGGATGGATTGGATACTAGTATACAATTATGGACGGACTGCCACGGTTAGGTGGTATAAAAAAACCACGGTTAGGTGGTATATATTATAATAATAATACAATTATGGATGGACGGACTGCCTGCCGACTGCCGACACAGAGGTAGCCACAGCCGTGAACTACCGCACTGTACACTGGTTGATAAAGAGATAGTAGTATACTCGTAACAACTAGTATGACACTATGACGGTATAAAGAATGAAAAAAAAACCACGGTTAGGTGGTATATATTATAATAATAATACAATTATGGATGGACGGACTGCCTGCCGACTGCCGACACAGAGGTAGCCACAGCCGTGAACTACCGCACTGTACACTGGTTGATAAAGAGATAGTAGTATACTCGTAACAATTAGGATGACACTATGACGGTATAAAGAATGAAAAAAAAACCACGGTTAGGTGGTAGGTATATAATAATAAATAATACAATTCTGGTCGGACGGACTGCCTGCCGTGTGCCGACACAGAGGTAGCCACAGCCGTGAACTACCGCACTGTACACTGGTTGATAAAGAGATAGTAGTATACTCGTAACAATTAGGATGACACTATGACGGTATAAAGAATGAAAAAAAAACCACGGTTAGGTGGTAGGTATATAATAATAAATAATACAATTCTGGTCGGACGGACTGCCTGCCGTGTGCCGACACAGAGGTAGCCACAGCCGTGAACTACCGCACTGTACACTGGTTGATAAAGAGATAGTAGTATACTCGTAACAATTAGGATGACACTATGACGGTATAAAGAATGAAAAAAAAACCACGGTTAGGTGGTAGGTATATAATAATAAATAATACAATTCTGGTCGGACGGACTGCCTGCCGTGTGCCGACACAGAGGTAGCCACAGCCGTGAACTACCGCACTGTACACTGGTTGATAAAGAGATAGTAGTATACTCGTAACAATTAGGATGACACTATGACGGTATAAAGAATGAAAAAAAAACCACGGTTAGGTGGTAGGTATATAATAATAAATAATACAATTCTGGTCGGACGGACTGCCTGCCGTGTGCCGACACAGAGGTAGCCACAGCCGTGAACTACCGCACTGTACACTGGTTGATAAAGAGATAGTAGTATACTCGTAACAATTAGGATGACACTATGACGGTATAAAGAATGAAAAAAAAACCACGGTTAGGTGGTAGGTATATAATAATAAATAATACAATTCTGGTCGGACGGACTGCCTGCCGTGTGCCGACACAGAGGTAGCCACAGCCGTGAACTACCGCACTGTACTGTGTCTGCTGCTAATATAGACTGGTTGATATTTAAAGAGATATTAGTAGTATACAACAATACTATACTGGTGGTCAGGCACTGGTCACCACTCCTGCAGCAAAAGTGTGCACTGTTAATTAATATAATTGTACTCCTGGCTCCTGCTAACAACCTGCAGTGCTCCCCAGTCTCCCCCACAATTAATTATAAGCTTTTAATTTATACATTGATGACTGTGCAGCACACTGGGCTGAGCTGAGTGCACACAGACTGAGTCACACTGTGTGACTGACTGTGCTGTGTATCGTTTTTTTTTTCAGGCAGAGAACGGATATAGCAGAGAGAAGTGAACGGATATATTATATTAAATAAAAGTTAACTAGCAACTGCACTGGTCACTGACTGTGGTAAACTAACTCTGTCTGCGACTCTGCACAATCTCTCTCTATCTAATCAATCTATCTCTATTCTAATGGAGAGGACGCCAGACACGTCCTCTCCCTATCAATCTCAATGCACGAGTGAAAATGGCGGCGACGCGCGGCTCCTTATATAGAATCCGAGTCTCGCGATAGAATCCGAGCCTCGCGAGAATCCGACAGCGTCATGATGACGTTCGGGCGCGCTCGGGTTAACCGAGCAAGGCGGGAAGATCCGAGTCGCTCGGACCCGTGGAAAAAAAAGTGAAGTTCGTGCGGGTTCGGATTCAAAGAAACCGAACCCGCTCATCTCTAGTTGAAAGACCTGCTGGTGACAAAATTGTCAAGTCAAGCGGAACGCGACCTGTCAACATCTCCTCCTTCACATTCTCCCGCAACTGGGGGTGCGAGGAAAAGGCTCAGAATTCCGAGCCCACCCGCTGGCGGTGATGCAGGGCAGTCTGGAGCGACTGCTGATGCTGACATCTGGTCCGGACTGAAGGACCTGACAACGATTACGGACATGTCGTCTACTGTCACTGCATATGATTCTCTCAACATTGATAGAATGGTGGAGGATTATATGAGTGACCGCATCCAAGTAGGCACGTCACACAGTCCGTACTTATACTGGCAGGAAAAAGAGGCAATTTGGAGGCCCTTGCACAAACTGGCTTTATTCTACCTAAGTTGCCCTCCCACAAGTGTGTACTCCGAAAGAGTGTTTAGTGCCGCCGCTCACCTTGTCAGCAATCGGCGTACGAGGTTACATCCAGAAAATGTGGAGAAGATGATGTTCATTAAAATGAATTATAATCAATTCCTCCGCGGAGACATTGACCAGCAGCAATTGCCTCCACAAAGTACACAGGGAGCTGAGATGGTGGATTCCAGTGGGGACGAATTGATAATCTGTGAGGAGGGGGATGTACACGGTGATATATCGGAGGGTGAAGATGAGGTGGACATCTTGCCTCTGTAGAGCCAGTTTGTGCAAGGAGAGATTAATTGCTTCTTTTTTGGGGGGGGTCCAAACCAACCCGTCATATCAGTCACAGTCGTGTGGCAGACCCTGTCACTGAAATGATGGGTTGGTTAAAGTGTGCATGTCCTGTTTTGTTTATACAACATAAGGGTGGGTGGGAGGGCCCAAGGATAATTCCATCTTGCACCTCTTTTTTCTTTTCTTTTTCTTTGCATCATGTGCTGATTGGGGAGGGTTTTTTGGAAGGGACATCCTGCGTGACACTGCAGTGCCACTCCTAGATGGGCCCGGTGTTTGTGTCGGCCACTAGGGTCGCTTATCTTTCTCACACAGTCAGCTACCTCATTGCGCCTCTTTTTTTCTTTGCGTCATGTGCTGTTTGGGGAGGGTTTTTTGGAAGGGACATCCTGCGTGACACTGCAGTGCCACTCCTAGATGTGCCCGGTGTTTGTGTCGGCCACTAGGGTCGCTAATCTTACTCACACAGTCAGCTACCTCATTGCGCCTCTTTTTTTCTTTGCGTCATGTGCTGTTTGGGGAGGGTTTTTTGGAAGGGCCATCCTGCGTGACACTGCAGTGCCACTCCTAGATGGGCCCGGTGTTTGTGTCGGCCACTAGGGTCGCTAATCTTACTCACACAGCTACCTCATTGCGCCTCTTTTTTTCTTTGCGTCATGTGCTGTTTGGGGAGGGTTTTTTGGAAGGGACATCCTGCGTGACACTGCAGTGCCACTCCTAGATGGGCCCGGTGTTTGTGTCGGCCACTAGGGTCGCTTATCTTTCTCACACAGCTACCTCATTGCGCCTCTTTTTTTCTTTGCGTCATGTGCTGTTTGGGGAGGGTTTTTTGGAAGGGACATCCTGCGTGACACTGCAGTGCCACTCCTAGATGGGCCCGGTGTTTGTGTCGGCCACTAGGGTCGCTTATCTTTCTCACAGAGTCAGCTACCTCATTGCGCCTCTTTTTTTCTTTGCGTCATGTGCTGTTTGGGGAGGGTTTTTTGGAAGGGACATCCTGCGTGACACTGCAGTGCCACTCCTAGATGGGCCCGGTGTTTGTGTCGGCCACTAGGGTCGCTTATCTTACTCACACAGCGACCTCGGTGCAAATTTTAGGACTAAAAATAATATTGTGAGGTGTGATGTGTTCAGAATAGGCTGAAAATGAGTGTAAATTATGTTTTTTGAGGTTAATAATACTTTGGGATCAAAATTACCCCCAAATTCTATGATTTAAGCTGTTTTTTAGGGTTTTTTGAAAAAAACACCCGAATCCAAAACACACCCGAATCCGACAAAAAAAATTCGGTGAGGTTTTGCCAAAACGCGGTCGAACCCAAAACACGGCCGCGGAACCGAACCCAAAACCAAAACACAAAACCCGAAAAATTTCCGGCGCTCATCTCTAGTGTTAACCCTGTTACATCCAATATGATGGGGCGATTCACTTAGCCATGAGGTTCTGTTAGAAACTTGTGAGCTAATGCACTGCAGAATATGCAGGCAGGAAAACCCTATTGCTTTACAGCATACTTAGGGGCAGTTTTATCACCATCCGCATCTGAGGATGTGAATGTGATAAAATTGCCCCAATCCGCAATACAATAATTGATTACATCGCATGGATGTATCAATTATCGCATGCAGGAAAAGAGCTTGTGAGAAATCTCTGTCCCTGCGATGCCACTCAGCAGCTTTACCGTGATATTTTGCATGAAAAATACCATTAGTAATGGATTCACATACGCAGCTGCTTCCGCCGCCGGACACCCCCCCCCCCCACCCACCCATCATGACTATCCCCCCGCGCTGCTACCCTCCTTCCCTGTACACTTACCGTGTGATCTGTGCTCTGGTGTGCTCTTCTGGCTCCGATCATGTGATCGCCGGCTTCTGTCTCAGGATAGCGTTATTCTCACAAGGCTCACTGCGGTAATTTTTTACATTTAGTTTTAGTAAATTTGGTCAGATCACATTTCTTATTATAAGTATTGGAAATACGATCTTGTTAGTATAAAAAAGTGAAGGTTTGGAGAAGTTTTTCATGAGAACTGCTCCAAGAACCCTTTAATGCATTCAGGTGATACTAAAATAATGTGAAAAGGGTGTGAATACCCTCTTTTTCTCTTTATTTTAGTAGAAATAATGTTAGTAAATCATCCCTTTTGGTTTTGTCACCTCTGTTCTGGCAAAATACAGGACAGGATGTGGAAGTAGCAAGTCCAGGGAGGCCAAGCCCCCTCCCCATGAAAGAGAAAAAATTACTATGGGGATCATTTATAAACAAGTTTTAGCTATGTAAAACTTGTTCTGTACGATAAATAGTGCTCAAAACAATCAGTTCCTCACTGTCATGTGTTTGAAAAATGACAATTGGGAGCTGATTGGCTGGAGCACCATTTATCATACGTAATGAGTTTTAAATAGCTCCGGGGTTGGATTAAGCTTTCGGGAGGCCCGGGGCACTCAAGACAGGGGGACCCTCACTCTCTTGTTAGCACCAATCACTTGCCTCTACCCGCTGTGTGTGTCTCATCCTCCCACACCTCCAGGAGGCAGCAGCAGCGCAGGTTCTACCTGCATTCCTGCAGCAGGAGTAGACTCCAGAGCCTCCTATCATGCAGTGCGGAGGATCAGGGCCGGTGCTAGGTTTCTTCTAGGCACCCTATGCAAAGCTTCTACCTAGCGCTCCTACCATAGGTGGCGATTCCACGAGCACCAACGGAAAATGATGAGCACCCACCAGGGCCAGCGCTACCATGAATAGGTAGCATTAGGCAGCTGCCTATGGACACTGGCCACTGAAGGGTGGCATGCTCTAGCAGCGGATGCTCTACGGGTCCAACCAGCATAGCCACCGCTGCCTGTCACCTCATCACCGGAAGTAAACTGGTCATTGCAATGACAGTGCTTGGACTCCTTTCCCCGCCACACCCGCATGGACTGCCTGACAGCCACCAGCGTGGACATGCCTGTAACCATGTAGGTGGCAGTCCGCCCTGTTATTTTCTTCTACGGCTGCAGTTTCCCCTCATCCATAGGGCCAGGCCGCCCCTGCTGCTCCTTCCTGTCTGTTGGACCAGGCCCGCCCCCTTCATTCCCTTAGCCAGCCCTCTTCTTCCCCTCAGCCTTCTTCCCCTCTACCCGGCTGTCTCCCATCCAGCTTACCAAGCCCGCCTCCTCTTTCCACTTCACAGTGCTGCCCTCATTCTACTCAGCCTGGTGCTCTGTTGGGGAGAGGACTCATGGTGAGTTCACAGAGAGAAAGGCACTGAGATATTTTAATTAATTGTGAGGAATGTAGTGCAGTGTGTGAAAAGGTGGACTCTGCTTCTGTAATGTGTTAAAAATTGGGACTCTGCTACCTTAATGTGTAAAAAGGGGACCATGCTGCCGTAATGTGTAAAGAGGGGACTCTGCTGCCATAATTTGAATAATGGAGACTACTGTGCTGCGTAAAATGTGACAACGCCTCCTCCCCGTAAAGCCACTCCCCCATATTTTTGGCTTTAGCACCCACCAGCAAAAACATAAATCGGCACCTCTGGCTCCTACTCCCCATACCACTCTTTTCCCAGACACACCCACACGCTTAACTTTTAAATATTACATTTATTTACCACAAAAATGTATATTCGCATGTGTTAAATGGTTTTTGCTGAAATTTTTTTAAAAAGTATAATCTACTATATTTAAGCGAGCTGAACTAATCCTTGGAGAGTGATAAAGTGGAGAGAGATAACGTATCAGCCAGTCAGCTGTTAACTGCCATGTTACGGGCTGTGTTTGAAAAATGACAGTTGGGGGCTGATTGGTTGGCAGTTTATCTCTGTCCCCTTTATCACTCTCCAAGGCAAGGAACATCTGCCCCTGTCATTAAAATAAAACCTCACATTATGTAAATAACTTAAACTACCCCTATTAGTAGTATCAATGGACTGAAACATTGTTACCTAAGTCACCGCCTCATGTAAATAAAAGTGAAAATATATATGTATGTTTGTTTGTTTGTTTGTTTGTTTGTTTGTTTGTTTGTTTTTCATAGGCTCCTACATGGCTTGATGGATCTGGACCAAACTTGGTATGCATATGCATACCCTTTATTATCCAACTTAAAATACTAGCAGGGTTTATCCTAAAAAAAAAATCTAGGGAAAGGGCCATATATCTGGTATATGTAACATCAATTGGTCTGTTTGTTTGTCTGTCCAGTTACGCATTTGGACACCCCTGCACCAATTGGGATGAAACCAATGTGATGTGGTCCAGTTGTATCCTGGCCAGGTTTTAGGGGGGTTAGGGTCTCAGTTGGACCTCACGGCGGAATGCGCCAACAGAACTTTGACCCAGATGGGTCAAATCCAGGATGGATTTGGAAGACATACAAGGGGGTTGTGGTTCCAGTCTGACCCGCTGGTGGTTTAAGCTGGGAAGAACTTTCATTCAGGGAGCCAGTTCTGGGCCTTCCCCTGGATGCATTTTGATGAAAACTGCACAGAAGCTTTAATGAACTGTAATAACTGACAGAAATTACCATAATCATGGGTGTGTTGGAAAAGCTGCTTATTATTTTCAGTATGTTGACAGTTACATCCAAATCACTGATAACTTTATAACTGGAAAATTTAAACCCGGGCAACGCAGGGTACTTCAGCTAGTATATATAAATTGCTCATCCTGCCCACTGTAACTTATGTAGTGCATCCAAGATGGCTGCCTAGTCTGTTACTTTCAAGGGCAGCATGAGAAACACATTAGGGGCCTAATTCAGAGTTGATCGCAGCAGTTGGGCAAAACCATGTGCACTGCAGGGGTGGCAGATATAACATTTGCAGAGAGAGTTAGATTTGGGTGGGGTGTGTTCAAACTGAAATCTAAATTGCAGTGTAAAAATAAAGCAGCCAGTATTTAACCTGCACAGAAACAAAATAACCCACCAAATCTAACTCTCTGCAAATGTTATATCTGCCTCCCCTGCAGTGCACATGGTTTTGCCCAACTGCTAACACATTTGCTGCTGCGATCAACTCTGAATTACCCCCTAGATCATTATGCAGTGGAAATCATGAAAGTTCACTGTTCATTTAGTAACATAGTAACAATTGATTCTGAGGTTGAAAAAAGACAATTTGTCCATTGAGTTCAACCTATTTGTGGTCTCCTATGCTGTATTATTTTTAAGACTAATTTTATCTGATGTGAATGACGGCCGTTGTGTTTATTCCTGTATTGTTAACTATAGTGCGTGATCTACCCACCATAACCCTGTATATCCTTATCCATTAGGAATTTATCTAGCCCATTCTTAAAAGTATTGACTGAGTCTGCCATTACTACTCTCTCAGGCAGGGAATTCCAAACACGTATTGACCTTAATGTGAAGAAATCTTTTCGCTTCTGTGTGCGAAATCTCCTCTCCTCTAACCTAAGTGGGTGTCCACGTGTCCTCTGTGTCGATCTTATCAAAAACAGATCCTCTGCGATCTCTGTATATTGTCCCCTTATATATTTGTAAATGTTAATTATGTCCCGTCTTAATCTCCTCTTTTCCAGTGTAAATATGCCTAGCCTAGCAAGCCTTTCCTCGTATTCCAGTGTCTCCATCCCCTTAATCAGTTTGGTCACCCGCCTCTGAACCTTTTCTAGTTCCAGGAGAGCCTTTTTGTAGTATCGTGCTCAAAATTGTGCACAGTATTCAAGATGTGGCCTCACTCTCATCCCTTGCATCAATTCCCCGCTTTATGCATGCTAATACCTTGTTTGCCTTCTTTTCTGCAGTCCTACTTTGGGTACTACTGCTAAGTTTGTTATCTATGTGAACACCTTAACCTTTTTCCAGTACAGAATACCCTAGTTTTTCCCCATTTAGTATGTAGGTGGTATTTTTGTTCTTGCTACCAAAGTACATTACCTTACACTTGTCTGTATTAAACCTCATTCTCCATATTGCTGCCCATGCTTCCAGTTTGAATAAATTGTTCTGAAGAGACTCAGCATCCCCCACAGAATTTATAACCTTGAACAGTTTGGTATCATCTGCAAAAATTTACACCATGCTCTCTAGACCTACTGCTAGATCATTTATGAAAATGTTGAACAATAGTGGTCCAAGTACAGACCCTTGTGGCACACCACTGAGTACTTCAGTCCAATTTGAAAAAGTTCCATTTACCACAACTCACTGCTCCCTATTATCTAACCAATCTAACCCAAGTGTATATTGTGCTCCCTGGCCCCAGTTCTTGTAACTTATAGATAAATCTCATGTGCGGTACTTTTCCGAAAAGCTTTAGCAAAGTCTAAAAATATTACATCCACCTCCTTACCCTGGTCTGGGTTCACACTAACTGTTTCATAAAAGCCTAGTAAGTTTGTCTGACATGATCTATCCTTCACAAATCCATGTTGGTTCCTATTAATAACTTTATTGGCTTCAAGGAACTTCTGTATACTATCCCTTAAAATACCTTCCAGTACTTTCCCCACTATGGATGTAAGACTAAATGGTCTGTAGTTACCCGGTTCAGATTTACTTCCTTTTTTGAATATCAGCACTACTTACGCTAAGCGCCAGTCTTTGGGACCCATGCCTGATGTAAGTGAGCAGAGGCGTATCTAGCATGGGGCGAGCAGGGCACGTGCCCTGGGCGCCGTGGCAGCCCCAGCAGAGGGGGGCGCCACCGGCACCTGCACGGCCCACTCGCCCCATGCGACAGGGATTCCGCCAGCGCTACCCGCGGCGCTCTCCCTGTCTCCCCGGCTGCTGTGCCTGTCACACTCTGCAGGGAGCGGCAGCCAGGAGCCTCCCCCTACTAAACCCCCCCCCCTCCTTCAGAGCGCGACCTCGGAGGTGCGCGTACGCGACCTCGGAGGTAAGCGTGTGCGCGACTTTGGAGGTGCGCGTGTGACCTCGGAGGGAGGTGCAGGAGGTGAGCAGGGCAGGCTAAACTGTGTGTGTGTGTGTGTGTGTGTGTGTGTGTGTGTGTGTCCGTAATTTACTGTGTGTGTCTGGGGCTAGTGTGGTGTGTGTGTGTGTGTGTGTCTGGGGCTAGTGTGGTGTATGTGGGGCAATGTAACTGGCACTGTGGGGCATGTATCTGGCACTGTGGGGCAATGTATCTGGCACTGTGGGGCATGTAACTGGCACTGTGGGGCAATGTAACTGGCACTGTGGGGCATGTAACTAGCACTGTGGGGCATTGTATCTGGCACTGTGGGGCATTGTAACTTGCACTGTGGGGCATGTAACTGGCACTGTGGGGCATTGTATCTGGCACTGTGGGGCAATGTAACTGGCACTGTGGGGCATGTAACCGGCACTGTGGGGCATTGTATCTGGCACTGTGGGGCAATGTAACTGGCACTGTGGGGCATTGTATCTGGCACTGTGGGACAATGTAACTGGCACTGTGGGGCATGTAACTGGCACTGTGGGGCATGTATCTGGCACTGTGGGGCAATGTAACTGGCACTGTGGGGCAATGTAACTGGCACTGTAGGGCATGTAACCGGCACTGTGGGGCATTGTATCTGGCACTGTGGGGCAATGTAACTGTCACTGTGGGGCAATGTAACTGGCACTGTGGGGCAATGTAACCGGCACTGTTGGGCATTGTATCCGGCACTGTGGGGCAATGTATCTGGCACTGTGGGGCATGTATCCGGCACTGTGGGGCATGTATCTGGCGTGGGGCATGTATCTGGCACTGTGGGGCATTGTATCTGGCACTGTGGGGCATTGTATCTGGCACTGTGGGGCCAATGTATCTGGCACTGTGGGGCATTGTATCTGGCACTGTGGGGCAATGTAACTGGCACTGTGGGGCAATGTAACTGGCACTGTGGGGCAATGTAACTGGCACTGTGGGGAATTGTATCTGGCACTGTGGGGCAATGTATCTGGCACTGTGGGGCATGTATCCGGCACTGTGGGGCATTGTATCTGGCACTGTGGGGCAATGTAACTGGCACTGTGGGCCATTTTCAGTGGCCACACCCCTTCTGGTGCGTGGCCACACCCCTTCTGGAGTGTGGCCACACCCATTTTTTGCCGCGCGCGTCTTCGATCCACGCACATACTACTGTTGGTGGGGGTTTTTTTTTGGGGGGGGCGCCATTTTCCATCTTCCCCTAGACTCCAAAAACCCTAGCTACGCCTCTGTAAGTGAGTCATTGAAGATCAAAAATAGTGGTCTAGCTAGTTGGTAGTGTAGTTCCATGAGAACCCTAGGGTGAATTCTGTCTTTCCAGGTGATTTATTAATCTTAATTTTTTTAATCGGTCACAGACTTCTTCCTCACTTAAATAAGCACTTAGTAGTGGGATATTATCATTGCTGAGGTTATGTGTTAATCCCACCATCTGGTCTTCTATTGTGAATACAGATGAGAAAAACTCATTTATTTTTTCTGCTATGTCATTATCATCTTTGATTTGTCCTTTAAAGGGCCTATACTCTCCTTCTTTTATCTTTTGCTGTTGATGTATTTCAAAAACTTTGGGGTTTGATTTACTTTCCTTTACTATAAGCTTTTCAGTTTCTATTTTAGCTGCTCTTATTTCTTTTTTGCATATTTTATTACAATCCTTATAGTACTGGAATTACTCCGCTTTCCCATCTGATTTATATTTTTTGAATGCTCGCTTCGTTTTGCCCATTAGTTCCTTAATCTTTTTGTTAAGCCACATTGGTTTGGAATTATTACTTCTTTGTTTGCTGTCCATGGGAATAAATTTACGAGTATAATTATCGAGCAGCATTTTTAATACCTCCCATTTCTCCGTAGTATTTTTTCCTTGAAACAAAATTTCCCATTCAATGCACCTTAAAGCTTCCATCATTATGTCAAAGTTGGCGTTGCTAAAGTTTAGAGTCCTAGTTGAGCCTATATAGGACTGCTTTTGAAAACTGATATTGAATGTGACCATATTGCGGTCGCTGTTTCCCATGGGCTCCCCTACTATAATATTTGATATCAATTCCCTATTGTTTGTTAATACCAGGTCTAAGATTGCATTGTACCTAGTTGGTTCCTTGATTAGTTGAAGTAAGTAATTATCATTTAGTGTGTTTAAAAACCTATTACCGCTAGCAGTAACACATTAATACTAGGCAGCTTGTAGCATTGTCCTACAGATGTAGCCATGCTAATCTATCCCTTTAATAGGATTAACTGAGCCAGGGTAGTCGGACTTAATCCCCTGCTGTAATGACTTAATCCAGTGGTTTCACCCCTGCAAGTGTCCCGAGGCACCCCAGGGAGCCACGGCACACAGTTTGGGAACCTTTGACTTAATCCTTGCTGTATTGTTCTCTCTGTATTGTATTACATCTGAGAACAATAGATGAAAGGCGTATGCTAATAAATCTTGGTGCACCTAGGTGCAGCAGAGAAGGCTAGATGAACGAGGCTCCATCTTTAATACAATCTTTTTTGTTCCCTTTCCCCCGCATGCAATTTCTACCCATAACGTCTCAACAGTATTTACAGTCCCCTCATGAATATCTTCCTGTATATCAGGTTTTAATTTAATCCTTGTATGTCTCCTTTTGTTTATGCTCAATGTAGTCTGCTCACCATGGCTGCTTTGACCAATACTCTATTGTGTAGATTAAACAGTGCATAGATCTAATGACTTTGCAAGGATCTTGCCTATTATTTTTCACTCCCCCATTATGTGTCATTATTAACAGGCATTGTCTACTCTGACCAGTGCAACAATAATAATAATAATCCCTTCCTTGTCTTTTGGCACCATTGGTTTAACAGTTGGGATGTACACCTGTTACTAACCTGCCACTGCTATTCAGATCTCCACCTGCAGGGGTCGTTGCTCCTCCTCCACCTTCTCTCCCACACACTCTCACCTCAAATGCTCACCTGCAGTCTGCGGGTTTGAGAATGTTAAACTTTTACTGGTGCTATGCGGACGCGGTGCCACCATTGACTGAGTCCAGAGTGACAGATTGGCTCAGCCTCTGTGCTCTGCTGTGCAGCGTGAGACTGCATGGAACCTGACTTAACGTGCATTCTCAAGCTGCACACAGCAGCACACAGAGGGTGAGCCGATCTGTCATTCTTGAGTTTGAATTCGAAGCTCTGCTTGACACAGTCACTGACAGCACTGCACCAGTAACATTTCACATGTCTCAATTGTGCTACGCCCATGAACACAGTCATGTAATACAATTCACCTGTGAGATTTGCAGTGGTCTCATAGAGGTTGTTCTATTGCTATGCGTGCATCCCAGACAAGCAGGAGAAATAGATGTACATAAAAGGTGTTTGTAAGTGCAAGCTGTATTATTTGTGGTTCTTTAAGGGTCGGTACAAATACAAATGACTAATGACAAATTTTTAACATACATGAAACCGGATGCGGTTGCAATGCCAGCGCTCGAAATCCCAGCACCAGAATCCCGACACAGGGCCAGAATGCCGGCACCGGAATTTTGACATCACTTGGAATGCTGACGTCGGAATCCCAACCACCAACATCCCGAACGTAAGTATGTCGGGGACTCCTAGGTTTTGGCCTCAAGGAGGAGGATAAGTTTAGGCTTCATAGTGAGGGTTAGGGTTAGGCTGCAGAGTAGGGAGGGTTAGGGTAAGCTGCGGGGAAGGGAGGGTTAGGCTGCAGGGATGGGGGATAGGTTTAGGCAACACAGGGGAGGATTAGGGTTATGCTGTGGGGGGACGGGGGGTTAGGGTTACGCTGTGGGAAGTCAGGGTTAGGGGGGATTAGACAAAGTGGCAGTTGCTCGATCATTACTGGAGATAATTATATATCAGGTGCTAGAAAGGGGGAGGGGTCACAGACAAACAGCAGACATAGAGGGGGGGGGGTGCTTTTTGCCCCCCTGGTGTCCCCGCAGCACACTAAAAATTACCTGTAACCATACCTGAAACTATCTGGTAATAGAAATTAAGAGAATTGGTCACTCATGTTTGCAAACGCATGTTTAGCTGCTTAGCCACTTCACAGCTTCTCTGTTATCAGCAGTCCTAACCAGCATGCCTTCAAAATACTGTTCCCATTCAGTTCCTTTCTCACACAAGCAGACAAACAGTGGCAGTTGCATGATCATTACTGGAGATTAGAGATGTGCACCGGACATTTTTCGGGTTTTGTGTTTTGGTTTTGGATTCGGTTCCGCGGCCGTGTTTTGGATTCGGACACGTTTTGACAAAACCTGCCTGAAATTTGTTTGTCGGATTCGGGTGTGTTTTGGATCTGGGTGTTTTTTTTCAAAAACCCCTCAAAAACAGCTTAAATCATAGAATTTGGGGGTAATTTTGATCCCATAGTATTATTAACCTCAATAACCATAATTTCCACTCATTTCGAGTCTATTCAGAACACCTCACACCTCACAATATTATTTTTAGTCCTAAAATTTGCACCGAGGTCGCTGGATGACTAAGCAAAGCGACCCAATTGGCCGGCACAAACACCTGGCCCACCTAGGAGTGGCACTGCAGTGTTAGACAGGATGGCCCTTAAAAAAATTAGCCCCAAACATCACATGATGCAGAGATAAATAAATAAATAAAAAGAGGTACAAGATGGAATTGTCCTTGGGCCCTCCCACCCACCCTTATGTTGTATAAACAGGACATGCACACTTTAAGAAACCCATCATTTCAGTGACAGGGTCTGCCACACAACTGTAGCTGAAATGACTGGTTGGTTTGGGCCCCCACCAAAAAAGAAGCAAGCAATCTCTCCTTGCACAAACTGGCTCTACAGAGGCAAGATGTCCACCTCCTCATCATCATCCGATTCCTCACCCCATTCACTGTGTACATCCCCCTCCTCACAGATTATTAATTCGTCCCCACTGGAATCCACCATCTCAGGTCCCTGTGTACTTTCTAGAGGCAATTGCTGGTGAATGTCTCCACGGAGGAATTGATTATAATTCATTTTGATGAACATCATCTTCTCCACATTTTCTGGAAGTAACCTTGTACGCCGATTGCTGACAAGGTGATCGGCTGCACTAAACACTCTTTCGGAGTACACACTGGAGGGGGGGCAACTTAGGTAAAATAAAGCCAGTTTGTGCAAGGGCCTCCAAATTGCCTCTTTTTCCTGCCAGTATACGTACGGACTGTCTGACAAGCCTACTTGGATGCGGTCACTCATATAATCCTCCACCATTCTTTCAATGGTGACAGAATCATATGCAGTGACAGTAGACGACATGTCAGTAATCGTTGGCAGGTCCTTCAGTCCGGACCAGATGTCAGCACTCGCTCCAGACTGCCCTGCATCACCGCCAGCGGGTGGGCTCGGAATTCTTAGCCTTTTCCTCGCACCCCCAGTTGCGGGAGAATGTGAAGGAGGAGCTGTTGGCAGGTCACGTTCCGCTTGACTTGGCAAGTGTCTCATCAGCAGGTCCTTGAACATCTGCAGACTTGTGTCTGCCGGAAAGAGAGATACAACGTAGGCTTTAAACCTAGGATCGAGCACGGTGGCCAAAATGTAGTGCTCTGATTTCAACAGATTGACCACCCGTGAATCCTGGTTAAGCGAATTAAGGGCTCCATCCACAAGTCCCACATGCCTAGCGCAATCGCTCCATTTTAGCTCCTCCTTCAATCTCTCCAGCTTCTTCTGCAAAAGCCTGATGAGGGGAATGACCTGACTCAGGCTGGCAGTGTCTGAACTTACTTCACGTGTGGCAAGTTCAAAGGGTTGTAGAACCTTGCACAACATTGAAATCATTCTCCACTGCGCTTGAGTCAGGTGCATTCCCCCTCCTTTGCCTATATCGTAGGTAGATGTATAGGCTTGAATGGCCTTTTGCTGCTCCTCCATCCTCTGAAGCATATAGAGGGTTGAATTCCACCTCGTTACCACCTCTTGCTTCAGCTGATGGCGGGGCAGGTTCAGGAGTGTTTCCTGGTGCTCCAGTCTTCAGCACGCGGTGGCTGAATGCCAAAAGTGGCCCGCAATTCTTTGGGCCACGACAGCATCTCTTGCATGCCACTGTCGTTTTTTTTTTAATTCTGCACCACCAAATTCAATGTATGTGCAAAACATGGGACGTGGTGGAATTTGCCCACATGTAATGCATTGGTGGCGTTGTCCGATGTCGCAAATCCCCAGGAGAGTCCAATTGGGGTAAGCCATTCTGCGATGATGTTCCTCAGTTTCCGTAAGAGGTTGTCAGCTGTGTGCCTCTTATGGAAAGCGGTGATACAAAGCGTAGCCTGCCTAGGAATGAGTTGGCGTTTGCGAGATGCTGCTACTGGTGACACTGCTGCTGTTCTTGCTGCGGGAGGCAATACTTCTACCCAGTGGGCTGTCACAGCCATATAGTCCTGAGTCTGCCCTGCTCCACTTGTCCACATGTCCGTGGTTAAGTGGACATTGGGTACAACTGCATTTTTTAGGACACTGGTGACTCTTTTTCTGACGTCTGTGTACATTCTCAGTATCGCCTGCCTAGAGAAATGGAACCTAGATGGTATTTGGTACCGGGGACACAGTACCTCAAGCAATTCTCTAATTCCCTGTGAATTAACGGTGGATACCGGACACACGTTTAACACCACCGCAGCTGCCAAGACCTGAGTTATCCGCTTTGCAGCAGGATGACTGCTGTGATATTTCATCTTCCTCGCAAAGGACTGTTGTACAGTCAATTGCTTACTGGGAGTAGTAAAAGTGGGCTTTCGACTTCCCCTCTGGGATGACGATCGACTCCCAGCAGCAACAACAGCAGCGCCAGCAGCAGTAGGCGTTACACTCAAGGATGCATCGGAGGAAGCCCAGGCAGGAGAGGACTCGTCACACTTGCCAGTGACATGGCCTGCAGGACTATTGGCTTTCCTGTCTAAGGAGGAAATTGACACTGAGGGAGTTGGTGGTGTGGTTTGCAGGAGCTTGGTTACAAGAGGAAGGGATTTAGTTGTCAGTGGACTGCTTCCGCTGTCACCCAAAGTTTTTGAACTTGTCAATGACTTCTGATGAATGCGCTCCAGGTGACGTATAAGGGAGGATGTTCCTAGGTGGTTAACGTCCTTACCCCTACTTACTACAGCTTGACAAAGGCAACACACGGCTTGACACCTGTTGTCCGCATTTCTGTTAAAATAATTCCACACCGAAGAGGTGATTTTTTTTTTTGTAATTTGACCAGGCATGTCAATGGCCATATTCGTCCCATGGACAACAGGTGTCTCCCCGGGTGCCTGACTTAAACAAACCACCTCACCATCAGAATCCTCCTTGTCAATTTCCCCCTCACCGCCAACAACACCCATATCCTCATCCTGGTGTACTTCAACAGTGACATCTTCAATTTGACTATCAGGAACTGGACTGCGGGTGCTCCTTCCAGCACTTGCAGGGGGCGTGCAAATGGTGGAAGGCGCCACCTCTTCCCGTCCATTGTTGGGAAGGTCAGGCATCGCAACTGACACAATTGGACTCTCCTTGGGGATTTGTGATTTAGAAGAACGTACAGTTCTTTGCTATGCTTTTGCCAGCTTAAGTCTTTTAATTTTTCTAGCGGGAGGATGAGTGCTTCCATCCTCATGTGAAGCTGAACCACTAGCCATGAACATATAGGCCAGTGCCTCAGCTGTTCCTTGCCACTCCGTGTCATAAATGGCATATTGGCAAGTTTACGCTTCTCATCAGACGCTTTTAATTTTGATTTTTGGGTCATTTTACTGAACTTTTGTTTTTTGGATTTTACATGCTCTCTACTATGACATTGGGCATCGGCCTTGGCAGATGACGTTGATGGCATTTCATTGTCTCGGCCATGACTAGTGGCAGCAGCTTCAGCACGAGGTGGAAGTGGATCTTGATCTTTCCCTATTTTACCCTCCACATTTTTGTTCTCCATTTTTTAATGTGTGGAATTATATGCCAGTAATATATCAATAGCAATGGCCTACTGTACTGTACTATATATGTATACTGTTGGTCACCAAAATGCTGCACTGTAATACTAGAAGCTATAGAAAAGTATATATATATTATTGTATATATCAGTACAGAGCGGTGTAACTGTGACCCATGTGTCCTGACAAGCAGTATAGAAGCTATAGAAAAGTATATATATTATTTTATATATCAGTACAGAGTAGTGTAACTGTGACACATGTGTCCTGACAAGCAGTATAGAAGCTATAGAAAATAAGAAAAGTATATATATTATTGTATATATCAGTACAGAGCGGTGTAACTGTGACCCATGTGTCCTGACAAGCAGTATAGAAGCTATAGAAAAGTATATATATTATTGTATATATCAGTACAGAGCGGTGTAACTGTGACCCATGTGTGTCCTGACAAGCAGTATAGAAGCTATAGAAAAGTATATATATTACTGTATATATCAGTACAGAGCTGTGTAACTGTGGCACATGTGTCCTGACAAGCAGTATAGAAGCTATAGAAAAGTATATATATTATTGTATATATCAGTACAGAGCGGTGTAATTGTGACCCATGTGTGTCCTGACAAGCAGTATAGAAGCTATAGAAAAGTATATATATTATTGTATATTAGTACAGAGCTGTGTAACTGTGACACATGTGTCCTGACAAGCAGTATAGAAGCTATAGAAAATAAGAAAAGTATATATATTACTGTATATATCAGTACAGAGCTGTGTAACTGTGGCACATGTGTCCTGACAAGCAGTATAGAAGCTATAGAAAAGTATATATATTATTGTATATATCAGTACAGAGCGGTGTAACTGTGACACATGTGTGTCCTGACAAGCAGTATAGAAGCTATAGAAAAGTATATTTATTACTGTATATATCAGTACAGAGCGGTGTAACTGTGGCACATGTGTCCTGACAAGCAGTATAGAAGCTATAGAAAAGTATATATATTATTGTATATATCAGTACAGAGCGGTGTAACTGTGACACATGTGTGTCCTGACAAGCAGTATAGAAGCTATAGAAAAGTATATATATTATATACTGGTGGTCCCCAGTCCCCACAATGCAGCACACTGATCAGATATCTGCAGCACACTGAGCACAGATATGGAGCGTTTTCAGGCAGAGAACGTAGATATTTTCAGCACACTGAGCACAGATTATTTGCAGCACACTGAGCACAGATATTTTCAGCACACTCAGCACAGATTACGGAGCTTTTCAGGGAGAGAACGCAGCCACGTCCTCTCCGTTCAATCTCCAAAGCATGAGTGAAAATGGCGGCGACGCGTGGCTCCTTATATAGAATACGAATCTCGCGAGAATCCGACAGTGGGATGATGACGTTTGGGCGCGTTCTGGTTAACCGAGCAAGGCGGGAGGATCCGAGGCTGCCTTGGAACCGTGTAAAATAGGTGAAGTTCGGGGGGGGTTCGGATCCCGAGGAACCGATCCCGCTCATCTCTACTGGAGATATTTATATATTAGGTACTAGAAAGGGGGAGGGGTCACAGACAAACAGCAAACAGAGAGGGGGGTGCTTTTTCCCCCCCTGGTGTTCCCCCAGCACACTAAAAATTACCTGTAACCATACCTGAGCCTATCTGGTAATATAAATGCAGGGAATGCCAAATTAACGTGAAAAGCAGCTTATCACGAGTTGAACGGTCCCACAATTTGACCTATCCTATTGAAAATTCGTGAATAATAAGAGGTGAAAAGAGGTAGATGTATGACTATGCTAAGCGACACAAACAATTGACTCATCTAGGAGTTGCACTGCAGTGTCAGACAGGATGGCAGATATAAAAAAAAGGCCCCAAACAGCACATCATGCAAAGATGAAAAAGAGGTGCAATGAGGTAGCTGTGTGACTAAGCTAAGCGACACAAACAATTGGCCCATCTAGGAGTGGAACTGCAGTGTCAGACAGGATGGCACTTAAAAAAAAAAGTACCCAAACAGCACATCATGCCAACAAGTAAAAGAGGGCAATAAGGTAGCTGTATGACTAAGCTAAGTGACACAGGTGTGTGGCACAAACACCTGGCCCATCTAGGGTTGGCACTGCAGTCCCACTGCACTAATGGCGGATACCAGACGCACGTCTAACACCAGCATAGTTGTTATGGCCTCAGTAATCCGCTTTGCAACAGGGTATATATATATATATATATATATATACGGCAGTATCACTGGAATTATATGGCAGTACCACTGGACATATACGGCAGGATCACTGGAATTATACGACAGGATCACTGGAATTATACGGCAGGATCACTGGACATATACGCCAGTAACACTGGACATATACGGCAATATCACTGGACTGGATTTAAACGGCAGTACCACTGGAATTATACGGCAGGATCACTGGAATTATACGGCAGGATCACTGGACTTATACGTCAATACCACTGGAATTATACCGCAGGATCACTGGACTTATACGCCAGTACCACTGGAATTATACGACAGGATCACTGGAATTATACGGCAGGATCACTGGACTTATACGCCAGTACCACTGGAACTATAAGGCAAGATGACTGGAATTATATGGCAGGATCACTGGATTTATACGGCAGTACCGCTGGACATATACGGCAGTATCACTGGACATATACGGCAGTATCACTGGACTGGAATTATACGCAAGTGATAAAGCTAAATATTTATCGTATATAAAACACTTTAAGAGGTCTAAGAACACTGTACGCTATCTACGTACGAAGTACCGTAAGGGTACGCAAGTTGTGTAGCGATCGCTCAACCGTAGTCGAGACGCTCAAGCGTCACGTTCGCTTACGGCCCAGTGATCACAGGCAGGCACGCTATTGGCTGCCGACTAACGTGATGATTCGCTATAGCGTAGCGTACGCTCGGGACCACTAGGAGATCACCAGCGGTGCAGACGCTTACAACGTTAAAACCTTTATATCTATACCTTTAACAATGAGATACACAGTATACCTTAGTGTGGAGACAGAGTGTAAGTGCAACCTGGTGTAACCTGATTAACTACAAAGCTGCTTGAGCGTCGCCGACGCTCAGAGAATACTTAACACTATAAAGAATACACAGATACCTGGGCTTAGGGTCCAAAACCTATTATATATATTTTAACTATTATACTTGCAAAAGGAATCACAGTACAAATGATACACTACAATATAACATAAACCAACTAACCAGATAACTACACGGGAAATACAATACAATACAATTAAAGGAAAATACGAGAGAAAGAGTAGAGAGAGAGAGAGAGATGGAGAGAGAGAGAGAGAGAGAGAGATGGCTCACAGTAAGACAATATGATTACGGAGAAAACTTACGCACAAGGGGAAACGATCGCATGCGCCTCGATGTCCAGCTCCCGATTATCAGCAATGAGTACCGTTGAAGAGAGTGCAGTTGGATATGGTCGGCTTGCCTATTTATGCCCCACACACAATACAATTCAATGGTCCCTACAATCTCATTGTTCATTGGACACAGGAATTCGGCTTCGCATTATAACAAAAGGTCATAGGTTGATTCATACAGGTGGGCTGTGACTATTTCCAACTGCTCAGGTGGGAGGGAAACTGGGTTTCCCGCCGCATGGGTAATAAAGTGCAAATAAAGTAAATGTTCACAAACTTCTTATGTCCATAACTATTCGCACGAGCGATTGATCTGCTTCAAACCAACACCGGAATATTTCTAATTAAATATTCTTCCGATGAATACTAAACACCACTGTATTACTCCTGTCTGACCCTTCGTATCAAACAAAGAGGGATTTCTCTGTTCATGAACATTCTATATTAACCAAACTTTCAGAATCTATCAAAGGGACCATGATCTATAAAATACCTTATTAGTGAAAATATGTAATGATTGAGTCGCACGCTACGATCGCATAAACTCTACCGTAAATACGCATACCATGCGCCTGCAGGTGCCCGCGACTGTGAGTATGCGCACGTACGGGAGAGCGTACGCATGCGCAGCACGGACCTGTGTGAGGTGCAAATATGGTAGTGTGCATAGAGATATTTTTCTGACTTTGACAGTCCACCCTTTGGCAGTCAATAATAACTGCCACTTCCTGAAAACATTTCAAAAGGAGAAAAATATATGTCAGGGGTTAATTCATTTCCATGGTTGGGTAAGGGAGGAGAGAGGAGTAGGTGGGAAGAGGGTATGACCTAGTGAGATAGCAGAAGCATGTGTGTATGAGTCCATGTTTGGGGGTCATGTATCATCATGCCGTACGTGTTTTAAATCAAGCTTCGAGGTATTGCGAAGTATACATTTGAATTCCTTCTTATCCCGCGGTACGGGTCTGTGGATGGGCTGTCAAACTTTACCGAGCTCTTTTCGGCTTTGGTTGTAACAAAATGGGGGAGCACATTTTAGTTGATGATACATGAATGGGGGAGATATGTGATTGCTGATATCTGTGCCTGTATTCCCTATCGACTATGTGTGTCATTACCTGAGGGTTGTAGAAATGAAGAAAAAAACATAATTACGGTAAATGCGGTGGTATTCTATGTCAGGTTAATGTACATCTGTCGGTTGAAGTTTTGTTCGGTATCAGTTGAAAGTCGTCTTCTTTGCGCTGTGTTGCCCATTAGGTGTGAGCAAAAAGCTTTGTCAATGCCATTAGATTTACAAAAAATGTTGGGCTAGCGTAAGTTTAAGAATTCTAGGGAAACTGGGGATCCATGGCAAAGTTCATCAAATGTCCGTATCTCAAGTGGTCAAAACTTCTTCTTTGGTCTATCCGTTGTCTGTATAGCGTCTCGTCAACTTCCTCGTCCAAGGGGGTCTTTTTATCTTGGAGAAAAGCAGAAAAACAGGTGAAAGAAACGGACCGTATAATCGCATTTTCATTACATCATTATTTCTATCATTGGGTCATAAATCAAATCCAGGTTAATTACAGTTTCCTGACTCCTCAAACTCATTACCCTGGTACGATGTTTGCACTTCATTAAAGCCTGACCGCATCTAAATATCAAGCCAATTGATATGACAACACCTAAGATACATAGGAGAAACTTCCCAACATCCATTATGACTCCTTGAGCCCAGTCTCCCAAACCGGAGAACCAATTTCGCGGGTTCAACCATGACACCCAACCAGTCAGCTCATTACCTACAGCAGCAAGAGTGAGATTGTGTCTCCTGCGAAATTCCCACTTCAATTGGAGAATATCGTCCATCTTTTGGTCTATGACCTCGACCGGATCCTCGGTGCTATTCGTGATATACGTGCAACACTTCACGCCGTACTGTGTTGCTAATGTAACACAGTATCCGCCTGTCACTGCTGTGAGGTAATTAAGAACCATTCTATGCTGCACCAGTTCTGTTTTATAAGCTTGAAGTTCCCTTCCAGTATATCTAAACGTGTCATCATACATTTCAGTGATATTATCTAACAAATTTGCGAGCGCCGATATGTATTTATAATTTAGCACTCCTCTAGCGGTGCGGGTGAAATCTAACGCGATTAAGAATTGAATCCCGGTGGATTCACTTATTAGATCAGAGGCCGGATGCTCTGTCTTCTCTATCAGGTGCCTTTTAACAACGTGCTCGTAATGGGTGTGAGTATAAGGAGCTTGGGCACCACGATGTATGTCTTTCATTTTATCATGTGTTACAGTCATTACTTCAGGCAATACTTTTCCAATATAACACAATCCTTCAGAGTTTGGGGCAAGCCACTTGTACGCCTTTCTCCCGCATATGAAATATGCATCATCGGGGAGAACATATGGGACGGAGAAGGACATAACCATATTACACACCTTCCAGGTGAACTCTCCTAATCCTAATTCTTCCATCTGCTTAATACACGTATCAGGTTGTATGATATGTGCACAGTATCCTGGTGATACTTCTCCAACTCTCGTAATCCTATTTCCTAAGGTGTACCTATACCGGAAAGATTTTCCTCTACTGGCTATGTGGCGTACAAGCTCTGTATCTGTAGGCATTCTATCTGCTCTATGCAAAAAGGTCATGGTGTGGTTACTCCATGACACTTCCCAATTTCCCGGCTTTCTGGGATTGGAGATGTTGAAACATAATAGGGACCTATCCACATGGTATTGGTGGAGCTTCAAACTAGGAGGGCTGGAGATATTAAACCTCCTGTCCACCGGTCTCCCACCATTTAACTCAAGTACCTCCCCTATCGTTAAAGGAAATGGTACTAGCCCTGATTTGCTATGACCTTGAGGTACTTGAGAGCATACCCAACAATCTGTTTTGTTTAACACATTACCCACTAAGGAGTGATAGTCACTCAATGGATGCCGGTCCATACGGATATTAAAACTGGATTGGCATTTCTTAATGCACCCATCTTCAATGACATTGTTACAGAGCCTACAGATACAGTTTTCCTCAGCTAACAATCCGTCACAATTCCTTCTATGGTCAATGCTATCGGATCGTTTTCTGATACTCGCCTTTGCTTGTTGGTTAGGTTGATCTTGGAAAACTACGCCTCCATCTTTATCATCAGAACCCATTCCAGAACCTCTATCGACCTCCATGGTACTCTCGCCGGAACAGACTGCTCTGGTCAACATCATGGTCAACAGGAAAATCCGGATCACAGTCTCTTGGGGCAAGTCCATCTTATAGGAGGAAACGGAGAAGAATGAGAAGGAGGAAAAAGAAATTTGAGGGAGAGGGGATGGGAAGTGGAGGAAAATAATAAAAGGGAGTGGGGAGTCGACAACAGCTCTCGGTCTTCAAGGCTCAGGTGCCGCCTCAGTCCTCCTGGAACAGACACTCCAGTGATACAACCTCTACCGTCTGTTCCTTATCACGGGACTTCTCTGGATCAGCAACCTTCTTGCAGTGGGATGAATGGACCCAAGTCTCTCTCTCAGCAACCTTCAGTGCTGTAGTGCTAGTCAATAAGACCTGGTATGGTCCTTCCCATCTGTCAATAAGGCAACCTGAGCGTAGAAAATTCCGTATCATTACATAATCCCCAGGTTCAATGTCATGACAATTACTATCAGGTAGATCAGGAATCACCAACTTCAGATTATCATTTTGATTCCTTAACTGTTTACTCATGTTAATCAAGTACTTTACAGTTACTTCATTGTTACATTTCAAATCATCCTGAGGGTTAATCATAACATGCGGTTGTCGACCAAACAAGATTTCAAAGGGAGACAGATTAAGAGGGGACCTGGGAGTGGTTCTGATACTGTACAATACAATGGGTAAAGCTTCTGGCCATGTCAATCCTGTCTCTGCCATCACTTTACTCAATTTATTTTTAATAGTGCTGTTCACTCTTTCGACCTTCGCACTCGCCTGTGGACGGTACGGAGTGTGCAGCTTGCTATCAATTCCCATCAACTTACACATTCCTTGAAAGACATCACCTGTAAAATGGGTACCCCTATCACTTTCGATTATTCTAGGGATACCATATCTACATACAAATTCCTGCACAATTTTCTTAGCAGTAAACATAGCGGTATTTGTAGCCGCAGGAAATGCTTCGACCCAATTTGAGAAAACATCTATACAAACAAGTACATATTTCAAATTCCGACAAGGGGGTAATTGTATAAAATCAATTTGTATTACCTGGAAAGGGCCGCCGGCAGGTGGGATATGGGATGGTTCTGTAGGTATTGCCTTTCCAACATTCTTTCTCAAACAAGTAAGGCATGACATTGCTCTTTTACTCGCATGAGAGGAGAATCCTGGGGCGCACCAATATGCTCTCACCAATTTGCACATCCCTTCCTTGCCTAGATGAGTCAGCCCGTGAGCTGCTTCAGCCAGACATGGAAGATATGCTCTGGGGGCCACTGGTTTACCATGTCCATCCGTCCAGAGTCCTGAGGACTCCTGGCCACATCCCTTTGCCTTCCAGACTGCCTTTTCCTGTGTGGAACACAAATTTTGCATTTCACACAACTTCTGTGTGTTAATGGTATTAAATACCATCAATTGTGTGGTGTCTGTCTGTATGGGGGTAGCAGCTGCTAACTTAGCAGCTTCGTCTGCTCGGCTGTTACCAAGTGATACCGGGTCTTGGCTATATGTGTGTGCTTTACATTTGATAACAGCCACTCTGTCGGGTTCCTGTATCGCTGTTAGAAGCCTTTTTATGTGAGTTGCATGCGCTACCGGTGTACCAGCGGCCGTCATGAAATTTCTGAGACGCCATAGGGCTCCGAAATCATGGACTACCCCGAATGCGTATCTAGAATCGGTGTAGATATTGGCTGACTTACCCTTAGCCAATTCACATGCTCTGGTTAGGGCGACCAGTTCAGCAACCTGGGCTGAGTGAGGTGGGCCTAGCGGTTCCGCTTCTATGGTGTCTTGGTCATCTACGACTGCGTATCCAGTACACAAGTCTCCCGAGTCTGACTGTCTATGACAACTACCGTCCGTGTAGAACGTGAGTTCTGCATCTTCCAGTGGGTTGTCACTGATGTCAGGCCTTGCGGTAAAATTTTGGGTCAAATATTCCATACAATCATGTGTATCTTCCTTTATATTAAATCTTCCTTCCCCATCACTCTCACCTTCCACCCTTTGTGCCTGACCAGGCACACCTGGGAGATACGTTGCAGGATTTAATGCACTGCATCTCCTTATGGTGATGTTTACGGGGGCCATTAGTGCCAATTCCCATCTTGTAAACCTCGCTGATGAGACGTGTCTGGTTTGGGCAGAATTCAATAAGGCTGATACTGCATGTGGCGTATGGATTGTGAGGTTGTGGCCTAGCACGACATCTTCGCTTTTTGTCACTAGCAATGCTATCGCAGCAACGCTTCGCAAGCATGTGGGGAGGGATCGCGCTACCGTGTCTAGCTGAGCGCTGTAGTATGCAACTGGCCTACTGGCATCACCGTGTTTTTGGGTTAGTACACCTGCCGCGCAACCAGCACTTTCTGTTCCGTATAGTTCAAAGGGTTTCCCATAGTCTGGCATACCTAGTGCTGGTGCCTGCGTTAGGCACTGTTTGAGTCTCTCAAATGCTGTTTCGGACTCGTCTGTATGCGAAATCCTATCAGGTTTGTTTGAGGAGACCATTTCCTGCAAAGGTAACGCCAAAATGGAAAACCCTGGGATCCAATTACGGCAATACCCACACATTCCTAAAAACGTTCTGATCTGTTGCTGGGTTTGTGGCAGAGTCATGTCTCTAATTGCTTGGATTCTATCAGCGGTCAGGTGTCTCAGTCCTTGTGTTAGACAGTGTCCCAAATATTTTACCTTAGTTTGGCATAATTGTAACTTGTCTTTGGACACCTTGTGTCCTGTGTCTGAAAGATGAAACAGGAGCTGTTTCGTATCCTTCAGAGATGCTTCCAGTGAATCTGAACACAGTAGTAAATCGTCCACATACTGTATCAATACTGATCCACTGTCTGGTTGAAAAGACTGTAAACAATCATGCAAAGCCTGAGAAAATATACTTGGACTATCTATGAAACCTTGGGGTAATCGAGTCCACGTGTATTGGACTCCTCTGTATGTAAATGCAAACAAATATTGGCTGTCAGGGTGCAGAGGTACCGAAAAGAAAGCGGAGCAGAGGTCAATAACAGTGAAAAATTTGGCAGTGGGAGGGATTTGCATTAAGATGACAGCTGGATTTGGCACTACGGGGAACTGACTCTCAACTATTTTGTTAATCCCCCTTAGATCCTGCACTAGCCAGTAACCCCTCCCCCCACTCTTTTTAACAGGGAAGATGGGACTATTGGCAGTGCTGGACGTTCTTACCAGAATGCCCTGTTGTAGCAAGCGCTCTATTACTGGGTAAACTCCTAACTCCACCTCTGGCTTCAGAGGGTACTGTGGGATTTTTGGAGCTATCCTACCATCTTTTACTTGTACAACTACTGGAGCTACGTTTGCCATTAATCCAGTGTCTTGTCCGTCTTTTGTCCAAAGTGACTCTGGTATCTGAGATGTCATCTCTTCTATTTGGGATGGATTCCTATTTGTCATAATGGTATGTGACATTAATTTTGATGGGGAGTCTAACATGTCTCGCACTTCCTGAGCGTGTTTCTCAGGTATGTCCAAGAATACACCCTCAGGAGTACAATAAATGACGCACCCCATTTTACACAGTAAGTCTCTTCCCAGGAGATTGGTTGGTGCCGATGCAGCCAGCAAAAAGGAATGCTTGGTATGCAAAGGCCCTATTGTAATCTCGGCTGGTTTGCTAACAGGGTAGTGCTGGACTACTCCTGTTACTCCCATGGCTGGAATTGTCCTACCAGTGGTTCTCATGCCCACTGTCGAATTTATCACTGACTTGGCCGCCCCTGTGTCTACAAGAAAGTTTAAAGTTTTACCAGCTACATTAATTGCGATCTCGGGTTCACTTCCAAGGTTGGCAATTAACTTTACTGGCTGCAGATTACAGGTATGGCCACACCCCTATTGGGTATGGTGACCTTCCTGAATCCCGCTGGCAGCAACTACTTGTGAGGGAGTTAGCTGGGAACTACCAGAGGCATGCCAGTCTCTGTTCGGGGGATATCTTTTTGTTTCCCCTGTATGTGGCTCATAACTCCGTTTCTGTGGACCCCGATCCCAATGTCGTGTGTCGTGTCGTTGTCTAGGGGGTTGGTATGAGTTTCGTGGATTCTTTACTCTACAATCTCGTGCCATGTGTCCCTGTTTGTGACAAGAATAACAAGTAACCATACTTGACTTACCCACAGGATTTGGTGATACAAACAAAGGCTGCCTTGTGGTCAGAGCCTGTATACTTACTGACATTAATTTATCACCTTGTTGTTCCCTGTGTCTGGTGATGTTTCTATCGTGATCAATAGCAGCCTCTCTCAAAGTAGCCACAGACAGACCTCGCCAACATGGTTGTGTGGTCTGTACCCTAGTCTTCAATGACTCTTTTAAACCATCCATCAGTACCGATACTGCTACTTCCCGATGGTTTGTGTCTGTTTTAATGTCCTCTATGCCTGTGTATTTTGCCATTTCTAATAATGCTCTGTGAAAATACTCTGCAGCTATCTCTGACTCCTTCTGTTTAATGGAGAATATCTTATTCCATTTAGCTACTGCTGGGAAATACTCTTTTAGCTGCAAGTTTATTCTTTTCACATTATCTTGGTTGTACACATCTGTAAGAGGTACATCATGATCTAGTCCGCAATCAGCTAAAAATTGAGTTGCGTCGACATTTGAGGGTAAACATGCTCTCAGCAATATCTGCCAGTCTTTATTGTTGGGCTCTACAGTGTTACCTAAGTCTCTGATGTATTTTTGACTGGCAACTAAGTCTTTTCTAGGGTCAGGAAATTCAGACACTATGGTCCTTAATTCCATTCAGGAAAATGGGGTGTACATGGCAATGTTCCTAATGGGAGTGGCTCCTGATGTGTCTGTTTTCCCATTTGGCACTGCTATTACTCTAACAGGTGTAATTCTAACAACCTCATTCTGTGTAGATTCTACAGGCTGTGGTGAAATAGTTTCAGCATAATGCATGGTGCCGTACTTACCAGTTGATACGACCTCACCTATCCCTCCGCTAGGGGCCTTTACTAATATCGTGGGTGGAGCTGTGCCTACTGTGGTCTCTGCTATGGTGGCTGCTAGAGAGAGCGCTGAAATCGTTGCCGATTCGTCCTCTTGATCACACTCCTGAGGAAAGTTCAAAACAGGGTACAACTTGCACGGGTTAATACTTGCATGGGTTAATGGGTTAACATTATCATTAACATTTACACAGTTACTAAGTGATTTTGTGTTACACCTTAGTGCGTCTTTCTCCGCAATCAACTTCTCTCCTGATATATATGGTGGCGGTGGGGCCGTGGCAATCAGTTTTCTGTTAGAGCCAGATCCCGCCGCCTGAGCCAAACCTCTCTGTATCTCACCTTCCTGTTGCCACAACTGTAAATAATCATAATGCTGGATTCGTCTCTTTGTTGATTTTATGAGACATATCCTCCTCCTTAAATTTTGTAACACTTCTGAGCTGAAGCTCCCTACTCTTGGGAATTTCTCCCCGTCATGTACAGTCATTCTCTCCCATTCATCACATAAAGTTTCTGTGTGACTTCCGTATTTCTCACACATTATATACCTGGCCGACCCAATTGGTCGGACCACTGAATCAACCCGAACCGAGGTTGATCGCCCCCTACCTGAACAAGTGGCCCCCATAGTTCGAAAGTGTTGCTTTATTTAGCCAACTCTTACGCAAAACCAAATGTCCACAATAGGCTGACGGTGGCGGTTTACCGAGTACCCCACTCACTCGCCCACGCCGACCAATACGACCTGATCACACCGATATGGTGCTGGCGTACTCGACCTAGGGCCCCTGCGACCTGAACCTCTATTTACTGGAACCTGCGAGGGTTATCCGAAGAACACTTACTCTTTCCAGTAACTATTGGTTGCTGGATAGTTCCTGAGTGAGCAGCAAACTTCCCTTAAAATAAAAAAATTACACAAATCACGTTAGAGTGTACAAATAGCGTTTGTGACCCCTTTACTCTAATGGTATTAGGTCAGATTACTAACTACTGCACACACTTACGTGCGGTCCAGTCTTTCAGTACACAAACAACTAAGCTTATGTACGGAAAGACCAATGGAATCGAAACTTACGACTGCGAATTCCTTCAGCCAGAGCTTATATGGCCTATATGGGTGTTGCACCAACCCTTTTCGGTGTTGTGCCTGTGAACTGTATAGCGGACTTCCTTGTCGGCTGTACCTGGACCTCCTGGTCTGCTATGACCTCCTGGTCTTGTTACAGTATGACCTCCTGGTCTGCTATACTCTAATGCTCAAAATTGTATATTTAACCAGGGATGCCTCCCTAGCCACCGTGCACGTCACTTACACGCATGTACCTCACGAGTACTCGACTTTTCTTGTGGTTCAACCTTTAAAAATTGTAAAAACACTCACTCATCACATGTACACTTTTGTTTCTATTTCTATTTCTGCGCAGAAATTTTTCTTTAGATCAGGTGTGTTACCAATTAGGAGCAGGATCTGTTAATTAAATTTCGGACACCCAAAAATAGACTTGCGTTATTTCTCGCCTCGCGTTATTTATCGCTTTGCGTTATTTATCGCTTTGCATTAAAAATCAACTTATCGTGACTTGAGCTACGTGGGCGTAACCGGACGCTCCGTTGCGTAATATACGCTGTGTGCGTCGGCCTTTGGATTGCGTACGCAAGTCTTTGTTATAGACACGTATACGCAAAGCAAAGATCCACCGTAACACAATTTATACTTTTATCAATGTAGATGATCCTTGATCATCTACCACACAACACACTGACTTCGCCTTATCTCCCAGGCAAAACTGTGTGTTTGTCTATCCTTTAACTATGTTATCTATTCTTAAACTATGAAATAACGGCAACTCTCTTTTAGCACTTCTATCAACTATAAAACTGGCAGACAGGAGAGTGATATACGAAAATGAAAAAGAAAAAGAAATGCAGATATATATGTGTGCGTGCGTGTGTACGCAAGACAGAAAAATAAACAGTTTTAAAAGGCACTAGCGTTTTGTTCTTACCTCCGGTTCCCGGATTCCTTCAGCACTCTTTACCTAAGCGAAGCAGACGCTTATCCTGTCAGCACTACGAGGGACACAACCTCCCGCCCTTTGCTGAGGGATAATGTCTGCTGATCTACCTAGTGCAGATATGTGAAGGACGGGTGAGCCGCCAATTGATAAAGCTAAATATTTATCGTATATAAAACACTTTAAGAGGTCTAAGAACACTGTACGCTATCTACGTACGAAGTACCGTAAGGGTACGCAAGTTGTGTAGCGATCGCTCAACCGTAGTCGAGACGCTCAAGCGTCACGTTCGCTTACGGCCCAGTGATCACAGGCAGGCACGCTATTGGCTGCCGACTAACGTGATGATTCGCTATAGCGTAGCGTACGCTCGGGACCACTAGGAGATCACCAGCGGTGCAGACGCTTACAACGTTAAAACCTTTATATCTATACCTTTAACAATGAGATACACAGTATACCTTAGTGTGGAGACAGAGTGTAAGTGCAACCTGGTGTAACCTGATTAACTACAAAGCTGCTTGAGCGTCGCCGACGCTCAGAGAATACTTAACACTATAAAGAATACACAGATACCTGGGCTTAGGGTCCAAAACCTATTATATGTATTTTAACTATTATACTTGCAAAAGGAATCACAGTACAAATGATACACTACAATATAACATAAACCAACTAACCAGATAACTACACGGGAAATACAATACAATACAATTAAAGGAAAATACGAGAGAAAGAGTAGAGAGAGAGAGAGAGATGGAGAGAGAGAGAGAGAGAGAGATGGCTCACAGTAAGACAATATGATTACGGAGAAAACTTACGCACAAGGGGAAACGATCGCATGCGCCTCGATATCCAGCTCCCGATTATCAGCAATGAGAACCGTTGAAGAGAGTGCAGTTGGATATGGTCGGCTTGCCTATTTATGCCCCACACACAATACAATTCAATGGTCCCTACAATCTCATTGTTCATTGGACACAGGAATTCGGCTTCGCATTATAACAAAAGGTCATAGGTTGATTCATACAGGTGGGCTGTGACTATTTCCAACTGCTCAGGTGGGAGGGAAACTGGGTTTCCCGCCGCATGGGTAATAAAGTGCAAATAAAGTAAATGTTCACAAACTTCTTATGTCCATAACTATTCGCACGAGCGATTGATCTGCTTCAAACCAACACCGGAATATTTCTAATTAAATATTCTTCCGATGGATACTAAACACCACTGTATTACTCCTGTCTGACCCTTCGTATCAAACAAAGAGGGATTTCTCTGTTCATGAACATTCTATATTAACCAAACTTTCAGAATCTATCAAAGGGACCATGATCTATAAAATACCTTATTAGTGAAAATATGTAATGATTGAGTCGCACGCTACGATCGCATAAACTCTACCGTAAATACGCATACCATGCGCCTGCGGGTGCCCGCGACTGTGAGTATGCGCACGTACGGGAGAGCGTACGCATGCGCAGCACGGACCTGTGTGAGGTGCAAATATGGTAGTGTGCATAGAGATATTTTTCTGACTTTGACACAAGTACCACTGGAATTATACGGCAGGATCACTGGATTTATATGCCAATACCCCTGGAATTATACGGCAGGATCACTGGAATTATACGGCAGGATCACTGGATTTATACGTCAGTACCGCTGGACATATACGGCAGTATCAATGGACATATCTTTGCTATATCCCGCCATGTATGGCTTGGTTTAACATGCTATAGACTCAGAGATTTAGCCATACCTTGTGATTTTTCTTAACTTGCTTCTATAATATGTTACTTTATACATATTCTATTATGACAAACCAAAATTTTAAAATCCATCCACTTGCTACACGTGAAAAGCAGCTTAGACGTGTTTTGTATGTTGTGCCAAATTTAGCAAACTAGCAGCGATGTTAGTGGACACATCTGTATATACGGCAATATCACTGGACATATACGGCAGTATCACTGGACTAGATTTATATGCCAGTACCCCTGGAATTATACGGCAGGATCACTGGTATTATACGGCAGGATCACTGGATTTATACGGCAGTACCGCTAGACATATACGGCAGTATCAATGGACATATATACATCAGTATCACTGGACATATACGGCAGTATCACTGGACTGGACTTATACACCAGTACCACTGGAATTATATGGCAGGATCACTGGAATTATATGGCAGGATCACTGGATTTATATTGCGGTACTGCTGGACATATACGGCAGTATCAATGGACATATACGGCAGTATCACTGGACATATACGGCAGTACCACTGGACATATACGGCAGCACAGGGACACCACCACTGGACTGATGCAGGACAACACAGCACCACTGCAATGGACTGGACTTATACAGCAGCACTGGACATATGGCAGCAGAGGACACCACCACTGTGACTGGACTGATGTAGCACAATACACCACCACTGAACTGATGCAGCACAACACAGCACCACTGGACTGGACTTATACAGCAGCACTGGACATATGGCAGCAGAGGACACCACCACTGTGACTGGACTGATGTAGCACAATACACCACCATTGAACTGATGCAGCACAAAACAGCACCACTGGACTGGACTTATACAGCAGCACTGGACATATGGCAGCAGAGGACACCACCACTGTGACTGGACTGATGTAGCACAATACACCACCATTGAACTGATGCAGCACAAAACAGCACCACTGGACTGGACTTATACAGCAGCACTGGACATATGGCAGCAGAGGATACCACCACTGTGACTGGACTGATGCAGCACAAGACACTAACACTAAACTGATGCAGGACACTGAGGATGGAGACACGTCCTCTCTCTACACTCTCATATGCCGGAGTGAAAATGGCAGCAACGCGCGGCTCCTTATATGGAATCCAAACCCCGCGAGAATCCAACAGCGGGATGATGACGTTTTGCCTCGTTCTGGTTTCCTAACCTTTCACCCAGTCACACCTGGCCGCCCTGTGGTGTGTTCCTGGCCAGGGTGTGACGTGCTGACGTCACACCATGCTCCCCCACGCCCGCCCGTCCTGCGCTGTCCTGTCCCCCCGCCCGCGGCCTTCCAACTCACACACAGAACTTGAAGTGTTCTGTGGCTGACCGCTGACAGAGTTCCGCAGGATCAGACAGTGGTCCACATAACAGTGGAAAATTCCCACTGACATTACTGAGGTGAGGATGTGACCATCTGCCTCCCAAAAGTTGTGTCGTTCCCCCCCTTACTCCCTCATCCATCTTTCTTACATTCATTCTGGTGTTTTGGGGAGAAAATAATTGGCGAAAATAAAAATTAACTTTATATAGATATATAGATAGATAGATAGATAGATATATCTATATACACACACACACACACACACACACACACACACACACACACACACACACACACACACACACTATCTCAGAAATGCCATATAAACAGTGATAACCAGTATACTGTAGTTAGAGTGAAAATTAGCTCTGTAGGGTTCCAGGCAACTAGAGACACATGCATTGTAAATCTGGGTTCCGGTATGAATGGTCGACAATGTTAAGGTCGACACTCATTAGGTCGACCACTATTGGTCGACATTGACATGGTCGACATTGACTAATTGTCGACATTGACTAATGGTCGACACATTAAAATGGTCAATACATCATAAAGGTCAACACATGAAAAGGTCGACATGATTCTTTTAACTTTTTTGGGTGTCATTTTCTGCGTAAAGTGACAGGGAACCCCAATTAGTGCACCGTGTCCCCTCGCATGGCTTGCTTCGCTCGCCATGCTTCGGGCAAGGTGCCTCGCTCAGCTAACGCTGCACTCGGCACAGGTTACCATTCCCAATCGTAGTCCGTGTGGATCGTAAAGTATGAAAAAGTTCAAAAAAAAGAAAGATTTTTGAAAAACTCACGTCGACCTTTTCATGTGTCGACCACTGTCATGTGTCGACCATTAGTTCAGGTCGACCATGTCAATGTCAACCAACAGTGGTCGACCTAAGTCAGGTGGGAAAGCAGTGAAGTCCGGTAGGGGTCGGTTCTCAGAGAACCGAACCCGCTCATCTCAAATTTAACTACATCCCATTTTAAGATACTTTAAAAAAAGATTACTCCCACCTGCAAGCCTTAAAACACTTGTCCAAATCATAAAGCATCCCAATATACCTGTCCCAAAACTTGTACCTCAATTTTCATCACTTTGCACTTTTTGGCCCCAAAAATGATTTCATTATTGGCTAATTAAAAATAATCTAAAAATTCTAAGTGCCTAATTAATTACTCGGGGGTGTCCCAGGTGTCCTGAACCAAATCCCAACATTTTTACCTTAAAATAAAGATTTTCCCCAAGCTTATAACCTGCTCAGAAGTGGTGAAGTAAAATTTGCAGTAAAGCTATGGAAAATTGTTGCTGATAATTTTTTGTGGACATTTGTATAGGGGGTTTCACGAAAACAGCATTTTGCAGCTAATTGAATTCCGCCCCTAATTATTGAAATGCAATTATGTCTACAGTACTTCAAATCTCTTTACCAGGAATTATACGTATGTGTGGAATTTTTAGGGGGAAAGAGAGCATAGTTTGGGATGTGGAGGGGCAAGGGGAGCACAGTGTGGGATGTGCATGGGGAAAGGGAGCACAGTTTGGGATGTGGATTGCGAAGGTGAGCAGCACAGTGTAAGATGGGGAAGGCGAACACAGTGTGGGATATGGAAGAGGGAAGGAAGGCACAATGTCAAAACGGAGAACAATGTGGATGGGGGAAGGGAAGCACAATGTGGGATGTGGAGTTGGAATGGTAACACAGTGTGGTACATTATGTGGATGAAGAGCAGCTCATTGTGGGATGTGGATGGGGGAAGAGGAGCACAGGTTGGGATGTGGAGGGGGAAGGGGAGCACAGTGTGAGATGTGGATGGAGAAATGGGAGCACAGTTTGGGATGTGGAGGGGGAAGTGTAGCACAGTGTGAGATGTGGATGAGGGAAGCACAGTGTGGGATTTACGGAAAGGGGAGAACAATATGGGATGTGGCAGGGAAGAGGAGCACAGTGTGGTATGTGGGTGGGGGAATGGGAGCACAGTGTGGGTAGTGGAGGAGAAGGGGAGCACAGTGTGGGATGTGGAGGGGGAAAGGAGCAAATTTTAGGATGTGGAGGGGCAAAGGGAGCACAGTGTGGTATGTGTAGGGGAAAGGGAGCATATTTGGAGATTTGGGTGGTCGAAGATGAGCAGCACAGTGTGGTGGGAGAAGAGCAGCACAGTGTGGGATATGGATGGGTGAAGGCGAGCACAGGTGAGATGTGGATGGGGGAAGGGGAACACAGTGTGGGAGATGCAGAGACAAGGGGAGCACATTGTGAGATGTGGATGAGGCAAGAGGAGCACAGTTTGGGATGTGGATGGTGGATGGGGAGCACAGTTTGGGATGTGGAGGAGAAGGGGAGCACAGTGTGGCATGTGGAGGGGTAAGTGAAGCACAGTTTGGGATGTGGAGGGGGAATGAGAGCAAAGTGTGGGATATGGAGGGGGATTGAGAGTATGATGTGGGATGTGGAAGGATAAAGGAGAGAACAATGTTGAATATACATTGGGGGGGCACGTTATAATAACTACAGGTGAGGGTGTGTGTGGTTAAGACATAGAGCAAATGAATTAAATGAATATAACATATAGACAGTGGCACAATAAAAAATTGCGGAGGATGTGTGGAGCATAATAAAGTTTATTGGGCAGGCACAATACAGAACATATAGGGGGCACATACATACAGACATATGGAAGGACAAGACGGCAGAACCTATGAGATTATACAAAATATAAACAGGATAATTTGGAACCTATGAGATTATACAAAATATAAACAGGATAATTTGACAAAAGATCTCTAGATTTGCCCACGCTAAAAACCAGTGTTTCTCAATGCATGGTTCGCCAAAAGGAGTAATCGACTCTATTCAAAACCTTGAATGGGGTTTAATCTTTTACAAATGTATGTAATAAAGCTGGAAACGTCATACTGTACTATAGAAAATGAATACTTTCTGGTATAAAAAGGTCAATATGCCTCAATGATCATAGTTGGATATGACGGGATGTACTACTGATACCTTGCACCTTGAGAATCCATTTGATTATTTCCATTGTAATGCTGCTTTCTCTATATGGAAGTTTATATCTCTTAACATGCTGGCAACTATCTAATATATTACAGATATTATCGACAGAAAATTTGAGGTTAAATCACTTCTGCCAGATAGTTCTAAAGCATAACATTCTTGTAGAATCTTATTACAATCTTGTTTTACGGGTGTTTGGAGATAAAAATATCTATTTATTTTGTTATGGAGAAATTCTAACTTGTAACAGCTCTGGAGAACACGCTGTGATATGCTGTTTGATTTGGTGGTTCTCCATTTTACGTATTAATATCTATAAATAACTAGAGAACAATCTCCAAGCAACGTCAATAAGTAACAGTGATGAAATCATTTCCATAGATTAGTGTGAGATGGAAGTTTGAGTTGAAGTTTAACTACTGGCACTTTTCATTTCTTAAAGGGATTTTCTCCTTCAAACGGTTTTATTTTACTATAGACACTCTCTGAAAAAACTTTATTCATTCTATCATTTTTCCTTTAGCTTGTTTCTGTGCTTTTCAGTCAAGTTTTTATATTTCTTTTAATTGCTCTGGGCACTGATTTATCTAAAGTGGGTGCAGGGTGTGCAGTGCAGATGAACTTCTGTGTCCATGGGGGGCCCACACACCGCAAACCCTGTACACATATAATTATACTTACCGCTCCATCTGGCCAGCGCTCATCCCTGGATCCGCCACTGACAGTGAGGGGCCTGCTTCAGTGATGTGCGCTGAGGTGAGGCAGAGCCTTTCCTGTCATACTATCGTATACACCAGAGTTTTGACTATATAAAATATATGAAAAATATAAAGAATATATTCAGTGTCGGACTGGGGCATGTAGGGCCCACCGGGGGGATACAGTAGTCGGAGTCCATGTTTAGGGGTATGGCCAGTCTCTAGAAGGAGTGTGCCCAGCCGCCACATTGGTTTGCCTAACCATTTTGCAAGTGTTGTTCCCTAGATAAATATATACAGTAAATACTGTAGTGCATGCATGATATATTCTAGATTAGTAACAGTACAGTCTGGAACCTGATCCCTAGAGGAGGGGGTGGGCCCCCAGGCAGTAGGGCCCACCGGTGGTTTCCCCTGTACCCCTGTGGGCCAGTCCAACCCTGAATATATTAGAAATATCTTTGTATTATTCTAATAATTTTTATTTTCAGAACTCTGGAGTAAAAAGTCTAGGGCAGGTGAGGCAGATCTCTGATCAAAACTCACCAAATGTCCAGCAGTACATACTGCTGTACCTGTGTATAATACCTACATGAACGCTTTGGCTCATATATTGTGTGTAAATCTGGCTCCTATACTAGCCATTGCCTCCTGAGCCATGTACCTCACAGCATGTCACTAGCCTGCTTACTATAACCAGTGGTGCAAGTACAGTAGAAATATTTTCTTAGTGGTACTGAGTGGCGAAAAATGGGTGTGGTCATGTGTTGTGAGGGGGCTTGGTCACATGCTGCTAGTGGGAGTGGCTACATGACACTAGCGGCATGGTCACACGACAGCCCCCTTTTTTTGGGAATCTGGTGGCAAGGCTAAAAATATATAGTAATGCTCCAGTATAATAGAAATATATAGTGATACCTCCAGTATAATAGAAATATATAGTAATGCTCCTAATTTAATAACAATATATAGTTAGTTATGCCTCCATTATAACAGGAAAATACAGCCACTGTCGCACTCCCAGTAACCCTGACAAAATGAGAGTAGCCGTCATGCTACCAAGCACCATGGTCTTGTTGCTTTGCAGCACATTATAATTGTGGTGTTGGCAAAGTGTGTGGCAGGTGGTACTGCGTACCCGCTGCTAAATTCTTTAGGGTACCCGAGCATACCCGCATACTTGCACCACTGACTGTAACCCAGTTCGAGAGTGAAAGAGACCCCAGACCAGCATCTTGCCTAGGGCCCCACAGGATTTTAATAATGCTCTTTGTTATATCCAGAGCCAGGGCCACTGAGAGCTTGATATACGGTGGAAGAGGGGAGTGCATGGCCAAATGGGGCTGTCACAATCACAACGGGTTTTCAGTTTTCACCCTCTCAGAATCCTTGTACCAAACCAGTGATCATAGCAAAATGTTGCCTTATACCAGGGCAAGGTACGAAAACAATTCTGTGTGATTATATAAATACATAGCGAAACAGCTGAGAATGGGATTGGCAAGACAATATTACTGTATGTAATTATTAAGTTGAAACTTAGATGGAATGCCCCTTTAGTACGTAAAAGAATGAACTGATCTGTTCAAAAGGAAAAATGAGTGGTAACGGGCAGCTGTATTGGAGCGGTAGTAGTGTTACAGCAGAGTGGCAGTTGGCTTCTGCAGAATGTGGTTTGGAAGTACAGACCTAGCCGAAATATAAATTCACATCTCGCTCTCTCAGCAGACTCAGAAGACATACAACTTTATTATTCAATTTAGTGATGAGGAGTCTGCAGCGTAATCTCTGTATTGCAATAGTACAGGTGTCCATCCTACCTATACTTTTTTGCACTTATTTTTGAATCAGAGACCTGGGATACCTACTGTGATTCATTCTGAAAGGCAGCTAAGCAGAAATCATTGTACATTTCGCCAAATAATAGTAGCATATAATAGGATTTTGGTACCTACCGGTAAATCCTTTTCTCGTAGTCTGTAGAGGATGCTGGGGTCCACATTAGTACCATGGGGTATAGACGGGTCCACCGGGAGCCATTGGCACTTTAAGAGTTTTAGAGTGTGGGCTGGCTCCTCCCTCTATGCCCCTCCTACCAGACCAGAAACTGTGCCCGAGGAGACGACATACTTTGAGAGAAGGACTTAACACAGATAGTGGTGAGATTCATACCAGCTCACACATACAAGGCACGACAAGACAACTAACTTGAACTACTCAGCAACAGCTGAAACATTACTTACCAAGTAACAATGCAGTACTCAACTAAAACAAAGTTGTACTGAACCAAAGAACAATGCAGGAAAACAAAGCGCTGGGCGGGCTGGATAGTGAACCTGATCCAGCGAGAGATCGACTGCTTAGAAGCAGGATACCCAATTTTCTTGGGATCATATAGGACAAACAGAGAGTCCGACTTCCTGTGACGAGAAGTTCTCTTCACATAAATCTTCAGAGCCATTACAACGTCCAAGGACTTTGATGTGATTGAGGAATCAGTAGCCACTGGCAACACAATAGGTTGGTTGATATGAAATGCCGACACAACCTTCGGAAGAAACTGCTGACAAGTCCGGAGCTCAGCTCTATCTTCATGGAAGATCAAGTAAGGGCTTTTACAGGATAAAGCCCCCAGCTCGGACACACGTCTAGCAGAAGCCAAGGCCAACAAAGTGACTGCCTTCCAAGTAAGAAACTTGAGCTCTACCTCCTGTAGAGGCTCAAACCAATCCGATTGGAGGAACTGCAACACCACGTTAAGGTCCCAAGGCGCCGTAGGTGGTACAAAGGGAGGTTGGATATGTAGGACTCCCTTCAAAAAGGTCTGAATCTCAGGGAGGGCAGCCAATTGTCTTTGAAAGAAAATGGACAGGGCTGACATCAGGACCTTCACAGATCCCAACCACAGACCCATATCCACACCTGCTTGCACGAAGAGGAGGAAATGTCCCAGTTGAAATTCCACCGTAGGAAACTTCTTGGACTCACACAAAGACATATTTCTTCCAAATATGATGGTAATGCTTAGACATTACCCCTTTCCTTGCCTGTATTAGGGTAGGAATGGTTTTCTTCGGAATACCCTTCCAAGCAAGAATCAGGCGCTCAACTTCCATGCCGTCAAACGTAGCCGAGGTAAGTCTTGATAGGTGAACGGCCCCTGCCGTAGCAGGTCGTCCCGAAGAGGAAGAGGCCACGGCTCTTGCAGAAGATTTAGAAGGTCCGCATACCAAGCCCTTCTTGGCCAGTCTGGGACCATGAGGATCGCATGAACCCTTATTCTCTTTATGAGTTTTAGGATTCTTGGGATGAGTGGGAGTGGAGGAAACACGTACACTGACTGGAACACCCACGGAGACACCAGGGCGTCCATTGCCACTGCCTGTGGATCCCTCGATCTGGAACAATAACGCCGAAGCTTCTTGTTGAGATGAGAGGCCATCATGTCTATTTGGGGTAGGCCCCAAAGATCTGTTACCTCCTTGAACACCTCAGGATGGAGTCCCCACTCTCCTGGATGGAGATCGTGTCTGCTGAGGAAGTCTGCTTCCCAGTTGTCTACTCCCGAAATGAAGATGGCTGACAGTGGCAACGCGTGTCACCTCTGACATTGCCGCTCTGCTCTTCGTTCCGCCCTGTCAGTTTATGTAAGCCACTGTTGTTACGTTGTCCGACTGCACTTGAATGGCCCGGTTGCTTAGAAGAGGGGCCGCCTGAAGAAGACCGTTGTAGACGGCTCTTAGTTCCAGAATGTTGATGGGCAGGCCGGCTTCCATGCTTGACCACCTTCCTTGGAAAGTCAACCCTTGAGTGACTGCTCTCCAGCCCCTGAGGCTTGCATCCGTTGTTAGCAGGACCCAGTCCTGAATTCCGAACCTGCGGCCTTCCAGGAAGTGAGGCAATTGGAGCCACCAGAGGAGTGAAATCCTCGCCCTTGGCGACAGACAAATTTTCTGATGCATGTGGAGGTGAGAACCCAACCACTTGTCCAGGAGATCCAGTTGGAAGGTCCGAGCATGGAACCTCCCATACTGGAGAGCCTCGTAGGAGGCCACCATCTTTCCCAATAGGCGAATGCATTGATGAACTGACACCCGGGGTGGCTTTAAGACATCCTGGACCATGGACTGGATCACCAACGCCTTTTCCAGTGGAAGAAATACCCGCTGCACTTCCGTATCCAGGATCATTCCCAGAAATGACAATCTCTGGGTTGGTTCCAAATGTGACTTTGGAAAATTCAGAATCCACCCATGACTCTGGAGCAGTCGCGTTGTGAGAACAATGGACTGCAGCAGCTTCTCCTTGGATGACGCCTTTATCAGGAGATCGTCCAGATATGGAATGATGTTCACACCATGTTTGCGGAGTAGTATCATCATTTCCGCCATCACCTTGGTAAACACCCTTGGTGCTGTGGAGAAGCCGAATGGCAGGGCCTGGAACTGGTGATTACAGTCCAGCAATGCGAAGCAGAGATAAGCCTGATGCAGCAGCCAGATCGGAATGTGAAGGTACGCATCCTTGATATCCAGTGATACCAGGAATCCCCCCTCTTCCAGACCTGATACCACCGCCCTGAGAGACTCCATTTTGAACTTGAACTCCTTTAAAAAGGGGTTCAATGACTTTAGGTTCAGAATGGGCCTGACCAAACCATCCGGTTTAAGTACCACGAAAATGTTCAAATAATAACCTTTGTTCAGCATGTGAGGTGGTACTGGCACAATGACCTGTGCCTCTACCAGCTTCTGAACAGCATCTAGAAGCACTGCGCTGTCCTCCAACAGAGTTGGTAAGCCCGACTTGAAGAATCGATGAGGAGGGAGACTTTGAAATTCCAACCTGTATCCCTGAGACACAATATCTACTACCCATGGATCCAGGCCGGACGATACCCAGACATGACTGAAATGTCTGAGTCTCGCTCCCACAGGCCCCACCACCGGGGCGTGCAGTCCACCGTCATACGGAGGACTTTGGGGTACCTGACGCAGGCTTTTGTTCCTGGGAACCTGCAGCGGCAGGTTTCTTGGACTTAACCCTACCTCCCCTAAAGAAGGTATTGGATGTTCTGGCCTTTCTAGGCTTGTTAGGCCGAAATGACTGCTGCGCAGCTGAGGAGAAGGATTTCTTCGGAGCAGGTGCTGCTGAGGGAAGAAACGGAGACTTACCCGCTGTAGCGGTGGATATCCATGTGTCTAGAGCTTCCCCAAAGAGAGCCTGACCTGTATAGGGTAGCGACTCCACACTTCTTCTGGATTCCGAGTCGGCCGACCACTGGCGCAGCCACAGTCCCCGATGAGCTGAAACAGACATGGAAGAAATTCCCGCAGCCATGGAACCCAGGTCCTTCATGGATTCTACCATAAAACCTGCAGAATCATGAATGTTGCGTAAATATAATGCAACATCATCCCTATCCATCGTATCCCAATCCTCAAGCAAGGTAGCCGACCACTCCACTATTGCCTTTGCAATTCATGCACTAGCAATAGTGTGACATAATATGGCCCCAGAAGCAGTATACATTGACTTAAGTGTATTATCAATCTTCCTATCTGCCGGCTCCTTTAAGGCGGTAGATCCCGGAACAGGTAAAACCACCTTTTTTGAGAGTCTGGACACAGATGCGTCAACAATCGGAGGGTTTTCACAACTTTTCCTATCCTCCTCAGGGAAAGGAAAAGCCACCAAAACCCTCTTAGGGATCTGAAACTTCTTTTCAGGGTTTACCCATGCCTTTTCAAATATAGCATTTAACTCCTTTGACGCAGGGAAGGTTAGCGAGGCTTTTTTATATATTCAGTGAAAAAATCCTCCTCAACCTGCTCAGGTGTGGTATCATTAACATTTAACACATCCCTGATAGCCTCTATCAACAATTGCACCCCCCCTTGCAAGAGATGCAGACCCCCGTAACACATCCCCATCACCATCTGTAGTGTCAGAATCGGTATCCGTGTCGTCTTGTGTGACATGCACAAGCGCACATTTGTGGGGGTATATAGTGGGTTGTCCTGAGGTACCAGACATGGGCCATACAGCCATAGAGCTCTGTAATACCTGGGTTGCAGATTCATTACTAGCAACCCTGTCAGAAATCTGATAAATCCAAGTTTTGATAGAGGAAAACCACTCTGGTACCCTTGCTGGTATCTGTGCTAAACCAGTGCTAACCTGATTACATGGAATGCGATCATCCTGGGAGGATAAATCCTCTGCAGCATATGACACAGTGTCCCTGGACATAGCTAAAGGAGACCACCAGACACTCCACACACACAGGTGGGGCAGACAGAGTCCCCCCCCCCCCCCAAAGAAAGGCAAGAGAAACACATAGATCGGAGCCAACCCACAACACAGCGCTTATAGTAAAAGGCAACCCCTTACCAGCACAGACTGTGTCCCTTAATAGGAGACACAGTCGTTTTGCAGCCTCCCCTCCCTTCTACAACCCCCTGGTACTGTGCACAGTCAGTAGAGTTGCTGTGGAGGGACCTGATCTTCCATCCAGAGCTGTGCAGGCAGGAAAATGGCGCTGGAACGCTGCTGGGTCCGCTCTGAGAAGCTCCACCCCCTTAATGGCGCTGTCTTCCCGCTCTTCAGATGATTATACTGGCCTGAGGAAAGTTACTGGCTGAGATCCTTGGACCCCGACAGGCTTGCTGACCAGTGTGGGGGGTAAGCGCTGGCCCAGGGTGCCCCTCACAGCGCCGCACTATGTGCCTCTGGTACCATTCCAGGAACACGGTTAATACCGTGCTCCCTCCCCATTGCCACCATCTTCACACCGCCCCCCCCCCCCCGCTTGCTAGGGGGGTTGGTGACTAACTCACCACTCTTTTCAGCTCTGTAAGGGGTTGGTGGCATGCTGCTGGGGCGAGCGGTTCCCCTGTGGCGGAGACCGATCTGACCCCTCTGGAGCTCAGTGTCCAGTCAGCAGAGTCAGTGGCTCAGACCCCGCAGGACGGACACTGCTCCCCCCCCCCCCCCCCTCCTTAGTCCCATGCTGCAGGCAGGCTGTTGCCAACAGCCTCCTGTAAAAAAATAAACTCTAAAATAAACTTTTACTAGAAAAGCTCAGGAGAGCTCCCCTAGCTGTGACCGGCTCCTCCGGGCACATTTTCTAAACTGAGTCTGGTAGGAGGGGCATAGAGGGAGGAGCCAGCCCACACTCTAAAACTCTTAAAGTGCCAATGGCTCCTGATGGACCCGTCTATACCTCATGGTACTAATGTGGACCCCCAGCATCCTCTAGGATGTAAGAGAAATTGGATTTTTAATCTTTACAGAATAGAGGAACATACAGTATTGAGGCATCAAATACAGATGTGAAACCTTCATTTCATACAGTGGCATGTCAACATGAGGTTAATGTTCTGGATCAATCTTCACCCACGGATTTATAAGTACATTTGTACCAAAGGTGGAACTCCCCAACACAACAGAGTCAGTTGCCGCTGAGCTAAATCCCCGAAAGGTGGCACCTCCTCTTTTGTTTCCCGTCCGTGCCTGGACCTGCTGTAACCTAGACTCGGTGCTCTGATGTGCGGTCACGGATGTCACCTGACATCCGACAACGACCCTGTACCTGACTGAAGAGCCGGCCAGTGAGCTTGCAGAGAGGAGGGTGATGCAGCTGTCACTCTCTGTGGCCCAGAAGTCGGGAGAGCAGCAGGTGCAAGCAGCAGTGGACAGACAGAACGGTTATGGTATAACCCCAAAAATAGGAGGTGGGGGTGGCATGGCTTACACAGGGGCTTTGTGGAAAGGGGGACATGGATCACACAGGGGCTTCAGGAAAGGGGAACATGGCTCACACAGGGGGCAGGGGTTATGACTTACACAGGGGCCAGGGCAAGAAATAGCTCTCCCATGAGAAGAAATGGTACATGGCTCACACAGGGGCCAAGGGAATGGCAATAGAGAGAACCAAGCAAGGGGAAAAGCAAGGAAGCATGATTTAGACAGAGGGCAAGAGAAAAGAGAGACAGGAGCCAAATTGGTTAGGAGGGACAGATTATCACAGGAGCCATGGGAAGGAGGGCACACAGGGGCCCCTAGTTATAATAAAAAGGAGAGACAGGAGTCACTATTCTATTATGAGGACACAACATGGAGACATAAGACATTGGTTGTGAGGGGTGAGACAGTAGCCATTACAGATAGTATGAGGGTGACAGGTGGCAGACAGGAGCCAATAGCTACTAGTATGAGGGGAACATATGGGATTCAAGCAGCTCATGAATTCTAAAGAGAATTTCCAGCTATCTCACGTAAAATATCAATGTGTGTAAAGTTTTACATTTATGTCTGATATTGAAAGATCTTTTGTATGTGGCAACTCATGTTTAAGGTAAAAGGGTCCTGTAGAGTTCTACTTTTACACAACTTGGTCCAAAATTCTCCCTGTTTTAGTTTAGTACATTTTCTAGACATACTACCATACCTCATGACATCTGTTCTTGTGAGGGGATCGCAACAATTATTTTGCCTCCGGGCTTCTGCGATGAAGTTACGCCATCGATTTGAACTGCTTGATATAAGCAGTATAATCCGGATTTCATGTACCAACCGATGGCTCTATAAAAAGAAAGCTGTTTATTGATCATGGGTAGCTCCTGTAATAAACTTGCTTGCAATCATAAACAATTAGCATTATTCCAATTTTTAATTTTGGGAAAACAATGGGGGTAATTCCAAGTTGATCGCAGCAGGAATTTTGTTAGCAGTTGGGCAAAACCATGTGCACTGCAGGGGAGGAAGATTTAACATGTGCAGAGAGAGTTTGATTTGGGTGTGGTGTGTTCAATCTGCAATCTAATTTGCGGTGTAAAAATAAAGCAGCCAGTATTTACCCTGCACAGAAACAATATAACCCACCCAAATCTAACTCTCTCTGCACATGTTATATCTGCCTCCCCTGCACTGCACATGGTTTTGCACAACTGCTAAAAAATTTCCTGCTGCGATCAACTTGGAATTACCCCCAATATGCTGTAGCATAGTTGCACATCTCCACATACACATATATGGCCAATTATGCAAAAAATGGAGTCACTTTTCACTTAGCTTCACTTTTACAAGCACTGAAAGTCACTTTTAAAACAGTCAGGGAAACATTTTTTAATCTGGAGGTTTTCTGACATTTTTCCCGAAGACCCAAACTGCCACAAAACTCCTCACAAACCCAAGGAAGTGTCTAGCTCTTTGTTTCTGCAATGTCAATTGAATGGTGCAATAACAAATAGCAAAGCACCATAAAATGTATTTGAGTTGAAAAGCTTCTAATCCACTGGTGTTTTGCTAAAATGCGTCACAGTGATTTATAATTTCTAATCCAATGGGGATCGACTGTGAATTATGTAGCAGATACTGGAGATATGTGGTGCTGTCTTCCAGGGAAATTTTCCAGGAGTTTCTCTTAGGGCTGTTTCATACTACTCGGTTTTCACCAGATGGCAAAAAGCCAGACAAACGCTGTCCAGCTTTTTGCCATCCAGCAGGGTCTTTCACACACAACGGCTTTGAGCCGTGTTTAATGCTGTGCGCATGCGCAGCAGCAGCGGCTAAAAAAACTGTTCTGTGTGAAAGCTCCCATTCACACACACGGTTCTCTGCCTACAAAGATAGCACGGCAGCTGGACCTTTCAGTGGATATTTCCGGCTGCAAGCCGGCAGCCGGGCCGAGGCCGTGCTGTGTGAAAGAAGCAGTGTGTTTTCATATATCACTGAAAACACTGCAAGGCAAAAAGCCGTCCAGTTTTTTGCCGGCCGGTGAAAACCGAATAGTGTGAATCACCCCTTACTATCTGCTGACACTTAAGTGGTCCCATGACTGCGCTTGCGCAGTAGCACAGACGGAGTCCGACAAGGAAGCAAAGTGATCGCATTAGCAATCTCTCTACTTTTTTACACATTGCAGCAGTGTCGGACTGGGGCATGTAGGGCCCACCGGGGGAATGCAGTGTTAGGGGCCCATGTTAGGGGTGTGGCCAGTATGCAGAGGTGGTTTGGCCTGCTACCTCATTGGCTTCACTAACCATAAGAGAGTGCAACGTCTGGGCCATACTTGCCTACCTGACCCTCTCCATGAGGGAGAAAATGCTCTGTTCCTGGACTTTCCTGGTAATGTATGATTGCCATCACCTGTGGTGAAACACCTTTCTTATCAATTAAGTTAGTGATGTGCACCGGAAATTTTTCGGGTTTTGTGTTTTGGTTTTGGGTTCGGTTCCACGGCCGTGTTTTGGGTTCGAACGCGTTTTGGCAAAACCTCACCTAATTTTTTTTTGTCGGATTCGGGTGTGTTTTGGATTCGGGTGTTTTTTTCAAAAAACCCTAAAAAACAGCTTAAATCATAGAATTTGGGGGTCATTTTGATCCCATAGTATTATTAACCTCAATAACCATAATTTCCACTCATTTCCAGTCTATTCTGAACTAGAGATGAGCGGGTTCGGTTCCTCGGAAACCGAACCCGCCCGAACTTCATGTTTTTTTACACGGGTCCGAGCGACTCGGATCTTCCCGCCTTGCTCGGTTAACCCGAGCGCGCCCGAACGTCATCATCCCGCTGTCGGATTCTCGCGAGGCTCGGATTCTATCGCGAGACTCGGATTCTATATAAGGAGCCGCGCGTCGCCGCCATTTTCACACGTGCATTGAGATTCATAGGGAGAGGACGTGGCTGGCGTCCTCTCCGTTTATAGAGAAGAGAGTGAGACAGTAGAGAGAGACACAGTAGTAATTTTGGGGAGCATTAGGAGGAGTACTAGTTACTTGCTGAAGTGATAGATAGTGTGACTGTATATTATCTGACTTGTGGGGGAGACACTGACAGTGGGGAGCAGTTAGAGTCTGAGAGCAGGACTCAGGAGTACATATAACGTACAGTGCACACTTTTGCTGCCAGAGTGCCACACTGCCATTGTGACCACACTGACCACCAGTATAATATATATTGTGATTGTCTGCTTAGGAGTACTACTTGCAAGTTGCTGATAGTGTGACCAGTGACCTGACCACCAGTCACCACCAGTTTAATATATATATATATACTAGGTGCTTCATCGCGCCCTACGGGCGCTCTTCACACCGTCGCAAGGGGCTACGCCCCCTTAACCCTTGCATGCCTTTCTGGGGTTTAATATTTGTATTATATGGAGTATTACCTGCATTCCTTTGTTAGTGGTTAAATATTGCACAATGAAAGGGCGTGCGATGGTGAAGGAGGCGCAGCCCCTTGCGACGGCGTGAACAGCACCTGCAGGGCACGATGTACAGAATGTAGCGGGTGCGGGGGGGACTGCGGATGGTGTCTGTAGATGCTGCGGGTGGAGGGGAGGCAGAAGTGGGGGTGGGGCCCGGATGGGGAAGGTTCGGGAGGGGAGGCAGAAGTGGGGGTGGGGCCCGGATGGGGAAGGTTCGGGAGGTGCTGCGCGTGGGGGAGGAGCAGAGGAGTGGGGGATGCAGATGGGGAAGGGGTCCGGAGGCACTGAAGGTGGGGGAGGGGCAGGGGTGCCACGGGTGGGAGAGGGGCAGGTGTGGGGATTTTGTGGATGGATGAAGGGTTCCGGAGGTGCTGTGGGATGGGAAGGGACGGGAGTGACGGGGGTGGGGTAGGGGACCGCAGGCACCATGGGTAGGGTAGGGGCAGGTACGGGTGTTGCGGCGGATGGGAAAGGAGGTCCGGAGGTGCTGCAGGTGGTGGAGGGGCAGGTGCGGGGGTGCCATTGGTGGGGGAGGGGTGGGTGAAGGGGGGACCGCTGATGATGGAGGGTGTCTGCAGATGCTGCGGGTGGAGGGGGGCAGGTGTGGGGGGAGACATATAAGGGGGGTGAATGGTGGAAGGGGCCTGGAGGTGCTGTGGGTGGTGAAGGGGTGGAGGAGTGGGAGCCACGGGTGGTGTAGGGGGTCTGGAGGCACAGCATGTGGGGGAGGGGTGGAGTGCCGCATGTGGTGGAGGGGAAGGTGCGGAGGTGTGGTGCATTGGGGAGAGGTCTGGAGGCGCTGCGGGTACTGTATATGCCATAAAAGGTAGTTGGAGGGTATGCAGTAACAGGGCCAGGACAGGGGTGACAGGGTCAGTACAGGGTTGACGGGGCCAGGACAGGGGTGACAGGGTCAGAACAGGGGTGACGGTGCCAGGACAGGGGTGACGGGGCCAGGACAGGGGTGACGGGGCCAGGACAGGGGTGACGGGGCCAGGACAGAAATGATAGGGACAGGATAAGGGTGACAGGGCCAGGATAAGGGTGAAAGGGCCAGGATAAGGGTGGCAGGGCAAGGCCAGGGGTGACAGGGACATGACAGAACACAGGGCACGGGAGAGATTGGTATTAGGGACAAAACAGTGGTGACAGACAGATGTGTCTTACCGGAGTCACTGCTGCTGGCTGCTGCTGTTCCACTCCAACCTGTTGGGATCTGCTGCTGCTGGAGACTTGGCATGGCTGACTCTCTCAGGCTGGATTCCTGCTTCCTCTGCCCGTCCGCATCCCTCCCCCCCCCTCCTCAGTCACACACCGCAGACCTCGCGCAGCTGCCGGGCACTGTGGTAAGGTGAGACTGGAAATGACTGGTTAGCCCCCAGGAGATGCTGCGGCTGGAGGGAGGAGGGTGTCAGAGCCTGCAAGCAGCTCGGATTTCTGTAGCGCTACCTGCCAGCTAAAGTGTGTGAAGGAGCTGGGTGCACCTCACTGCGGGTGGCAGTGCTGCAGCTAGCGGTGGGGTTGCTGGGGCTGGAGATAACAGAGACAGTACGGAACCTGCACAGCGGCAGGTGCCCCACTAAACTGCAGCTAAGAAGCGTGGAGTGTGCCAGAAAGTGACGCTCCTCAGCGCCAGAGAGACCCTGCTGAGAATGCTGATGTGGGGGGTCAAGCACACAGTGAGCCGGTGCCCGTCTGTCTGTATGACATACCCCTCACACACCCCCATACCTCCCAAATGTCCCGATTTTCGCGGGACAGTCCCATTTTTTGGGGTCTGTCCCGCTGTCCCACCCGCGGGTCGCAGTGTCCGGCGGTGGGGGGGGGGGGCAGTTGGAAAGCTCCTGTACTCGCTGTTCTGCTTAGCAGAGCAGCGGTGAATAGTGGAGACAGAGGGAGAGGGGGCATCAGGGGGTACGGATTAATGGGGGGGTTCCAGCAGCAGAGCCGGATTAAGGTGGGGGGGGGGCAGGGGATACGTACCGTTGGCCCCACAGTTTTAGGGGGCCCCCCGGCTGGAGTAGCTCTGTCCCAGCTCAGAAGCTCCCCCCCCCGTCCTGCCAGCAACAGCGGCAGCATTTGTGCTACAGTCAGCACACGCTGCTGCATATTGGCAGGTCTGTGGTGTTGCAGGGAGGCAGCAGCCTCCCTGCTTTCTTCTCCCTGTGCGGGTGTGTAGGGGGGAGCGACCACCTCCTCTGGATTTAGCCCTAGCTGAGGGGCCAAAATCCCATTTAAAAAAAAAAAATTTGCATAAGGGGGCGTGGCCACGCGGGCGCGATTAGGCCACGCCCCTAACCCACAGCAGGCACAGCAATGAGATAGGGCTCCCCTGTCACAAGTGCCCTGGGCCCCCCGGACTCATAATCAGCCCCTGGGAGCATGCCAGCAGCTCACAGAGCGCTGGGCATGCTCCCTCACTGACGAAAACGGGGCCCTCCCGTGAAGCCACGCCCCCTTTTCGCCGAGTGTGTTTCCCTCCTTCTGCCTGGATAAAGCTCCTGCAGAAAGCTGGGAGGTCTGCACCCCTGCCTGTGCCATGCCCAATGCCCATGCTATCTGCTTCTGCTCCTAGTCTCCTGTAGATTTGGCCAGATCTCTGTGACTCATTTGACTAACTCCGCCCAGTGTTGTAACTCCGCCCAGCGTTAGCAAATGAATCACAAGGTCACAGAATAGGGCTATTATATAGGAGATATATAATTGTATATAATATATATATTATATTGTATACCACCTACCCGTGTTTTTTTTTTTTTTCTTCTTTATACATACTACTATAGTAGCTTACTGTAGCAGTCTGCGGTGCTGCTGAGCTGACAGTGTCCAGCAGGTCCGTCATCAGTCATTACATAATAAATATATATATACCTGTCCGGCTGCAGTACTAGTGATATTATATATATATATATATTGATTTCATCTCATTATCATCCAGTCTATATTAGCAGCAGACACAGTACGGTAGTCCACGGCTGTAGCTACCTCTGTGTCGGCAGTCGCTGGTCCATCCATAATTGTATACCACCTACCCGTGGTTTTTTTTTTTTCTTTCTTCTTTATACATACTACTATAGTAGCTTACTGTAGCAGTCTGCGGTGCTGCTGAGCTGACAGTGTCCAGCAGGTCCGTCATCAGTCATTACATAATAAATATATATACCTGTCCGGCTGCAGTACTAGTGATATTATATATATATATATTGATTTCATCTCATTATCATCCAGTCTATATTAGCAGCAGACACAGTACGGTAGTCCACGGCTGTAGCTACCTCTGTGTCGGCAGTCGCTGGTCCATCCATAATTGTATACCACCTACCCGTGGTTTTTTTTTTTTTCTTTCTTCTTTATACATACTACTATAGTAGCTTACTGTAGCAGTCTGCGGTGCTGCTGAGCTGACAGTGTCCAGCAGGTCCGTCATCAGTCATTACATAATAAATATATATACCTGTCCGGCTGCAGTACTAGTGATATTATATATATATATATATATATTGATTTCATCTCATTATCATCCAGTCTATATTAGCAGCAGACACAGTACGGTAGTCCACGGCTGTAGCTACCTCTGTGTCGGCAGTCGCTCGTCCATCCATAATTGTATACCACCTACCCGTGGTTTTTTTTTTCTTTCTTCTTTATACATACTACTATAGTAGCTTACTGTAGCAGTCTGCGGTGCTGCTGAGCTGACAGTGTCCAGCAGGTCCGTCATCAGTCATTACATAATAAATATATATACCTGTCCGGCTGCAGTACTAGTGATATTATATATATATATATATTGATTTCATCTCATTATCATCCAGTCTATATTAGCAGCAGACACAGTACGGTAGTCCACGGCTGTAGCTACCTCTGTGTCGGCAGTCGCTCGTCCATCCATAAGTATACTAGTATCCATCCATCTCCATTGTTTACCTGAGGTGCCTTTTAGTTGTGCCTATTAAAATATGGAGAACAAAAATGTTGAGGTTCCAAAATTAGGGAAAGATCAAGATCCACTTCCACCTCGTGCTGAAGCTGCTGCCACTAGTCATGGCCGAGACGATGAAATGCCAGCAACGTCGTCTGCCAAGGCCATAGTACAGAGCATGTAAAATCCAAAACACCAAATATCAGTAAAAAAAAGGACTCCAAAATCTAAAATAAAATTGTCGGAGGAGAAGCGTAAACTTGCCAATATGCCATTTACCACACGGAGTGGCAAGGAACGGCTGAGGCCCTGGCCTATGTTCATGGCTAGTGGTTCAGCTTCACATGAGGATGGAAGCACTCAGCCTCTCGCTAGAAAACTGAAAAGACTCAAGCTGGCAAAAGCACCGCAAAGAACTGTGCGTTCTTCGAAATCCCAAATCCACAAGGAGAGTCCAATTGTGTCGGTTGCGATGCCTGACCTTCCCAACACTGGACGTGAAGAGCATGCGCCTTCCACCATTTGCACGCCCCCTGCAAGTGCTGGAAGGAGCACCCGCAGTTCAGTTCCTGATAGTCAGATTGAAGATGTCAGTGTTGAAGTACACCAGGATGAGGAGGATATGGGTGTTGCTGGCGCTGGGGAGGAAATTGACAAGGAGGATTCTGATGGTGAGGTGCTTTGTTTAAGTCAGGCACCCGGGGAGACACCTGTTGTCCGTGGGAGGAATAGGGCCGTTGACATGCCTGGTGAAAATACCAAAAAAATCAGCTCTTCGGTGTGGAAGTATTTCACCAGAAATGCGGACAACATTTGTCAAGCCGTGTGTTGCCTTTGTCAAGCTGTAATAAGTAGGGGTAAGGACGTTAACCACCTCGGAACATCCTCCCTTATACGTCACCTGCAGCGCATTCATAATAAGTCAGTGACAAGTTCAAAAACTTTGGGCGACAGCGGAAGCAGTCCACTGACCAGTAAATCCCTTCCTCTTGTAACCAAGCTCACGCAAACCACCCCACCAACTCCCTCAGTGTCAATTTCCTCCTTCCCCAGGAATGCCAATAGTCCTGCAGGCCATGTCACTGGCAATTCTGACGAGTCCTCTCCTGCCTGGGATTCCTCCGATGCATCCTTGCGTGTAACGCCTACAGCAGCTGGCGCTGTTGTTGTTGCTGCTGGGAGTCGATGGTCATCCCAGAGGGGAAGTCGTAAGCCCACTTTTACTACTTCCACCAAGCAATTGACTGTCCAACAGTCCTTTGCGAGGAAGATGAAATATCACAGCAGTCATCCTGTTGCAAAGCGGATAACTGAGGCCTTGACAACTATGTTGGTGTTAGACGTGCGTCCGGTATCCTCCGTTAGTTCACAGGGAACTAGACAATTTGTTGAGGTAGTGTGCCCGTTACCAAATACCATCTAGGTTCCACTTCTCTAGGCAGGCGATACCGAGAATGTACACGGACGTCAGAAAAAGACTCACCAGTGTCCTAAAAAATGCAGTTGTACCCAATGTCCACTTAACCACGGACATGTGGACAAGTGGAGCAGGGCAGGGTCAGGACTATATGACTGTGACAGCCCACTGGGTAGATGTATGGACGCCCGCCGCAAGAACAGCAGCGGCGGCACCAGTAGCAGCATCTCGCAAACGCCAACTCTTTCCTAGGCAGGCTACGCTTTGTATCACCGGTTTCCAGAATACGCACACAGCTGAAAACCTCTTACGGAAACTGAGGAAGATCATCGCGGAATGGCTTACCCCAATTGGACTCTCCTGTGGATTTGTGCCATCGGACAACGCCAGCAATATTGTGTGTGCATTAAATATGGGCAAATTCCAGCACGTCCCATGTTTTGCACATACCTTGAATTTGGTGGTGCAGAATTTTTTAAAAAACGACACGGGCGTGCAAGAGATGCTGTCGGTGGCCAGAAGAATTGCGGGACACTTTCGGAGGACAGGCACCACGTACAGAAGACTGGAGCACCACCAAAAACGCCTGAACCTGCCCTGCCATCATCTGAAGCAAGAAGTGGTAACGAGGTGGAATTCAACCCTATATATGCTTCAGAGGTTGGAGGAGCAGCAAAAGGCCATTCAAGCCTATACAATTGAGCACGATATAGGAGGTGGAATGTACCTGTCTCAAGCGCAGTGGAGAATGATTTCAACGTTGTGCAAGGTTCTGCAACCTTTTGAACTTGCCACACGTGAAGTCAGTTCAGACACTGCCAGCCTGAGTCAGGTCATTCCCCTCATCAGGCTTTTGCAGAAGAAGCTGGAGGCATTGAAGGAGGAGCTAAAAGGGAGCGATTCCGCTAGGCATGTGGAACTTGTGGATGGAGCCCTTAATTCGCTTAACAAGGATTCACGGGTGGTCAATCTGTTGAAATCAGAGCACTACATTTTGGCCACCGTGCTCGATCCTAGATTTAAAACCTACCTTGGATCTCTCTTTCCGGCAGACACAAGTCTGCTGGGGTTCAAAGACCTGCTGGTGACAAAATTGTCAAGTCAAGCGGAACGCGACCTGTCAACATCTCCTCCTTCACATTCTCCCGCAACTGGGGGTGCGAGGAAAAGGCTACGAATTCCGAGCCCACCCGCTGGCGGTGATGCAGGGCAGTCTGGAGCGACTGCTGATGCTGACATCTGGTCCGGACTGAAGGACCTGACAACGATTACGGACATGTCGTCTACTGTCACTGCATATGATTCTCTCACCATTGAAAGAATGGTGGAGGATTATATGAGTGACCGCATCCAAGTAGGCACGTCAGACAGTCCGTACTTATACTGGCAGGAAAAAGAGGCAATTTGGAGGCCCTTGCACAAACTGGCTTTATTCTACCTAAGTTGCCCTCCCACAAGTGTGTACTCCGAAAGAGTGTTTAGTGCCGCCGCTCACCTTGTCAGCAATCGGCGTACGAGGTTACTTCCAGAAAATGTGGAGAAGATGATGTTCATTAAAATGAATTATAATCAATTCCTCCGTGGAGACATTGACCAGCAGCAATTGCCTCCACAAAGTACACAGGGAGCTGAGATGGTGGATTCCAGTGGGGACGAATTGATAATCTGTGAGGAGCGGGATGTACACGGTGATATATCGGAGGATGATGATGAGGTGGACATCTTGCCTCTGTAGAGCCAGTTTGTGCAAGGAGAGATTAATTGCTTCTTTTTCGGTGGGGGTCCAAACCAACCCGTCATTTCAGTCACAGTCGTGTGGCAGACCCTGTCACTGAAATGATGGGTTGGTTAAAGTGTGCATGTCCTGTTTATACAACATAAGGGTGGGTGGGAGGGCCCAAGGACAATTCCATCTTGCACCTCTTTTTTCTTTTCTTTTTCTTTGCGTCATGTGCTGTTTGGGGAGTGTTTTTTGGAAGGGCCATCCTGCGTGACACTGCAGTGCCACTCCTAGATGGGCCCGGTGTTTGTGGCGGCCACTAGGGTCGCTTATCTTACTCACACAGCTACCTCATTGCGCCTCTTTTTTTCTTTGCGTCATGTGCTGTTTGGGGAGTGTTTTTTGGAAGGGCCATCCTGCGTGACACTGCAGTGCCACTCCTAGATGGGCCAGGTGTTTGTGTCGGCCACTAGGGTCGCTTATCTTACTCACACAGCTACCTCATTGCGCCTCTTTTTTTCTTTGCGTCATGTGCTGTTTGGGGAGTGTTTTTTGGAAGGGCCATCCTGCGTGACACTGCAGTGCCACTCCTAGATGGGCCCGGTGTTTGTGTCGGCCACTAGGGTCGCTTATCTTACTCACACAGCTACCTCATTGCGCCTCTTTTTTTCTTTGCGTCATGTGCTGTTTGGGGAGTGTTTTTTGGAAGGGCCATCCTGCGTGACACTGCAGTGCCACTCCTAGATGGGCCAGGTGTTTGTGTCGGCCACTAGGGTCGCTTATCTTACTCACACAGCTACCTCATTGCGCCTCTTTTTTTCTTTGCGTCATGTGCTGTTTGGGGAGTGTGTTTTGGAAGGGCCATCCTGCGTGACACTGCAGTGCCACTCCTAGATGGGCCCGGTGTTTGTGTCGGCCACTAGGGTCGCTTATCTTACTCACACAGCTACCTCGGTGCAAATTTTAGGACTAAAAATAATATTGTGAGGTGTGAGGTATTCAGAATAGACTGAAAATGAGTGGAAATTATGGTTTTTGAGGTTAATAATACTTTGGGATCAAAATGACCCCCAAATTCTATGATTTAAGCTGTTTTTTAGGGTTTTTTGAAAAAAACACCCGAATCCAAAACACACCCGAATCCGACAAAAAAAATTCGGTGAGGTTTTGCCAAAACGCGGTCGAACCCAAAACACGGCCGCGGAACCGAACACAAAACCAAAACCCGAAAAATTTCAAGTGCACATCTCTATTCTGAAAACCTCACACCTCACAATATTATTTTTAGTCCTAAAATTTGCACCGAGGTCGCTGGATGGCTAAGCTAAGCGACACAAGTGGCCGACACAAACACCTGGCCCATCTAGGAGTGGCACTGCAGTGTCAGGCAGGATGGCCCTTCAAAAAAATACTCCCCAAACAGCACATGACGCAAAGAAAAAAAGGGGCGCAATGAGGTAGCTGTGTGACTAAGCTAAGCGACCCTAGTGGCCGACACAAACACCTGGCCCATCTAGGAGTGGCACTGCAGTGTCACGCAGGATGGCCCTTCACAAAAATACTCCCCAAACAGCACATGAAGCAAAGAAAAAAAGAGGCGCAATGAGGTAGCTGTGTGACTAAGCTAAGTGACCCTAGTGGCCGACACAAACACCTGGCCCATCTAGGAGTGGCACTGCAGTGTCAGGCAGGATGGCCCTTCAAAAAAATACTCCCCAAACAGCACATGACGCAAAGAAAAAAAGAGGCGCAATGAGGTAGCTGTGTGACTAAGCTAAGCGACCCTAGTGGCCGACACAAACACCTGGGCCATCTAGGAGTGGCACTGCAGTGTCAGACAGGATGGCCCTTCAAAAAAATACTCCCCAAACAGCACATGACGCAAAGAAAAAAAGAGGCGCAATGAGGTAGCTGTGTGACTAAGCTAAGCGACCCTAGTGGCCGACACAAACACCTGGGCCATCTAGGAGTGGCACTGCAGTGTCACGCAGGATGGCCCTTCAAAAAAATACTCCCCAAACAGCACATGACGCAAAGAAAAAAAGAGGCGCAATGAGGTAGCTGTGTGACTAAGCTAAGCGACCCTAGTGGCCGACACAAACACCTGGCCCATCTAAGAGTGGCACTGCAGTGTCAGGCAGAATGGCCCTTCAAAAAAATACTCCCCAAACAGCACATGACGCAAAGAAAAAAAGAGGCGCAATGAGGTAGCTGTGTGACTAAGCTCAGCGTCCCAAGTGGCCGACACAAAACACCTGGCCCATCTAGGAGTGGCACTGCAGTGTCACGCAGGATGGCCCTTCAAAAAAATACTCCCCAAACAGCACATGACGCTAAGAAAAAAAGAGGCGCAATGAGGTAGCTGTGTGACTAAGCTAAGCGACCCTAGTGGCCGACACAAACACCTGGCCCATCTAAGAGTGGCACTGCAGTGTCACGCAGGATGGACCTTCAAAAAAATACTCTACAAACAGCACATGACCTTTCAAAAAAATACTCCCCAAACAGCACATGACGCAAAGAAAAATGAAAGAAAAAAGAGGTGCAAGATGGAATTGTCCTTGGGCCCTCCCACCCACCCTTATGTTGTATAAACAGGACATGCACATTTTAACAAACCCATCATTTCAGCGTCAGGGTCTGCCACATGACTGTGACTGAAATGACTGGTTGGTTTGGGCCCCCACCAAAAAAGAAGCAATCAATCTCTCCTTGCACAAACTGGCTCTACAGAGGCAAGATGTCCACCTCATCATCATCGTCCGATTCATCACCCCTTTCACTGTGTAAAGCCCCCTCCTCACAGATTATTAATTCGTCCCCACTGGAATCCACCATCTCAGGTCCCCGTGTACTTTCTGGAGGCAATTGCTGCTGGTGAATGTCTCCACGGAGGAATTGATTATAATTCATTTTAATGAACATCATCTTCTCCACATTTTCTGGAAGTAACCTCGTACGCCGATTGCTGACAAGGTGAGCGGCGGCACTAAACACTCTTTCGAAGTACACACTGGAGGGAGTGCAACTTAGGTAGAATAAAGCCAGTTTGTGCAAGGGCCTCCAAATTGCCTCTTTTTCCTGCCAGTATACGTACGGACTGTCTGACGTGCCTACTTGGATGCGGTCACTCATATAATCCTCCACCATTCTTTCAATGGTGAGAGAATCATATGCAGTGACAGTAGACGACATGTCAGTAATCATTGGCAGGTCCTTCAGTCCGGACCAGATGTCAGCATCAGCAGTCGCTCCAGACTGCCCTGCATCACCGCCAGCAGGTGGGCTCGGAATTCGTAGCCTTTTCCTCGCACCCCCAGTTGCGGGAGAATGTGAAGGAGGAGATGTTGACAGGTCGCGTTCCGCTTGACTTGACAATTTTGTCACCAGCAGGTCTTTGAACCCCAGCAGACTTGTGTCTGCCGGAAAGAGAGATCCAAGGTAGGTTTTAAATCTAGGATCGAGCACGGTGGCCAAAATGTAGTGCTCTGATTTCAACAGATTGACCACCCGTGAATCCTTGTTAAGCGAATTAAGGGCTCCATCCACAAGTTCCACATGCCTAGCGGAATCGCTCCCTTTTAGCTCCTCCTTCAATGCCTCCAGCTTCTTCTGCAAAAGCCTGATGAGGGGAATGACCTGACTCAGGCTGGCAGTGTCTGAACTGACTTCACGTGTGGCAAGTTCAAAAGGTTGCAGAACCTTGCACAACGTTGAAATCATTCTCCACTGCGCTTGAGACAGGTACATTCCACCTCCTATATCGTGCTCAATTGTATAGGCTTGAATGGCCTTTTGCTGCTCCTCCATCCTCTGAAGCATATAGAGGGTTGAATTCCACCTCGTTACCACCTCTTGCTTCAGATGATGGCAGGGCAGGTTCAGGTGTTTTTGGTGGTGCTCCAGTCTTCTGTACGCGGTGCCTGTACGCCGAAAGTGGCCCGCA